>NC_046368.1:28222074-28526480 GCF_011125445.2 Fundulus heteroclitus | reverse complement strand
TTCACTATGCCCACACCAGATGTTTACTTTAGCCTCTGTGACATTAAAGCTCACCAAGGCTGGTGATGCTCAAAAACATCATGTCTCCTGCAAGGAGGTGTTACTTTCACCATCACTGTGAGCCCAAGGTCACATCCAAACCAATAAAAACACCGCCAGGGTCAAGCCAGAGCGCAAACTAAGCACGCCAGGGTCGCCTAAAAAGGCAAATGGACAGGAGCCGTCCTCCCAACCTGCGAGCTGTGGAGAGGCGCTGCCAGGCAGCGTGGGGAAAACCCTGAGGACAAGACACCAGCAACATCAGCATGAGGGCGTGCTCACTTACGGGACCATATTTTTGCAGTTTATTCCCATTTTTCCCCCTTTCCAACAGCTTTGTTTGCTTTTCAGCTCAGTCGTAAAGGACAAATGCCACATTATACGGAATAAACATTTGCGAATCAGCTGGCGTCTTAACACGGACCTTTCAGAAGCCCTGTACACCTGAGCTGTCAGGACTCAAACCTTTACAGTGTTCGTTGTGTTTTTTTTTTTACCAACTCTACTGTAGTCTTTAAAGCCGGTGGGTCTGCAGTCCATTAAACCACGCAATGTGTGAAACATTATCTACAAAACAGAACATGTTCAGCAAAATCAGCAGAGAGGTTGCCTAAAGGAGAAGTAACACGGCTTAAAAAAGGACCACGGTCATAGCAAAGGAGTACGACCCGCTCGTCTGTACAAGGTTGCTGCTGGGATGCAATTATTATATGGAGATGGCCCTTCCATGACTTATGGACGCCAGCGATTCTCCTCCAAGGCCATTGCTGATGTCTTCCTGCCCTGGCACTGTGTCAACGCCGCTGTGCTCCAGACGAGCACGTCGCCAGATTTCCTGCCTACATAAACATTGTCATGCGTTCAAGGGTTCCCAGAACCCTTGAACTAACAGGAGGGTACATTTCCTTTTTACCCGACTACATATACATACGTTTCTAGAGCCATAGCAACAGTCACACAATCCAACATAACATTGTGAGAGTCTGGATTGCTTTAAGATGGCCGTTAGTGAAAATGGCCTCGCTCTGGCAAGCGGTTAGCTGGACCCTCTGGAAGAATTTGTCCCCCATTTAAAATCCTGACCGGTTTCTGCTGCAGCGCGGATACTGACTGTTAACAACTGCTCCGCAGAAGCCCACCTAACAGCTGGAAAAGACCCCTTTCAAAGCAGCATTTGTCGTTTCTGCCGGTTGATGTTAGGACAAGCGCGCTCACGACGAGCTGTAAAGTCTCAGCAGAAGATGGAAGACGTGTTTAAACATTTCTATTTATACACCAACACATTCACGCGTGGTGCCAGCACATTAACCGTTGCACCGTACAGAACAAGCTAAACAACGTTTGGAGCTAGATCTTAGCCATTAAACATCTGTCACTGTATAAGACGCTAAAAATGAAGGGAGGAACGGAGTGTTTTTAACAGAAATGGTTTTTAACGCAGTAAATATGTATACTTTGCAGGCCCCAGATCAAACTAACATTACTAAATATCTGACTTTGACTGCCATGGAGCAACGTGTGACATTTGTGACGCACTGTTCAGAGGTTTTGTGGCTGATTTCATGGGGCTCTGATGAAACTGGTTTTGAATTCTCTTTAAGAAATGTAAAAAAAAAAAAAAAAGAAAGGCATTCAACATTGAACTGTCTGAACCGTAAATTGTTTAGAGGAAAATAAAAACAGTGACTTCTCAGAAACAACCCAAGGTTACAAAACTGTCTCTCTGCATCACCGAAAACCTATAAGGGAATTCCAGCATTCCTCCTTTACTCCAGCTAGAGAAAAACTAACAGCTTTAAGAGTTTGATCATGACATACCTTCCAATTTAGAGATGTACCGTATTCACTAAGGATGCACGATATCTCAGCAATAACACTGGTTTCAGCTGCTTCATTTTGTTAACATATTGGTAAATTCTGATAAGTAAAACTGGGCAGATATTAACAACCGATGTTTATTTCCATCTAGCTCAATTCAATTTTATTTATACAGCGTCGATTCATAACACATGTCATCTCGAGGCATTTTACAAAGTCAAATCCAATCAAATCACACAGACAGATTGGTCAAAAAGTTTCCTTTGTGCCAGGGCTTCTGTGGGGGGGAGGGGATGCATTTTTTTCTTTTAGTCATGTGAAGGTGATGCTATGCAGCCAGGACTGGTGGGTTTTTAAATGAAACATACATGCAATGTCAGCAGGGAGGTCTTTTTTTCCCCCGGTGTCAAAAGCAGACGCGTGAAAAACAGCTATATAAACTATACCCCACATTTAAAAATGCAGTAAGCGTGGTTTTTCAGTCAGTACAAAAGAAACAAATCTATGTATATCGATAAATATTTGTTGCCGTACAATAACGATGATATTAATATTGCGTATCGGCCTAACTTTTCAAACCGGTGCATCCCTAATAATCACAATAAATTTTTTGGCAACAAGATCCTTTCAAGAGAAGTTACAGCTGGGCCCGGATCAGCGTTTGAGAAGCAAAGGGAGGACTTTGGTGTGTTAGATTGTTATTGCAAGAGGTCAATATTTATGTTAAGACCAGAGGCAACATCACACTGTGCGCCGCAGAAAGAGCAGTCGACATTACACAGCTCTGCATGCAAGGAAAAAGAAAACTGTCAGCAGAAAGGGATGTTAGCAACTAGTCTAATTAGAGTCTTAACTGTGAGATTTCCAAAAGCAAGACTTCTGGATATTTTTCATTTTAAATTCTACACTTCTCCAGATTTAACGTTCAAGTTTTGTTCTGCAGTCTTTTAAGAACTTTCTGAATATTTTGAACACACCTTGGACGTCTTTAAAGGGGTGAAGTAGGTTCCACATATTGCTAAAGAAAATGTTGCTGAAGTTGGCCTCAGATTTCTGGAGCACAATTTCCCTGTTTTATTGGCATCTGGACTAACTTAGAAAATACAACTTACAGATTTTGTAATAAAGTCGGTCTGAGTAAGGTTTTGGATATCACATGCTAATTCTTTAGAGCAAAACCTTTTAGAAAACATAAAAAAAAGAGAACAGGTTCAGTGCATTGTTTGGCATTTAAACAATACCCAGTGTAATGACTATAGGTCCAGTTCAAAAGGTCCAAAATATATTGAGATGTGTGTTTTATACTGAGGGTGCATTCAGCCAGTAAGTTAGAAACCAAACCACAGATGAGTGAAATGTGACAAGTCAAGGATAAAGGTCATTTAAACATAAATCAATGTACAATCCTCTGCAGAGACAAATCCTTAGAAAGATGTCTGCCCTACAGAAAACTGATGACCAAAAAACAAAGAAAACTCACATTTTCTATACTTTCTAGATTAGGGAAATGGTCAAAGAAGTTATCTACTTAAGCCAACTGCATGAGAGGCCTGGGAAACATTGCCAACATTTCTTAATCCAGCATTTTCCAGAGCAGATACAACTGAGCTGACAAAGAATATGAAATACAGCAACGTTGGTGTAATAAACTCAGCTTCCTGTTCACTTCTGATATATTAAAGAATAATTTTTGTTCTTTGACAATGTATTTTGGGAAAAATTGATTAGTTTTAAACTAAGAGCAACATATATGCTTGTGTCTGTTATGTTGCTCACATAAAACTAAGAACAACATGTGTTATTTTGCTATAACTTGTTTTAACTTGTGGTGGGAACCTATGACAATGTGTTGTGGGAAAGACTGATTCTGTATTCCTTATTTTGCTTATATTTGCGCCATTATCTGAATTGGCAATATTATTTTGCTTCACACACACTGCTGAGATGCTGGGAATGTTTTTTGTTTTGGAAACGGGACGAACAGCTCAGATGGGAGGGATAAGTGGCCACTCTCGCTCCCATCTGATACTTTGTTTATTGGTATAAAAAGGAGGGGACCGCCCTCAGTCGTTGAAGTCAGCCGTGGGTTGTATGGACACCCGGCTGCGTGGATTGCTCTCTAACCGGACTGACCGACTTCCCAGTCCTAACCATAGTAAGAGATGGAACAACACGCCTGTTTGAAAGCTTGCCAGGCTTTAAGTGCTTGCTACTTTACGTGTGCGAAGTGCTTGCTGTTTTGTGTTGCTGTGTTCTGTGGGGAATAATAAATGTGTGCCTTATATTCTAACAGAAACAGTGTTTGAGTCCTTATTTGTGTTTGCCGATCTCTCCCGATCCTGAAATAAACATTTCATAAAACAACTGGTAAAATCAAACGGGGCTGATTATCATGAACACAAATCAAACGTGGTTACCTGTACGGTCTTCAGCTGCTGCGCCTGTAATGTGGTCACCTGGTTGCCAGCACTCCCCACCACTTGTTTCAGCTCTCTCCCACCAATAGTCACCACTTTAAACTGCGGCGTCGGAGACTTGGTGTCTCCTGAAGTGGGTGAAACCCCCGGCTTGCTGGCGCTGTGGGGTAACTGGAGCACTATCGGCTGCCCGGTTTTCCCTATTGCTGTAACCAAGAGTTTTTGCCCTTCTTGTTTGATGACCTGGGGGGACGTACCTGCAGCTTTTGCTGCTTCTGTGGCCTGAGATGAGGCCAACTTATTGAGGATAATCTGGTGGTTGGCTGCGGAAATGGCAAACGGAGCGGTGAGCTTCTGCGTGCCGCTGGTGGAGACTGTGGTCCCCGCGACGCTGTCCGTAGTTTTGGTCATAGCTGTAGAAGTAGCCAAGGCTGGTTTGATGGTGAACAGGGCTGATGGAGTGGAAACCGTGATGGAAGACTGACTTCCAGGGACGACGCCGAGGGCGGAGTCTGCCGCTGCGGAGGTGGCCACGGTCTGGACGTGATCCTCTGAGGCGGCGTTTGAGCAGATGGCCAAACTCTCCGATGACACGGGAGCGTCCGTTTCCATCGGGACAGATGGGTCGTGCGTTGGCTCCGACTGGACCGCGCCGCCGTCGGACTGGGAGAGAGGGATCTCTTCTATAGCCTCGGTATCCATGATTTCATCAGGAAGGAGGCTGTTGAGCTCGGGTGACACCACATCCATGGTTCGCTGAGTCTTAGCTCTCCGTTAGCTCTAAATACAAAACAAACGAACACAATTTAGGAGTTTCAAAATCAACAGAGCTAAGGCTAAATTAGGAATAAAACAGAATACAACTCTAATACAACCAATAAATAAAATATAGGAGAAAGCAAGGTGAAAAAAAACTGTTTGTGACCAATAATCAATGACATAATATTACATAACGGCAAGTTTAAAAATATATTTGACGCCGTGTTGCACCTGAAACATCAAACACTCAGGAAATTTTGTTAAGGAATAACATAGAACCTTTGACTGACTGATAAGAAGTGATATTTTCAAACTAAGGTTAGCGAGAGGAAGCGTAAGCAGACTTAACATTTCTGGTTAAAAGCATAAAAAAGGGGATTTATTCACAGATTGAACCCCAACTCTGACCAATCCAAAGCACAGAGAATTAAATTTATGGCAACAGCGATGTAGTAAGAACTCCTTTCTTGGTTTTATTGGATCTCAGTTCAGGGTCCAAATTTTTAGTACCATCCATTGTACAAATCTTATTTGGCAGAACGGTGCTTATTTCTTTTCTGTTGGCAAAAAAACCCTGATTAAGCAAACATTACCTGTGGTGTTCCTCAAGGCTCAGTCTTCAGCCCACTTCTATTCAATACCTCCATGCTTCCCCTCGCTCAGATCAAGACCATTGTGATATCTCTCACTACAGATACACGCTAAAGACACATAACTTTATACAGTCCCAGAGCAAGTGTAGCAATGGGTACTGAATTTGGTACTTTTTATAGGTACTGACTAAATCCTGTCGGTGCCACAGAGTACCGATTCACGTAAACTCAAACGGTGCCATGTTTCAGTACCTAAACACATCGCTGGGACACTGAGGGAGTGGCAGAGATTTTCCATGTCGGACTTGAACACAGCATTGCACCCACAGTAGCGTGATGATGTCAGTAGCTGCTGGTCCAGTCAACAAAGCAAGTACAGCTGATAGAAAGTGTTATTGGTGACTTCCTGTGAAAGCACCAATCATTCTGCAGCTACTGCCTAGAGGCAGCAGCGAGAGCTGCCGTGAGCCCCGACCCACTTCCTAGTGCTGTCTCAATATCAGCTGCTGAAAACCCCGCCTGCAGTCAGAGCAGAGAGGAAAGACTCTCCACTCCATTGCAAATGTATCCCGCCCTGGATTACAAAGTGGGATAAAATACGTTTTTAATGTAGTCCTTTTTCCTTCTGAAGCCTTGGTACTAAAATAATTCCCTGAATTTGATTCACACACTGCTTGAATCTCTTACTCACCTCATTCACTCTGTGTGCCTCTTATAACTGTCTTATTGGGAAAATGTGTTTTACGTAGTGTGGATTCAAGCAATTTATTGAAATTCATAAATTCCATCAATCGTCTTACACGTTTATTCCTTATGGGATAAAGCAAGGGGTGCTGGTGCCTATCTCCAGCATTCAGTGGAAGAGAGGCGGGGTTACACTCTGGACAGGTCGCCAGTCTGTCACAGGGCAACACAGAGACAGTCAGGACAAACACATTCTCACACACACTCACACCTAAGGACAATTCAGAGAGGCCAGTTAACCTCTCTGTGGGAGGAAGCCGGAGAACCCAGAGAGAACCCACACATGCACAGGGAGAACATGCAAACTCCATGCAGAAAGACCCAGGGGTGTACTCGAACCCAGGACCTTCTTGCTGCAAGGCAACCTCTGTTAAGGTTTATATATTGACAAATAACTATGTTAAACTTAAAAAAAAAAAAAAAGAAAGATTTTATCATAAAACTAATCAACTTTTACCACCACATTGACAGATGCAAAAGTTCAGAAAACTGGCAACGTTGAGCACCGGTACCATATCGGTTCAAATGTGAAAGCTCCCCATCTCCAAGCAAGTGCCCATCAGAACAACTTCAGTGACTGGATGGATCTGAGTTTCCTCCAGCTTAGAAAAGACAGAACCATTTATTTTTCAGTTATGTCATAAAGTACAGAGCGACAGAAATATTGAACTAAACCTAGTACAATGGTGAAAACCATTAGTAGAGGGGAATTCTGTAAAAGTAGGAAAAAAAAATAGTAAGCACCAATATCATAGCAGTCCATACTGAATTAGTTTCCTATTAAGAGGAAAAAAGGTGTTTTAAAATGGTTATTGCTCTATAAAGGCATCTTATTCTACAATTTTAGTTGACTGTGTATTTTACCACAGATAGCCCCCAAAAACTGTATGGGTTCTTCAAATGAACCCAAGAGAAGCACATAAAGGCCAACTGTTACACTCAAGTGTCTTCTCTGAACAATTAAACTTTAATGAAAGGGTGAAGGACTACCAGGATTACATGTCAGGAGACGAACCACGCAGGAAACCCGCGTCATCAGAGATGGGTTCAGTTTGGACCAAAAGGGAGCAGCTTTTAGGTCCCCTTGTTGCTGAAAAGTTCTTTATAAATGAACTTGCCTTGCCTAAACCTGGGCCGATAACAACAACAACAACAAGCGATGCTTCTTTCCATCTAGTTGCCCTTTGCGCCCGTATGTTTGCCCTCTCTAAAGGGAGGGTGTGGGGTTGGTCATGTCTTGTTGTTTTATGGGCATGTGACAGTAATGCTTTGCAGCCGGGATTGTGGGGTTTTTAAATGAAGCAGAAACGCAACGTCAGCAGTGTGGTGGGTTTTTTCCCCCCAGTGTCAAAAGAAGACATAGGAAAAGCAGCGTGTATAACCTGTGGCAAATTTGATCGTCCCAGAACCGTGAATGTGTGCATACATGGGTAAATATCGGTATTAATGACCTATTAATATGGGCCTAGATCTTCATACCGGTGCATCCCCATTTTCCATGTGCTTGTGCTGCTTGAACAGTTTTCTATCCCCATTTGACCGCTTTTCTCTTTAAACACGCCGCCCAACGTGTAGGGTAGTTGTTGAGCTGCGTTTAATCGCCTGTTACAGCAACAAAGCTCAGTGAATGGCCTCGTCCATGAACGGTGTCGCCTCGGTAACAAAAAATAAAATTTAAAAATAAAATAAAAATGTCCAGTAATAAAAGCAACGCGGACACCCATAACAGGGCAACGCTGTGACAGACGGCGGGTTAAAACCAAAACAACAAAAGGCAATTTAAAGCTAGCGGTGCCACGGCATCGCGGAGCTCCCACCCAAATGCCCGCTTGGAGGAGCTGGGCCGCTGGGTCGGCGGCCAGGAAGGAGCAGGTGGAGTCGGAGGTGCTGGAGGCTCATTCTGACAGGAGCTGACAGCTGGGAGGGGAGGTGGGCTCGCTAGGCCGCGCCGTTTATCTCCGGCGTATCTTTGTCCCGCTCCGCTCCGCTCCGCTCGACCTTAAACCCACCGAGACGCCGACCCACGGACCCCCCCCCCGGTCCCACGTTGCTGCCAGCAGACACTGGCTGCTTAAAAGCAACCCAAGAAGCGACGAGGTTTTGGGGTTAGGGAGCGAAAGAGAGAGAGAGAGAGGGGGGAAGAGAAGGAAGCGTCGAGCTCACTGCTGCTTGCGTTACTATTTCAGGCCGGGGTTGGATTTCGAAAGATCCGCCATTTTTACCTCG
Source organism: Fundulus heteroclitus (assembly GCF_011125445.2). Lineage (NCBI taxonomy): Eukaryota > Metazoa > Chordata > Actinopteri > Cyprinodontiformes > Fundulidae > Fundulus > Fundulus heteroclitus. The sequence continues at coordinate 28,517,884 of NC_046368.1, read as the reverse complement.
TCATCAACTCGGTTAGCTCTCCGGCTAACCTCATCCCTCTCCCATTCCACTAAGACTTTCGCAGAGACAACTCGTTAAACAAAATGGGGGGAAAAACAAAACAAAAAAACAACAACAACAACTGAGACGATACTTGTAGTAAACGTGTACACGACGCACCAAGCCAACTCTTTGGGCAAAGTGACAGTGTAAACAAAGCTAGCCTTCGGTAATTGCTCCCCTGTCAACTGGGAAATCCGTTTAGGAGCGAACATCCGACACCCCCAAGCAGCTCCGACCGCGGGGGTTCATCGCAGCAGCCTGCGCTGCGTGCGTCTGCTGCCCATCAGTAATCATTTACCCGTCCTTTAGGAACAGTTCGCCCCCTTAAACTGGTCCGACAAGAACCTGTCATTGTCCAGCTGAAGTAAAGCGTTTACTTTATAGCAAGTTAATTAAGCAGACGGTTCACGGACTCCTATAGCGGGAAAAGTGTCCCACAAAGTGTTCCGACATACACAATGCTGCTCATGTCCATCACCAGGGGAACTCTGCTCCTTGCTGGCTATCATCGTGATCGGTAGCGCCAGCTTTATGAAAGCCAGCCCAGCGGGCAGGACAAACCAACTGTACTAGCCGAGTTGCCGAGCTGGCTAACCAGAGCTAGCTAGCACAACATTATACCTCAACATTATTCACACCCCCGTAACTTCGCAGCTTTGGCCAGGGCACGCTGCAGTCGGGCGTAGCGGGGGGCAATAGGTAGCCGTGCTTACCCGAGATTTTGACGCTGGGCGGCGTTTCCAGAGGAACCGAGGAAAGGAAAAAGGCGATTGTTCAAAATACCGCGCCGAGCGCCATTCCTCCCTGACATTTCACAGAACGGCCACGCCCTCCACGTTCGACGTCACGGTGACACTTTGTTTAAAGGTACAGCGCAGTGTTGTTGTTCATTCTCAGCAGAAATGGTACTAACATGTTTGAAACGGACAGAAAATATCTAAGAATACATCTAAGACAGATACGAGACAACAGAAAATATTCAGCAACTTGTTTTGGCAAAGAATTGTAATTTGCACTTTGCAAGTAGCCTCAAAAATAAATCTATGAAAAGTACATATCTATCTATCTATCTATCTATCTATCTATCTATCTATCTATCTATCTATCTATCTATCTATCTATCTATCTATCTATCTATCTATCTATCTATCTATCTATCTATCTATCTATATAAAATTAATTAATTAATAGTAATAACAACAACAACAATTATGGAAATATAAAATTTAATCCTGCATCCTTAGCACTCTCCTCACCGCACCATTGCATTCATGTCTGCTTGTTTATATGTGTTCATATGTGTCCTCTATGCTGCACACTGTGTATTTTTATCACTGCATTATTGTGTTTTTTGTATTACAGGGATCATAATGTGATAACAGTGACTACTACAAATGTGTTGCTTATATGTGTTCGACGTGTGCACTCTTAGTGCGCTGGCTGGACAAGCGCAGAAAGACTAGCAAACCTTAGGGTAGGAAGGTTATCCTGTAAAAGACTTTGTTGCGAAAGGTACATCTCAAGGAAGTATTGTCTTTTGTTATTTTCTGTAATGATAAATGATAGGTTTTATGAAGTTGCAAATGTAATGGAGTTTTCTCCTTTTTTTGCAGACGTTGGGGCAATTTAGAAAAGTGGAAAGAAATCAGAGTTTATAGAAAGGAAACTACAGGAGGCTATTACAAAAGTAGAAGAATAGTTGTATAAACGGAGTGCAAAATTTTCAGTTGATGAAACGATACACAGGTGATGTTTTCTTTTCTTTTTTTACAAGAGAAAGAAGTGAATGTAAATTAAAACTCAAACTATATAATCAGGTTCTGATCCGATTATGAATGGTTTACAATGTCTCTCAGATAGTAAGGTGAACTTGCACACGCCTTAGCTACTTCCAGATGCTGCTGTACTGCTGTATAAAATGCATATTATATATTATACCATACCATACCCTAAACTTAAACATAAATATTTAATTTCTTTACCTGAGTATGCCATTTTATGAATAACTGTGCAATATTTCCTTTGATATGTATGTTTTTTATTCTTATAAACTAACTACTGTGTGTAATTCTGTCTGTGACTTCATCACCCTCACACCTGAATTTCCTCATTGTTGGACAATAAAGGAATTTCCTATCTTATCAGGATAACTGGAACTGAGAAGATTACAGTTATTGGTAAACTATTGAGCAAGTTTACATGGTCATAATCAATGGCATTACCGCGCAACACTTTAAAACCCCGCTGGGAGAAGGAGAGGGAAAAAGTTAACAGTTTTGAATAGATAGTGGAATAGAAAGAGCAGCAGAACTAGAAGTGGCTCAAATGGTTATTGGTCCACCAGTCCCATTACCATCAATAGATTGCAATGGAACGGGTGGATCCTCCCTGAAGCTAAAATAGATTTTTCAATGCTTGAAAAGAATACAGAAAAGGAGAGTATTCTATAGTCCAAAATTATATTAATAGCTCTTATTGTTATATTCAGATTTACAAAGATGCATCAAAAGATTCAGATGACAAGATGGGAGTCGTATTTATTGTTCCAGAGTTTTGTATTTCAATAAAACGATTAGTGCTGGTCTCTCAGTGTACACACGGGAAATCTGGCAATACCTTTAGTAGTAAAATGGCTAGAGGACACTAGAACACTTAAAACAATTAATTGTTCAGATTTAGGTTCATCATTGCAAAGTTTACAGAATAATAATTCAGATGGGAAGACCAGATATTCTTCTAGTGATACAGCAGACATTGTATAGAATAAAACAAATGGGGGTTGTTGTTGTATTTTTGTGGATACCAGCAAGTATTGGGGTAAGTGGAAATGAGATGGCAGATAAAACAGCAACGGAAGCTACAAAGCATTTCCATGTCAAAAAGGTAATTTTGACATGGAAATTAATTTTAGTAGATTAGAAATTAAGAGCATCCACGGCAGAAACAATGGGAAGAAGAGCAAAAAGGAAGATGGTTTTATAAGATACAAAGGAAAGTTGAGATGAGAGGTCAGGGAAAAACGGGAGATGCATATTTGGTCTGGATTACACTGCACACTATTCAGAGTAGGGGAAAATACCACCAGAAATTGTGACTTTTGTTAGTAGGAAGAAACACTAGAACATATTATGCAACATTGTAATAAATATTTTAAAAGGTATTTGCTTATTCGAAACATTGAAAATATGAAAATAACATTCACATTATTAGAAGTTATATGGGGAAAGAAATGCTATCCACTAGTACTGCAGTTTCTTCGATGTACTACTGACTTATTTAGGATGATTATATTTTTTAGTATTTTATTTTCGGAGTACCGGTAAAGTTCACGGCAATCCCGATTCACACTCCTTACCAGTAGGAGGCGGTAATGTACGTTAAAGTTATTTGTAAAATGAGATAAATATCACAAGAAGAAGAAGAAGAAGAAGAAGAAGACGAAGAAGAAGACGATTAGCAAAGCGGGTGTTGTTGACATTTTAACAACACATTTAGCGACAATGGCGGCTGAAGTGAGACAGGAACTTGCACAATTGATGAATTCAAGCGGATCACACAAGGACCTTGCGGCCAAGTACGTAGTTTTCAGCCGGGTGAAACTTTAGCTGCTAATAAAAATCAGTTTACAGCGGAAACGCAGCATTCGGCGTTAGCTAACAGCGATGTAGCTTTATTGGACTTAGCCATGTTAACGTCATTTACGCAGTTATATTATCCACATATCCACGAGTTAGATTAAAAGTGTTTTCCATGTAAACTAAAGAGAATTCACAGCGGAGCTGTCACACAGGATTACATATATATTTTTGCAGTGCTTGCTAACTTCTGCAGAAGCTAATGTTGCTTTTTAGCTTCCAGCTTGAAAACACACTGGAATGCTGCATGGGGTGAGGAGGATATAACTTTATTTCACAGATCTTCTGGATATGCATGTACCTATCAATATAGGTCAATCCTGACCAGTATACTTATTAGTCTTCATTTTCTCTAGCTCCTCCCTGCTGAAAGAAGCAGATGCATCATGGAGTCTGCCACCATTTTTCAATTTTTCTAGGAATTAACTCCTTAATCAACAGCGACCCTGGAAAGATCAAGCTTTTTATAAATGGCTTGTTCTGGTGTAAACAAATCACAGTGTGAATCAGCTTTATTTGCCAGGTATATGTACACTACATCTACCAGGCAAACACTGCTGCTTACCATATGCTTACTTATACAACAATACAACGACACATTAATGCAGTAATAAAAGTCAGTCTGCAGTAAAGAAAACACACCTGAACACATTATAAACAAGCGATCGAGACAATAGTGCAATGAGAAGAGGTGGAAGTGATGTAGAGCTGCACAGGACTTTCTGCAGTCCTGACCCTTGATATATATATATATATATATACCGTTGCTGTGCATTGAGTCAGGGCTGCTGCAGGAGTAGTGTCAGAAGTACATGAAACCAGGTCTTTTAAAAGGCTAATACACCTTTCTAAGTAGAATGATTTGTTGAAACCCTCTTTTTCTGTCTATATCAGTTTAGAAATTTCAGCTTCAAGACCAGAAACTAACAAACTGTAATGCAACAATGCAGTTTGAGCTGTTAAAACATAAATTGACAGGATGGCGATCTTTATAGCAGAGCACTAGGTATACCTGTCAACACAGTTCCAACACTGCTTATGGAACAGCTATGTGTAAGACAATATGAATAGTGCGAGTATATAACAGCAGGATGTATTACAACAATGAACAGAGCCTATGATGATGCAGATGGTACAGACAATAAACAGAAACTTGGTTATTCTGTCTTTTAACTGCCTTTTAACAAACGTGAAATTAGGTCTGACATCTCCCTTCAATAACTTTCTTTTAATTTTTTAACAGTAACGTGAATCACTCTTGGCATTTTATCAGTTCATTTTTATTTATTAATCCATGAATAGTTTTTATTATGGAGTCTCATTCCCAGTTTTCATCCGGGAAACAAAGGGGATTTGCCGAAAACAATGTCTAAAACCTTTTGTCAACAGCCAGGCTTTCGTTTATTAATGTGGATTTTTTTTTTCTTCTTTGATGATTGTAATGAACAAGACAAAAAACAAAACTATTTTCAATTACTGGCCCGTTTATCGGTTACTCGCCTATTTTCTTCTTACCCATGTGTTTCTTGTCACGGCCTGGCTGGTATTTTGCTGTCATTCGCCTACGGGTGGCATCGATCCCGTCTGGAAAACTGTCTTCAAGAAGCCTGTTTTAGATAATCTACTGTGGTTAAAGCGTACGTTTGAACAGAAGTTCCCCAGAACTCCTGCTTCATTGTCTGAGCTGCACACTGGACAAAAAGCGTGGCCTTTCTTCCTCCCTCAACCTTTTGCCTGTTTTTAAGCGTCTTTCTAAAGACCGTCAAAAGGAATCCTAATAGTTTTTCTCATCAATAAAACTTCTTTGTAGATACCGTCAGATTTTGGAGAAGGCCATCCAGCTGACAGATGCCGAGCAGCTGGAGTCCTTGAAGGCCTTCGTTGAAGCAAGTATGCAGGACAGACCTTCCTTTCATGCAGCCAGCCTCATCTACAGGTTTCTTCCTGTTGAGTGACTTTGAAATTTGACGCTTTTGCAGTGGTCAACGAGAATGTCAGTCTTGTCATCTCGAGACAGCTGCTGACCGATTTCTGCACACACCTGCCCAACCTGCCCGACGCCACCGCGAAAGCAGTTTATCACTTCACCTTGGAGAAGATCCAGCCCAGGGTCATCTCCTTTGAGGAACAGGTAGGTTTTCTTTACGTCCTCCCGCAACCTTGATGGAGATTCGTTGAGGGAACTAACTGGCTGTGTCTTGCGTGGCTAAATGATGTTTCTGTCCCCTCAGGTAGCCTCAATCAGACAGCACTTAGCAACCATCTACGAAAAGGAGGGAGACTGGAGAAACGCGGCTCAGGTTTTAGTTGGCATTCCTCTGGAAACCGGGCAGAAGTAAGTAGTCTGTTTGCAGATTAATGTTCGGTGCCCGTATTCACAAAGTTTTCTCAGAGAGCTCCTACAGCCTAAAAAGTTCTGCCTAGTAGTCTTAGCTTAAGAGCGTTTCAGGTAGCTGCTGAGAGCGACTCTGAGGAAGGAAATGACAGAAATGTCTTAGTGAGGAGGTGTGGCTGACCATGTTGCCCGGTGGGACGCTGTTTTTCAAGAGCTGTGATTGGTTGATAGTACAAGAAGGGAAAAAAAAACAAAACACAAATGTGCTCCTAGTAATGAAAGGAGAGAAATCAACCGATTAGACCGGATTAAGAAATGTGAGTCACGATGATTAAACTTAGCAAAACTCATCACAATGTTTGAATGGACCTTATATACATCCTCATCATTATTTAGATTTGCTTATTTAGTTTTACTCGCCAGTCATTTTGCTACTTCTTCTATATGATATTAATGCGCACTCACCTGTCAGCATTTTATTTGGATTGCCTGCTTGTATAAAGGGGTCGTGTTTGACAAAGCGACTGACATAAAATGGAGAAAAAAGGTGTAAAAACCACCAGCGCCGCCCAGCGCACAGCTCTGGGAGGAGAATAGAGGAGTGTTGCAAGGTAAACTGGTTCCTAGATCACAGCGAACGTACGGACTCTGTTGCACGTTGTCGCAGATCTATGCGCCTTTTTCTCTGCCCATCTGGTGCTTTTATGCACCGGCCTGGAAAGTAAGAAACAATGAAAAGCGAGGGGATGGCACCTTCTAGATGACCATTTAGGCTCCTGAAATTATCAGGCAATACAGGAAATACTTCCTCACCGCTTTTATATGTTCTTTGTTATTCCTATTATTTATCCTCAATGAAATGGCGTTACTAGAGTCACACTTCTTAACCATCAGGCTGCTGAAATTAATTAATTTCTCTCTATGGAGGTGACAAAGTTTATCTTATCCACTTATTAATAGTTGTATTATTGTTATATAAGTCTATGTGCTCATTTCCTCCACTGTTTAGGTGGTGGATCAGCCAATCAGCTCTCTCTGTTTCCACCATCTTCTCTGCTTCAGACACTCTTGGACTCGCTAAAAGTCCTCCTCACTACTCCTAATAGTTTTTCACTTTAGGAGCTCTCTGAAGGCATAAAACACTTTGTGAATAACATTTATCTTACCAAGGTAAAATTCTAAGAAACATATTTTTCCTAAAATGACGTCACTAGTCGCTTATGCTGGTGAAGATTCTCAGTCATCCAGGTCATAGTCATTCCAAAAAAAGTAAAAAAAAAACAAAGCAACTGGACTTGTTTTCCGTAGTTGAAGACGTTTCGCTTCCTCTCCAGGAAGCTTTCAAAAAGTGAATTGAGAAAGCTTCCTGGAGAGGAAGCGAAACGTCTTCAACTACGGAAAACAAGTCCAGTAGCTTTGTTTGTTTTTTTGGAGTCACTAGTCGCTCCTTTTAGTCTCAGGGTTCTTTGTGAACACGGGCACTGATCTCTGTAAAACCTTCACTTATTTCAACACTTCTTTGCTTCCCCCCAATAGGCAATATAATGTAGACTATAAGTTGGACACGTACCTAAAAATCGCCCGGCTCTACTTGGAAGACGATGACCCCGTACAGGCCGAGGCCTACATCAACAGAGCCTCGCTGCTCCAGAACGAGTCGTCGAACGAGCAGCTGCAGATCCACTATAAGGTGCATGATCCCTTATTGATTTTTAGAATAAAACCTCTCTGATGTTGCTGCGTTGTTATGCGACTAAAGCAGCTGTCCTTTTCAGGTATGCTACGCCAGAGTGCTCGACTTCAGGAGGAAGTTCATTGAAGCTGCGCAGAGATACAACGAGCTGTCTTATAAGTCTATTGTCCATGAAAGTGAGCGTCTGGAGGCGCTGAAACACGCCCTGAACTGCACCATACTGGCCTCTGCAGGTACAACATATTTCTATTTATTTTACATTTTCACATAAGATCTTGGTAGTTCTTTCATTACTTCCCATCCTATTTTTTTCCGACGCGTTACAGGACAGCAGCGTTCGCGTATGCTGGCCACTCTCTTCAAAGACGAGCGCTGTCAGCAGCTCGCTGCTTATGGGATTCTGGAGAAGATGTACCTGGACCGCATCATCAGAGGAAACCAGCTGCAAGAGTTTGCAGCAATGCTGATGCCCCATCAGAAAGCTACGACAGCGGATGGTAAGAGGAGATTAGTGATTTTTGTTTTTTGTTCCACAGAAGCTGCTAAGTTGCTGGTTTGGAGACGCAAGCTGTTTAACTTGGTTTGTGATTCCTGGCTGCCATCTATTGAGTCATATTAAGGAAACCCCAGTCATTCTGTGTTGCCATTTCACTGATTTTATACCAACTTTGCTAGGTCAAAGGTTTTTGTTCCGTAGATAATTTGGTTCTTAACATACTTCAGTAAGGATCCATTTCATTGTGTGCAGCCAAAACGTCCAGCAAACATTGTTCACCTGCTTCATAAAGTTAGCACTTTGCTTTTGTCCTGAAACAATTTATTGAGTAGTGTTTCAGCTGCTGTCTGCATTGCTGTCATCCTCTCCAGAGGAGGTTTGTCTGGAAGCACATCACGAAGGGCAAGTGACAAGACACAGAGACCCGGAGCTGCATCAGCCAACACAGTCTCTCTGTCACTGTGACCATAAAGGGGGTGAAAACTGTCGAACTGTTTGAGAAAGCCCAGAATTGCTTCTGGTCCAGTTTCATTTGTTTGCTTTTAGAAATGTTTTTGTGCCTACTATAAGTGTTTGAGCAACAATGGCTTTGGTTTTTAGGCAGGGTTCCTCTGAGAGTTTATGAGCAGTTATTATCTTACCAGCCGTAGAGCCAGTTCTTAATAATACAAGGGTGAAGAAACAAGATCCGCTGTGCAGGCAAGCTGAACAGTCAGTCAGGGACGGGGCAGAATATTAACTAGACATTACCTCGCTACAGAGCCCTGATTCAGATCTAATGGTTTGTGATAACTAATTCTACTTTTTAGAAAAATAAGCAAACTTATACATCTGATGTTTATACTAGGGATGCAAACAAATAATCGACTTATGATTAATTGTTGATTGGTGGTTAATTAGATTAAAGTTTGTTCCATCCCATTAACGGATGACGTCCGCTTAGACCTTCTTCCAGTGTTGTAGTTCGGTCACCATCCAGCAGAGGACGCTGCCGGTCATTCTAAAGCGGAGCAACACCCGCAGTAGTAAGAGAAAACAGTAATGGCGGACACAACATGAAGCGGTCCAAACGGACTCCGGTGCGGGATTACTTTTGCACTGTTTAATGAGGATGTAAAATGTTCTTTATGCGCTTCTGTTTTTAAATCTAAACACTCAACAAGCTCTTTAAGATGTAAGCTAAACAGCTCCCATTCAGCCAGGCTGCCTGGCGGAGCAGAGTCAGTTTCTCCACCAAAAGTCACTCATGTGCTAAGAAGGCGAGGATGTGACGACAGGAAAGCGGAGGGTGTTACGCAAAAACATTGTAACATGATAGAAAAAGACATGATGCCAAAAGCACAGTTGCTGGTGAGGGCTTTCGTGGGGATTATTAGTGTTTCATATATTTTATTCTCTTCAACTTAGTTGTTTCTATTCGGTAACCTTTGTTTTTTTTTTTGTTTTTTTTTATAAATAATGTGTGAGAAAACCACGTTCCATGTTGTGGAAAGACCCTCTTGATACAAGAGAAAATTAGTGTTTTTAACAAAATGGCTGTTTATCAATTAATCGTTAGTCGATCGATAAGATCTATGAACTTAAGAACTCATTAATCGGTAACTTGCATCCCTAGTTTGCACATTTCTTGGGGTATGTTATGCCTTGTAGTTTTGCTTTGGCTCTGGGAACAAAAGATAACTTAAATCCTGGAGGAATCTGTATGTTGCAGTAAACATGCTTGTTCGGTTTTCTCCAATGAAAATGTCACAAACAACCTTGAAAAAACTTAAAGGGGTCTGAAGACTAAAAAAGACTTTATGTTAACTGATCATGTTACAAAGAAGCACTGCTGCCTGATCCAGTGGGGATGTGCCAATATTAGTCATTCTATGATCGAGCGACTATGCGAGCGAGCGAGCTAGCGAGCGAGGAGCTGAGTGGCGAGGAGCGCGCGCGCTCGCGCGCCGCGCTGTCGCGCGCGCTCGCTCGCTCTCGCGCGTCTCCTCGCGATCTCGCCCGCTCTCGCTCTCGCTCGCTCTCTCTCTCCGAGATAGAGAGGAATATATATATATATAGATATATATATATATATATATATATATATATATATATATATATATATATATATATATATATATATATATATATATATCTGCCCTTTGAACACGATGAAAAACGACCACCCCGCTGACATTGCCTCTCAGGTACAGTTTTCAACACCCCATAATCCTTTGCTGCATCACTATACCTGTCACATATCTAAACAAATACCACATGACCAGCGCACTCTCCTCCCCATCCGTAACATTGGTTATTATTGTCGGCCCAGTTTTACTTTTCGAACCTTATCTGGCACCGATCTGCTGAAAAAAAAAATCGTCTGATACCGATGGTACTGCAGATTTCTCCTACATCCCTTATATTCAGCAACTAAACGGCTACATTTAAGAAAATCAGTGCTCTGCTTGGGACACCTGTAGTTGCTGGTTTGTCCGTACTAACTAACACCCAAGGGCATGTGCATTTGCTGATTAGGAATCATTTGAAACTATTTTTACAACAAATGATTTGAAGAAAATGTAGTAATTGTATAAATAATAGTACAGTTAGCTGGAGAAGATTCTCAGTCATCCGGGTCATGGTCATTCCAAAAAAGTTAAAAAACAAAACAACTGGTCTTTTTTCCGAAGTTTGAAGACGCTTCGCTTCCCATCCAGAACCCCCAAACATAAGATGAGCGGAGTGGTGTATGCAATTCAGTACAGTGAGGAATGTTCTGATCTTTATATTGGAGAAACCAAACAACCTCTCCACAGACGCATGGCTCAACACAGGAGAGCTACCTCCTCTGGACAAGACTCTGCTGTCCACTTACACCTAAAGGACAAAGGACACTCTTTTGAGGACCAAAATGTTCACATTTTGGACAAAGAAGACAGATGGTGTGAAAGGGGTGTGAAGGAAGCCATCTACGTTAAGAGAGAAAAACCAACCTTAAACAGAGGAGGAGGCCTTAGGTTCCAACTCTCAAAAACTTATAATACAACTATAGGATTAATTCCGGCCAATCATCACCTCAATCCTCACCCTCATACAGGTGATCAAAACATCGCTCTGGTAAACCAGGCCAATAACAACCCTAACGACTCCTCGTTACAGAGGAGTGGACCAGCTATGGCTTAATTTACAGGCCAATAACAACCCTAACAACTCCCCATTACTAAGGGGTGGACCTGTTTCAGTTCAATTTGCATGTTATCTAACCCATAACAAGGCCTTTGTTGGGCAGTGCTATAAAGCTTGGAGCTCCACACTACTCCAGACATTTTGAATTGAGAAAGCTTTCTGGATAGGAAGCGAAACATCTTCAAACTTCGGAAAAAACTCCAGTTGTTTTTTTTTTTTTACTTTTTTTGGAATATCCCAGTTAGTGATGACAAGTGGCCAATTGCTGCTCTGACAGGGATGTGCTCTGAAGCTTTGGCCCTCTCTTGTTTCAGGCTCCAGCATCCTCGACAGAGCCGTGATTGAACACAACCTCCTGTCGGCCAGCAAACTCTACAACAACATCACTTTTGAAGAGCTGGGGGCGCTGTTGGAAATCCCCCCAGCAAAGGTGAGCAGTTATTGTCTGGGTATTTTAACGAGTGTTTTTTTTTTTTTTTTTTTTTTACAAATGCACTTACTGTGCCATAATTATTGTGTATTACCAGCAATAAGAGACGCGTTTTTGTGTTCAGGCTGAAAAGATTGCATCTCAGATGATCACTGAAGGACGCATGAATGGCTTCATCGACCAGATAGACGGCATCGTTCACTTTGAAAGTGAGTGTCGGCGGCCTCTTTGCCGTCTCTTCTTTTTTTCAGCTATTATTTATTTTAAGTGAAATTATGTGTCTTTGGCCTGTTGTTTAGTTCTTAACTGTTTGGGTGGGAGTTACTCTGAGACACGGACCTACATGTAATCGACCGACCTCAAGTGAATAACACTGGCGATCTCTACATGGTGGCCCCTGTGAGAGGGCGGGGCATACTAGGCAGCAAGACGTTAGTTAAAGACGATTTCAGCTTCAAAAGATTTTTTTTTTTTTCAAATTCCCATCAATTAAACAGAGGTTATATAATCTAATTGATTTGTTTAAAGAGTACATACATTTAGCTGTGGCAACAGAAATTGTATAAGGTTATGTTTATTTTTTCTTTCCACTGCATCTGAAAAAAAGTCATGGAGAAAAATGTATCACTTTGCGTCACCACTATTGTTACTAGTGTTTCTATCCAGAAGGGGGCAGTGTCTGTAAACTGGGTCGTTCAGCACCGTCACAAAGCCGTCAGACTGAGCTTCAGCCTGGATGTTCAGCTGCTTCGTAGAGATGTTGGATCTCCTCATTGTTTTATTTCTCTCTGTGCAGCCCGTGAACCTCTTCCTACCTGGGACAAGCAGATCCAGTCTCTGTGCTTCCAGGTCAACAACCTGCTAGAAAAGATCCGTCAGGCAGCTCCAGAATGGGCAGCACAGGCTTTGGAAGCCCAGATGACCCAGTGAACATCGGTACCCTTCAACGACCACAGAACCCCCCCCCCACCCTGCTGCCTCAACCCACCCTAAAGTCCTGACTTCCTGCTCAAACAATGTCACCACTGAATCCCCAGTTATTAAAACACCTCAGATGAACTTGTTTGTATTTTTTTTATTCTTATCTTATTATGTTGTATTCTCTAAATCACGCATAGCTGTCACAGAAGCCAGAGAATGTACTTTCAGGACTGACTAACATGTTAGCAGTTTGGGCGAGTCTTCTTCTTCTGATGGGGTCGTGGGGTCACAGCCACTTGGGCCAGCTCCTCCAGGGGAATCCCAAGGCGTTCCCAGGCCAGCAGGGAGACATAGTCCCTCCAGCGTGTCCTGGGTCTTCCCCTGGGCCTCCTTCCGGTGGGACGTGCCCGGAACACCTCACCAGGGAGGCGTCCAGGAGGCATCCTGACCAGATGCCCGAGCCACCTCAACTGGCTCCTCTCTATGTGGAGGAGCAGCGGCTCTACTCTGAGTCCTCCCCAGATGACTGAGCTCCTCACCCTATCTCTAAGGGAGAGCCCAGACACACTACGGAGAAAACTCATTTCAGCCGCTTGTATCCGGGATCTCGTTCTTTCAGTCACGACCCAAAGCTCGTGACCATAGATGAGGGTAGGAACGTAGATCGACCGGTAAATCGAGAGCTTTGCCTTTTGGCTCAGCTCTCTCTTCACCACAACGGATCGGTACAGCACCCGCTTCACAGCAGACACGCACCAATCCGCCTCTCGATCTCCCGCTCCATCTTCCCCTCATTCGTGAACAAGACCCCAAGATACTTGAACTCCTCCACTAGGGGCAGCACATCCTCCCCAACCTGGAGAAGGCACTCTACCCTTTTCTGGCTCAAGACCATGGTCTCAGATTTTGGGGCACTGATTTTCATCCCGGCCGCTTCGCACTCGGCTGCGAACCGCTCCAGTGAGGGCTCTCGCTGGAGTTCGGTCGAGTTGACATATAATAAAGTTAAAATATGTTTCAGCACATTCTACAGTTTCACCTGGAAAAAAAACACAATATCTGGAAAAAGGTTGGTGAATAACGGTTACTCAAACCTGCTGGTTCAGTGAAGAGAAATTAGGACTGGATGATAATTCAATAAAGATATATATCGATCGGTAGATATGTGGTTCAATAGAAAAAAAAATTGGTTCAATAAAAAGTTAAATAGATGAACAGTTTTCATTCCTTTTGCATTCTAGCCTGTCATGTAGGTTAGTACTACAGTCATTACATCCTCCCAACCAATCACAAACGTAGACCCAGGAACGCTCCGCCTCTAGAGTTCAGGGAGTTCACCTGTCCTTTTTCTTTTAAGACTTACAGTTTTGATAAGATGTTGGTTGAATAAAGGTTGAGTTTGAATTTGGTGTTCTTTATTTAAAAATATTTCATTAAGCAACAGCATAAAACGGCCAGGGCTGCACTTAAAATATATGTTGTGATAATTATCGATATCGATCAATATGCTTCTTTTCTAAATCGTCCAGCCCTAAGAGAAATAAGTCTAAAGTAAAGTAACCTGTTTGGCTAAATAACCGTCATTTACTTTTTTTTGGTAACATTAAATCTCCAGCTGTTATTCTGCTTAATAACATCTCATCTGTATGTTTATACAAAGTAAAACATTTTCAGAAGATCTGATGCAATGTTGTTGTTAAATGATCAACTAATCATAAGTGTGAATTAGCTCAAATGAATTAAAGGCTTCAGCATTAAATGATGATTTAAGCCTCTCTGATGCATGTTAGGAAGAAACGTATCCGAAGAGGCCTAAAATGGACTAAACTCACGCATGGAATATAGAGTTTTCTTAGGATGTGTTGCCTGTTGCAACATTGTAGCATTGTGGTGCATAATTGAGAAAGTGCAAATGTTTTACCCTGATTCTTGCCAGATGGACGTAGTTCCGCCAAGCTCCACGTGTTCCACATGTGCGAGAAGCTCTGCGGAACGAAATCCATCTTCCGAGAGTTGGGTTAAAAAATTTATTTTATTTTTTTTTTCCAATTTGCACATTTGTTACATAAATATGTATGCAATGTTCTGTAACTTTTAAAGGTCTCAATACATGCCATCTTCAATGAAAGTAATATATATTTTTCTAAAGGTTGTAAAAAAAAAAAATGATTTGAATATAAATAGATGTGACCACCTCTTCAGCAGCAGCAGTTTGGACGGGATGCTGGTCTGGAGCATACCGCTGTGTGTGAAAACCATGCCCTAGTAGAAAGGGATCAGCAGTGGCCTGAGCTAAGCAGCTTCTCCAGCTCGTCCATTATAGGGTTATAAGGCCCTTTCTAAGTAATTCTACAGTGAGAACTATATGCAAAATATTTAAGCCTATTTGCCCATCTTGGACTCACCCCACAGTCGGAGCAATTAGAAAACAAACAATAAAATAAGAAGGAAAGAAAATGCAGTTTCAGGAAATATGTTGATAAGGTTTATGGCAGGATAATCAGAAAAAGAGGCGGTTCAGGAATGGCTCGGTTGGAAGAGTTGTCTGGGTTACTGATCAACACGTAGAAACTCCCCTTAACTCTTGGCTCTATTCAGTCTCTAAATGGCTTTGCGTTTAAAGATGTAGGAACCCCCTTAAAATTGACTTAAAAGGTCGGGATGAAGAAAATTTGTATTTGAAAAGGAGCGGGATGCACTGCCAAAACCAAACTAAAAATAAGTAAGATTTTCTGAAAATGAGTGTATATGTCCTTGATCTGAGCAGGTAAATAAGATGATCTGCCAATATAATAAGATTTTGGCACTTAAAATAGGAACAATTCATCTCCATCATCTTATTTCAAGTGCAGAATATCTAATTATCTTATTTTAGGGGTCAAAATACTCATCCCATTGGCAGATGATCTTATTTACCTGCTCAGATCAAGGACAAAAACACTATGTTTAAGAACATTTTGCTTATTTTTAGATCCGTTTTTGCAGTGTGGGACTACATTATTTAATCCCACCCCTTCTTTTCTAAAAAATAAAATTTACTGTTTCCTTATTCTAAATCGGAAACAGGTCAGTAAGACTTGACCAATAATCAACTTACTTGGTCATTCTATATACATTATGTGACAATTACAAAATAAAGTTGTCATTGATATATTATTACTATTAGAAACAAAAACTTCTGGTCAAAATACACATTCCTAGGATGATCAACACACACACATGCTTGTTTAATGCGCATAGTGAGGACCATGCCTTGTTTTCCACAGACTTTCAGTCATCTTCATGCCTTTCTATGGTTTAGCCCTGATCCTTGAACTCACCCTAACCTCTACGGGTTTGTGCCCAACCCTAACCTAAACCTAACTGACACTTTAGTGCTAAACCAAACCCCTGATGAAAAATAAAATTTGTAATCCAGAGTCTGTTTTGCTTTATTCAGTGTTGAAATCCCCCTTCACAGTTTGGCTTGTTCATGTCTAATATGAGAGTTTGACCATGTTTGTTTATTAATTATTCCTTCCAAAAAGTTAATTTCATTCCCTATTCAAATCTAACATACTAATGTAATTGCGGTTTAAGTCTGTCACACCCAAAAAAGAATAAACTTTGTCTCATTCAAATGTATTTCTATCAAACCACCTTTATATTTTCTTATTTCTTTTTTAATCCTGTGTACTAACAATGGCAAGTTCCCACTCGAGCAAAGGATGTTAGTGTCATCAGCAAATACCACACGCTTCAATGACTCTGAGACTTTACACAAATCCTTAATGTACAAAATATAGAACTGTAAGGTATACGTTAAGCTAAATGACCAAACAGAACAAGCCAGTGGTAGTCGTGAGTAAAATTGAGGAACTGGAAAAATACTGCTGGGTATGATCAAATGTAACCTAACAAGGGTTTGAACACACAATTAAACAATATGACACAGTCAGGAGTCAGTCAGCTTACATCTGCAAATAAAAGTAACTAATTAACTTGGGTTGAGCAGCATGGAAATAAGAAGCAACAGTCATTTGAATAAACAGACTTTAATGTCCATACAGTGGAGAGTATCATTCATCCGGACAATACTTTTTTCAGTAACACCAATAATAACTGCTGTTAATGTGAAGGCATAAATAAAGATGGATAATTTTCATGGATCCATATTAATGTTTGAGGTTTATATACTAACTTCCCACATATTAAAAATTAATTAAGTCATTTTATGCAACCCTTTAGTGTTACTGCAGTTAATGAAACATGGATTAATCCTGCCAAAGAAATACATTTTGACCTTGGAAGCTATGAGTTTGTGCATGTAGAAATGAAAAAACAATGGTGGGGAAGGTGTAGCTCTATATGTGAGCAATGATATTTATTTCTGGGTTATTTATAAAATGTCACTTACCGAAAATAACTTGGTTGACTGTTACAGTTGAAATATACACTGCCTGGCCAAAAAAGAGTCGCTACCTGGATATAACTAAGCAAACAGGTACAAGCCTTCCATTGGATAATTACTGCATGGGCGATTATGTTTCAGCTGGCAACAACTGGGGCAAAGAGTTGCTTCTTGTTTCTTAAACAATCATGTCGAACAACACACCCTATGGTCCCGGAAAAGAAGTCAGTCTGTTTCAGAAGGGTCAAATCATTGACATGCATCAAGCAGAGAAAAAAATCTATGGAGATTGCAGAAACTACCAAAATTGGGTTATTGTTTAAAACGGGAAGGACGGTGGGGATCAATCTTCTTTGAGGAAAAAATCCTGAATGATCGTGATCGCCGATCACTTCAACGTTTGGTGAAATCAAATGGAAGAAAAACATCAGTAGAACTCCGGGCTGTGTTTAGCAGTGAAAGTAAGAGCATTTCCACACACACAATGTGAAGGGAACTGAAGGGATTGGGACTGAACAGCTGTGTAGCTTTAAGAAAACCACTAATCAGTGAAGCTAACCAGGAAAGAAGGCTTCAATTTGCTAGAAAGCATAAAGAATGGACTCTGGAGCAATGGAAGAAGGTCACATGGTCTGATGTGTCCAGACTGACTTTGTTCCAGAGTGATGGGCGCATCAGGGTAAGAAGAGAGGCAGGTGAAGTGATGCTCCCATCATGCCTAGTGCCCCTGATGTGGGGTTGCTGCAGCTGGTCAGGTCTAGGTTCAGCAACATTAGGAGCTCAAAGGATGAGGTCAGCTGACCACCTGAATGTACTCAATGATCAGGTTATTCCATCAATGGACCTTTTCTTCCCTGATATCACGGGCACATGACGACAATGCCAGGATTCATCGGGCGTGACTTGTGAAAGCGTGGTTCAGGGAGCATGAGACCACCAGACACCAGAGTCCAGACCTTAACCCCATAGAGAATCTTTGGGATGTGCTGGAGAAGGCTATCCACACCAGGCAGACTACCATCATCAATGCAAGATCTTGGTGAATAAAAAAATGAACGCAACACTGGGTGGAAATAAATCTTGAGACAATGCAGAAGCTTGTGGCCGTGTTTTTTTGGTGGCAACTTTTTTTTTGGCCATGCAGTGTATGACGGAAAAAAAAAGGCATGCATTAAGTAGTTGTGTATATAGGTCACCAGGACCTGAGTGATGAATGATTTTATCAGTACAATCTATAGCATGCATATCCATCAGCTGGATCCGCAAGAGTAATATCTCACTATGCTAGGCTTCTGGGTGATATTTCTACAAATAGCATGATAAATCAATCAGTGAGTGGAATTTTACTGAGTGATATCATGGACCACCTTCCTGTGTTCACTGTGTATGACAGAAACTACCCACAGAACAACATTAAACAAAGAGTCATTAAATATATTTATAAATTATTTAACTTAAGAAAGTTGGGAGAGTAATCTCAATGAAAAAGATGTTAAAAATGCTTATGATAAACTTCTAAAGATGTTTAAACAGTTGTATGACAAGAACTGTCCAGTCAGAGCACCAATTTAGAAATCTAAATATAACGATTGTCCACGGGTGAGGAAAGGCTTACGGCTTACAAAAAGAAGAAAACTGTACATAAAAAAACCTAAACAAAGGAATTGGAAATTAAATATAAACTTAAAATAAGTTCGCTAACATTTGGTATCTGTATTGCAAATATCTGTTTGCTGCAAAAATCTGTTTGCAAAAATCTGTTTGCTATCTGTATTGTCTGTAATACTCCGGTTTTGTCTCACTGGGTCATGTTTAAATGCATTTAATGAGTTTTCTGTACTCCTTCAATAGTCTGTATTTTTTTTCTTCAAGATAAGAAAAGACAGACTTTATTGATCTCACAGTGGAGAAATTCACGTGTCATATCGGCTCAATAATCAAAAGAAGGTGCCAAAAGGAGGAAAAGGTGCATGAGGTATATACAGTGCGTCCACATATATACAGTGGATCGAGGGAAAAAAAGAAATAAAGCAGAGATTTAAGATGACTTATGTACATTTAAGGTGACTTATATACATATGGATTTGTTGTTGTGCATTAAAGTGGTACCAGGTGAAGAACAACAGTGAGGTAGTGACATCAATATTTACCATAAAATAGCAAACTCTTTACAGTACCATTAAAAAAATAAAAGAATCACAACTGCTGAAAGTAACATGCCGAGAGCTTTCGTCAAATCACTAGTTGCGACATGCTAAGACTACACTATAGCTGCCACTGCCCATCAGCTGCAGCGTTTGTTGCCTTTTAAATGGGTAACAGGAGTCCTTGTATACAGGGCAAAGCTTTGCTTCAGGAAGACAGGAAAAGAAAGATGACATTTTGTGAAGCATGGTTGTAAAAACTGACAGGAATCTTCGATAAAAAAGAAAGACGAAGAGACAAGAAAAGACCACTAGTATTCCATCATAACAGTATTTATTCTAAGCATTTAAGATGTTTGTAATTAAGATGCTGATCAGATACACTTTTATGCCGCCAAAGTCCCTCCTGTGGAAGATGTAAACAGTTTAACAAGCTGATGTCGATGTAAACGAAGCCTTTTACAGCATCATGTTAGCTGATCCAATCTCAATATTTGAGACAAAAGTTAATGAACAGCGTAGAACAACATAATACAAAGGCAGTATATCATAGCCCTGGGTGGGACACGGCAGAGTGAATGCCAATGACCTGGTTGGAAGATAAGAATCTGTCTTTCGTAGGGTGGGAACAGTTCACGTGCCAAGGGAAGGGAAGGGAAAAAAGCTAAACACAAGGTGCTTTACGGAAAAGATGAGCATAAAAACGAATGTCATAAAGAGGAAATATTTATTCATCAGAAAGAGGAACGGGCTCCGTTTTTATCGGCCTCGCAGTCTGCAGCTCCTCTGTTGTCAGGGCGACATCTGGAAGGCACAGAGGGAACGCTGTTTCCCGTCGCTTCAGCTCTCTCGATCGTGCAAATATTGGAAGTTTGCGTGTGAGGCTCTCACCTGTTCAGAATACGCCCTGCTTCTTTCTCAGGTCGATGTCTCTCTTCAGCTGGCAGGTGGCGCAGACAGGGCAGAAGAAGTACGCCATGTAATCCTTGCACAAGGATCCCTAGAAAAACAAACAGTTACTCTAAGATGCTCCAGAGCTGGCTTGAAAGCATGTGTTAGGCCACACAATACAAAGTACAGTTCCTGATAAGTCGGTCTAAATGATATCAAATTTCCTGGAAGCTCTTGACTGTTCAGGCGAAGTAAACAAACAATGTAGGCAGTAGCTGTAAAATGATAAAGACAAAGAGGAAGTTGTAATTATTATGATGGATTGTCATTAGAAAAGAAGAACCTCGAAAGAGCAATTAGAGCCGTAGACTCGAAAAAATCCTGCGGTTGCCTTAGTCATTGCCATTGTTTCTGGTGCACGAAAGAGCTATTATTATAATTCTAATTATTGTTACTTCTCAGTAGGGAGGATAATAACTAAAATAATAAAACTAGACCATGTTGATACCCCTTTGCTGCCAGAATTTGGAACCAATCTGAAGAGAAACAGCAAATAAAAGTAATATTGAAGGAGACTAACTCTAAAAAAAAATTACTAACGTGAGAACACAATGCTTTTAGTTTGCGGGGTAAAAAGTGTTAAAGTTTCTAATGCTTCAAAGGTTTGTTGAAAGTTCCCTTTGCTGCCAAAGGGAACTTTAAAAAAGGGAAATAAAAAAAAAAATACTAACGTGAGAACACAATGTTTTTTTAGTTTGCGGGGTAAAAAGTGTTAAAGTTTCTAATGCTTCAAAGGTTTGATGAAAGTTCCCCCTTGTCACCGTGTGGACCGATGCCAATGGGACCAATGTCCTGTATCGTGTCGCTTATCTTTTACTCCATCGTCACCAGTCACTTTTCTGTGATTTATGCTGGGAGCCCACGCAGCGTAAGAATCACACCTTTGTCATAAAATAAACCTTGCCACACCTCAGGCAGTCCCAACAATAATAGGTTTTAGCACATTGTACCACGAGGATTCAAAATTGTCCCACTGTATTTGTACATGCAGCATCATTCACTTTTTAAAAGCACTCTTCCTTTTCCAGTCAGCTCCACTACTTACACTAGTATAAAAAAAAAACTCTTGTTTTTTTTTTCTTGGTTCCTTTTTGCACAGAAAAAGAACTATTTTCTATAAACTAGTGTGCAATGTTGCATCTATAAACTATATCGGTAAAGGTTTTATTAACAAAACATTGCATTTACTGATAAACATGTTTTGGAATGAGGATTAATGTGTTGAAGATGCATTAGTTTTCATCTCAAAAAATCCCTCTTGTTGTCACCTTCTGCTGCTATATGTCATGCATGCAGTGGCGGTACCAGCAGATACACCCTCCTTCTGTGGGCCCCTCCTGTGCTTACAATGTGGTGGCCATTAATTCCCCTTTAAATGTAAATAAACAATACAAAGGCTTTTTTTTTTGTCTTATGAGAGTACATGCTGCTTCCATCCGTAGATTTTGGTTTCCTGTTTGTCCTTTTATGCTGTTGGACTCTCGCAAGAATCCTAAAAGTTAATAAAATGCTGATTAACTTTGCTGCTGGCGTCTTGGATAGATGATTATTAAGTTATTATTAAGTTATTATTAAGTTGCTGAAAGAAATTTTGCTACTTTAACCATCCATACACTGAAAAAATTATTAAAATATTAATATTAATATATTAGTTATATTTTGTCAATTAGCTGAAGATGTTACGAAATACAGAGCAACCAGGATTTACACATTTTGGGAGGTTCTGCAGAGTGCATTTATTTACATTAACAGATTTTTCTTTATATTACCTTGAATGGGACATTGTCATGGGACATAATAAGTTCTAAACTCAAGTTGCTGTTGTGCCAAATTTAGCTTTTTGTGCTTACTCTGATGTTGTATCTGGTTCTGTAGACGCTGCGGATTGCCATGTTTATACCACACAGGCAGCACTCGTCCATGTCGCTGGCGATGGAGCAGCCGAGACACGGGAAGCAGAACCATCCGTAGCAGCCTTAGACACACAAAACGTAAAAATGTATTAAAGGAAAAGTTAGAAGCTGAAGAGACTGTTAGAAGGTTTTAGTGATGTCCCTTACTCCTCATGCTTTTAGTTCTCATTTCAAGCTGAAATGTAAGCAACTGCTAGGCTAAACTGAGCTACCAACACAAAGAAATGGATAACTGTAAAGGGGGAACTAAAAGAATACATGTTTTTTAAACATTTTTGTCATTCAAAATCTGAAAAGTGTGACATTTACTCTGATAGCTTTAAATAAATTCCAGTGATACCTATTGCCTTCAGATGTCACCTCATAATAAATCTCTCTCGTTAACATTTTTCCAACCTTTTGGAAAAAGAAAAAACATCATCCTTATCAGCAAATGAAAAGAGTACAGCGGCAAACTGCCCAAAACATGGCCGTCCACCTAAACTATTAGGGCCGGAAAGGAAAGCACTGATAAGAGAAGCAGCCAAGAGGCCCACAGTAGCTCTGGAGGAGCTACAGAGATTCACAGATCAATGAGAAGACCTACTGACTACACAACTTTTAATTGTGCTCCAAAGATATTTCCTGTGTGTAGAAATATGGCAAAACGAAAACCAGTTGTACACAGAAAACCATCAAGAGGTTCAGTTTGCAATTTGAAGCAAGTCAGGCAGAGAACACAACAAAGATGTGGAGGAAGATGCTCTGGCCAGATGACATCAAACTGACCATGACACTGTGAACACGCTGCTCAAATGAGGTTTGCCTTCCAGAAGGACAACCATCCAAAATACACTTTAATAGAAAAGTATTAGAACAGCCCAGTCAAAGTCCAGATCTAAATCTAAATTAGAATCTATAGCAAGAGTGACATTTTTTTTTTTTTTTTAAACAAAGCGTTTATTGTTTCTAAAAATATTTATTTAGAGGTTTAATACCAACGTTTGCCACATTTTTCAGATTTTAACTGGCAAGAAACATAGAAAGCCGTGCGCCATTTTACTTCCATGTGATAATGATGTGCTACTTTGGAAGTGGATAATATGTAATAACAAACAGAAGAAAAAAAATCTGACTTTTACGAAATATATTGTTTTAGTCATACAAGGCACTTTAGGGAAAACTATTCTATTGTATAGTATATGTTTTATGAAAAAAAAAACAGACAAGGAAGTTACTTACAGGTTCCGCAGTCATCACAGATATCACACAGACCGGTCTGGAAGTCAGAGGGCTCAAATCTGCCTGGTTGGTTGGTCACAGCCATGGTGATGAGAATAAAAACTTCTCCCTGCGGGATCAAGAGAACCCTTATCACTTAAATCTGCCAGCTACTTTGAGCCAAATACTCCTCTGTCTCCTTCCTCGTAGATCTCTGTGAATCTCTCCTCCTTTAAACATCAAACAAAGTGGAAGCCGGGGACGAGGTATCTGCAAACGGTTTCCAGTCAAGCGGTTGTTAGAAGAATAAGTCTTACCAGATGGAGATCTTAAGAACAGTGATACTGCTGAGCGAGTCTCCTGGACAACAGTTTGAGAGCCGGAGGCAGGGGCAGCCTTTATAAGCAAGCAAAGGTCACTGGCTTGGCTGTACATGTAATCATTGCCCTGTGTATAGGTGTGTTTCTATCATGAAACACACCTATACACGCCCCCCCCCCCCCCAGTGTAGCTATAAACTCCCATTGTGAGTCACTTTTTTCCACCTGTGTGTTTTCGGTAAACATTCACAGCTCATGTGATGATTTTCATGCATCGATAGCTTCAACTTGAAGGAAAATGTAAGAAACGTTCCGCGAGAACACCAATCTTCTTCGTCATACAGATGCAGACACATGTATTCGCACATTTTATTTTAAAGAGCTGTGTGAAAATGCTTAAAAGTAAATTCATTTTTTATTACAGAAGCTGAATTGGACTTTTAGGGAAAGCCATGGCGTTTCATTTTTGTATATTTATTTATTGGGTGATGTTACCCGTAGCAAAACTGTTAACCCCCCCCTCCAATAAAAAAATATTTTTTAAATCTGATCATCATTCCTAGAGAGTCTTTAAGGTCTGATTTTCTGTTTCCTTTGGGTTCAAATTAGAGCTGAACGATTTTGGAAAATAATCTAATTGCGATTTTTTTTCTTAATATTGTGATTTAATGCGATTTTTTTTTCAGTTTAATTTATCATGTGTTTTAAAATATATACAAACAACAAATCAATTTGTTTCCTTGCCATACGGATTAGTTGCTAAAAGACCCACAGCATCTAAACTCGGAGCAGTAATGATTGCGTTCTGCCTACGATATATTTCAACCAAAATTGCAATTTTGACTTTTCTCCGCATTAACCACAAGCAACAAAAATGGCCTCTAAATAAAGATGTTTGTAAACAAGGACTATTTTAAACATGAACTTTTAATGTTTCTATTGATCAGAATATTATTCAAGAGAACAGCTTTTAATTTAATTGGACATCAATCCTTGTTGAACATAAAGTGCAACCAACAAGCAATTCTATGTATTAAACTGATTGACCTGTACTTAATGCTTTGTATGATTATATAAACTCTAAAACAAGTAATAAAATTAGATTATCTCACTGCTGCAACTGTCTTCCCTTCCATGTGGAGGCAAACCCACTTTAAACATTTTACTGACACCTAATGGACGTGTCTGATTCACTAATTGTTACATAGGCAATAAATTGCTGACCTCTGTGATTGGAAATTGCGTTTTTTGAAATCATGATTATGTTGAAAATGCGATTAATTGTTCAGCCCTAGTTCAAATAGGACAAGAGACAGACCCAGCACTTCATGCCACTGACCACAAGGCTGCAAGACAGTCCACATTTCCACCTCAAACGTTCACTGGTGGGGAACTTCAGCAAAAAGAGAAACCTTTGGGCCACCGAGTCTCCATAACAACATTTAGATGCAATTTACATGCCAACCGATTGCGTGGAAGGGATGAAGGAAAAGAGCCTTTTCTGTCCAACCATCACAAACCGGTACACTCTACTGGAACTTTAACTGGATCTGTGTTCTTTGGTCAGACGAGTCTGAAATAAAACTGCATTTTGCACTGCCAGAGTCATTTTCAGGGGCTTGCAAAGCTGTGGTATTATTAATGGCCTCCCCTATAGCACTGGTAGCCTGAAGGTCTGATAAGAAAAATATTAATGACAAACTGACAGCCTGCAATACAGACCTTATCTTGAATGAGCTGTCCTATCAGTTAGGCAACAGCAACTAGTTTCCATTTTATGGACGGCAGGTACAGGAAAATAGATTAGATAGGCGTAAAGTCCTCGACTGTGTAGTGATTGAACTGGACTGTGGCCGAGATCCGGCTGTAAGAGAGGCCAATTCTATATAGTGAAAAAAAAATATTGTTACATCCATTACTTCAATTCAGGTTATAAATAATAGCTATAACATGGCAAAGATTATTACATTGGTATCCAAACATTTTGCACCATGGGCCAAAATCCCAGAGGGGAAAGTATTTGAGGGCCATAATTTTGTTTTTCCAATAAGAAACACAAAACAGTTTTATTGCAAATTCTTTTGTTTTTACACCCTCAGCAATAAATAAAACCTCCAATGTCTTAATAAAACAGAGAAAATGGGAGACTTCCGACGTCATTGAGCAAGATGGTTGTCTGATTTGAAACCGCTCGACCCTCGGAGTTCATTTGAATTCGGCAGTCATTTTCACCTTCTTTACTAAGAATTTATAAAGAGAGAAGCCAGAAAGTGTTTTTTTTGTCTAAACGTGGACATTTGAACTAAGATGACAATCTGAACGGCCGGGCAAAGTGCTGAAGCTAGCAGCCCCAATGCTAAACATGCTAGCCATAGCCAAATAGCAGATACAAGCATATCGCCTGCAATGCAAAAGGCTACAGCGGAAATGTTATTTTATCCTTTTCACTTTTTTATTTGCTAGAAACAGGAAAAGAATAAACGAAATTTGGCCTTAAGAAATGTGGAGAGTTGGACAGCTTTTGTGGCATTAGCAAGTTGACATTCTATAGGCTTCCCCTAATTTTGTGTTTCAAAAGGAGTTTCCATTTTCATTTTGTGTTCATTATGGCTTAGGTGAGTGGAGCTTCATAGACACATATTTAAATGGCTAATTGTATGAGAATTATCTCCTGGAATGTAAATGGGCTTCAGAATATTATTGAGTTGGAAAGAAAATGCTGAACTTAATTAAAATCTCCAGAAACTTGGTTAACTTTCATTCAGGAGATGCATCCGACAGACTGAGAAGAGCTATACTTACAAAGAGATTGGTTGGGGCCGGTATGTTACAACTCATACACAAAAAGCTAAACTTTATTAGTGTCAAGGAACAAAGGGACACAGAGGGAAGATTGATTGGTAAGGAAGCTAAAATTAACGGAATCAATGTTAGTCAGCATAAGAATCAATAAAGTTGATTCAGATTCTGATCTAAATATTGCGCTCAATAAAGACGTATGGAGGAATATTACCTGAAACATTGGTGGGGCTATTAGCAATGTAAGATGTAAATTATAACATTGTACACTGGTATTATTATATGCCATCAAAGATGTTTTAAATGGGCCAACTGCAAGATAATAAATTTGGAATACCAATTGGAAATGTGGCAAGGACATTGGTACCGATTTTAATGTTTTCAGGGATTGTCCCTTGGTGTTTCCTTCTTGGACTGAAGTCACTGTAAATTTTGAAAAGTGGATTAGACTATTCAAATCTAAATCACCGCAAATGTTCCTGTTGGGAGATACATCACTCACGCCCCTTGATTGAGCAAAGAAATGTCAGAGTTTGTGTTGGCTGGATAGGGGCTGGACAATTCATTGCATTTGCAATATAATCGTAATTTTAAGACACAATTTCCAAATCGCAGAGGTCTGCAATTTTTGGCTATGTAACAATTAATGGATCTGACGCGTCCTTTAGGTGTCGGTAACATGTTTAAAGTGGGTTTGCCTCCACATGGAAGGGAAGAGAGTTGCAGCAGTGAGATAATCTAGTTTTATTATTTGTTTTAGAGTTTATATAATCATACATAGCATTAAGTACAGGTCATGCAGTTTAATACATAGACTTGTTTGTTGGTTGGACTTTGCACTTTATGTTCAACAAGGATTGATGTCTAACTCAGTTAAAAGCTGTTCTCTTGAATGATAATATTCTGATTAATAAAACAGTTAAATGTCTTGTTTTAAATAATCCATGTATAAACACATTTTATCTGTAGGCCATTTTTAGTGCTTGTGGTTAATGCAGAGAAAAGTCAAATTTAAATCGCAGTCACAATTATGGTTGAACTGTATCGCAATTTTGATTTTTGGTAAAATTGTACAGCCCTATAACTCATGACAGAGACTGTTTCCTTTGACTCACTAGATAAAAACTAACCAAATATGGAGTACCTTTATGTAATTTTTCGATCACAGGATGGAGTGCTCACTGCATAATTACTTGGTAAGGCGCATTAAAAGATTTGGATTTTTGCTGTATAACTCTGGATTTTATTTTTTATTTTGAATTTGTATTTTGTATGTTTGTATGAAAGATAAAAAAAATCTATAAAATAAAAAAGGAAACTAAAACAAAGAACAGAGCAAGTTACTGTAGGTTCAATAAAATGGTCTAATTAAAATAAACTTATTAAATTACCTAACTTTTTGGGTGGAATGTTTTCTATTTTGTTGGTCTAAGATAGTTTTAATCTATTAGCAGCAGCATAAAGCCTTGCTGCATGCAGCCAAGTTTAATGAATGGCTGCACCTGATAAAACATTGCAGGATGTTTGTGGCCCTACTTTGTACGGCATTGAAATTAAAGCAAAAAACAAACAAATAAATAAATAACTAAAATTAAAAATGGCTAATTAGAGGAGAATTTTTGGGTTGAGGCTTACATTTTCCGCTTCAAAAGATATAAGCTTACATTTTTAAATTTCGGCAAAAATATTACAAAAAGTGCCTAATAGCGCCAATGAATTTGTTGGAGTTTGAACCACTGTTTAACTGCGCTTGCAGCCCACATAAATTAAATCCAGAGTGTCCAGAGTGTTGCTCTCTGGACAGCCTTGGATTATTAAAGCGTTGTAGGAGCTACTTTAAACATTACTTTAAATAACACAGCTTTGAAAAAAAATAAAAAATGGTTTTTGACAGGTGTCCTGAGCCGGCGTCTCTCATCAAAACTTAAATTATGGTGACACTTAATGACATAAAAGATTCTTGATCTTTGTGCAAGTCCCACACCAGTTTAAATTTTTATTTTGACTGTTTCTCTGGTTTTTATCCACTGCTTTACTTGTTGGTCTCTTCATGCACAGATGTCTGTCACTAGCAATATAAATCATAGTTAAATATAGCATACTTTTGTATTTGCAGTAATTCACAATTCAGAGTCACTGTTGCTCTCTGTGCTAAATGGTTTTCTGTGCGTTTTTAAGATGCCCCCTGTTCTCTACGAACCTTATTTTGTTCAGCTTTAATTTGACAGAAGGAAAATCCAATAACAGATTTAAAAAATATAAACAATAGAAAGACACCGGTTTTTTTGTCCCATGGGACTAGAGCACCTTCTTCCAAATGTTGGCTGAGTCTGTGACATAGCTTGTGGCAGATTTTCAACAGAACTTGGGGTAAACTCATAGTAGTTGTTTTTTTTTAAACAAATTCTTCAACCTGAATTGTGGATCTATACTGCTCCTTCACTGTTATTATTTAGACAAAAACCTTTAGTATTAGAATTGATAGCTGCATCACCTTTGACTTCTTGCCTGCTACGCGCTGTTTCCTGATAAAGGCTCTTTAAGAACAACTGATGTTCTTGCAGCTTCTGGTAATGGCCCTAATTATTCAGTTTATGCACTGACGCAACAAGCTATCCTGCTTCTCTAAGCCATAAACCTGCCGGACACACCAGTGGCACACCTTGTTCTCTTTTACAACTGCATAATAGAGAGAGAGAAAAAAAGAACAGAGCACATGAAGTTCTACAAATGTTGTTTTCCTTTGAAAATCTCTGAATGTAACCCCTCTTTTTCGTTTCCGATCCAGGAGGTTGACTTCGCGACATTCTGGCTCTCCGTATTTATTCTAACTAGAGGCAATAAAAGCGGTCGGTGTTTAGCAGCTCCAGCAGCTTCTGCCTCACGGTAACAGACGGCAACAGAGAACAGGGAAGAGCAGACTGTGATCGTATAGTGGGTTTTTAACAGAAATTTACATCAATAATCTACATAACTAGTCTTATATTTAACACAAATAGCAATTAATACATATATTGTGATGAAGGGAAAAGAACACACACACATATTTAACATTCAAATACTATCATACCAATGGCAACTGAATTGTTACTTTGTATCGAAAAGTAAAACATGCCTAACAAGAAAAAAATAAAACAGGTTGGTGTTTGGCAGCTCCAGCAGCTTCTGCCCCTATACATTAAATATAATACAATAAATATAACTAAACAAACTACATAGTAATGGCTTCAAATGAACAGTTGACCAAACTGTAGACAGTTGGAACCTTTAACAGAGCAGAAATGCCCCACATTAATTACGATAACTGGTTAAAACATGTACAAAACTTGGCAAAATGAAACATGAAACAATGTATATAATTAAATATGTCTAAAATATATGGTGAAAGATAATATTTGTACAGAAAACACAGAGCTGATCCTAATACATACCACAGTAACAGACGGCAACAGGAAAATGGGAAAAACTGACTGTTACTGGTTGCTGTGGTAACCACCAACTGACAAGAGTGATATAAAAAACAACAACTTATATAGCAATAAAAGTCAGGAAAAAAACAACAACTATTTGAGTAAATAAAATGAAATAAAAGAATAAATAAGCCAATTTTGACAAACTTCACATATTTAATAAAGTTCAAATAAAGTCGTGTTACATTAATAATAATAACAACAATAATAACAACAACAATAATAAAAATAATATTTTTTTATTTAAATTTGCCTTTCATAGCACTCAAGGACACTGTACAAATCCAACAGGGTTAACAATATTGAATCATTATAAAATTAATACACATTACAAAACTGCAATTTACAGGCAATTACAGTGACTAAGCATTCTAATTTTTTTTTTAAGGCCGGTGTTCTGTTTTGCACACACGGTGGCGCTGCTTTCCACAAAACTAACCGAGCCCTGGCCATTCTTTGTATGAGCTCACATAATAAGGACCTGGGTGTAATGATATGGGCTCCCAACATAATGAGCAGCTGTAACTGAGACTCAGGAACGGGCATGATTTTCAATTTCCGACAGAATAAAGATAGACGTTGGCCCAAATGACTCTGAAGAGGTCTGTCATTAGGCTGCAACTCCCAGGCATCAGCTTCTCAAACACCAGACTTAGCCCTGACAAATACAACTACTGTAACTGGGAATGCACAGTTCAAGTATCCTGTTTGATTTGTTTATTAGTGCATTGCAGAATATAAGCATCATTATTTTGAACTAACCTTTCTTTGGTGCCCCCATTTTTTAATGCTGTATATTTCTGCTCCTCTCCCATTTGAGAAGACAGATTTTAAGATGAACCGGGCAAAACATGCTGTATCATTTTATATAAACTGCCATGTTTGGTTAGAATGAGATTTTCTTCTACTATTCCTTGGTATTGTCAAAGTTTAGTCTCTTACCCGATTGGTTGGCTTCCTTCAAACAGCAACATGATCAGTTTAAGAAGTCAAGAAATGGGGGGACGTGAATTATGACTATAACTTATGTGAATGGTTGTATAGCTGAAACCAAAAATTATACCGTGGTCAAATTTGGATTTTTATCAACATTATAACACCTCAACAGTGGGTGTCACATATTCTGTCCAATTACACCTTTATCCCTGGTTGTTTCAGGATAAACTGCATGGTTTGCTCCACTGTCTGAGAAGAAAGGGCCACAATGAGATCCCCACAGTCTGTTAACTTTGAGTATCACAGTATCATTGTATTTACCCGATATTCTGATTTACCTTATTTGCTTCCTGCTTTCTCCGACTGGAAATGTTTCTAGGCAGCCAGATTTTTCTACCTTGTGAGGGAGAAGTGTAGTTCATTTCTTTCAGCCAGCTGAACAGCAGGGTGCAGGAACAGGTGGGAAATGGTCACATGAACTTTACACTCCATACAGCCAGTTAAAACTCAACATAATGGCAAAAATGGTGTTTTCGCAGCAATTCTTAAATAAAAGGACATTAGAATGGTTTTGAAATCACAACTTTTTAAACCCTTAGTATACCTTGAGATCTGTAACCGGGCCATGCAATGGTGTTTTGTTTTTAGAATTGCAAGAATGAGCTGCACGCTTAATGTTTAACATCTGAATAATTGTTGCAGAAAATCAAATTTAACAACTCTTTATTGTAAATCTATTTGCCTCTTCAAACATTAATAAGAATAAATAATTTTCATTTTTCTAAACATCTAAGTTCAACATTATTTGAATTTATCCCTCTCTTTAATTCATTAGGGTTATTAAGTTAAATCATCAAATGTTCTTACAGTTTTAAGTAGTAAAGCACAGGTTTCTGGGTCTGTCTGGGTCAGCACTGCTTTTTGAAATCTTACCTAAGTTTTTGCTCCTCAGTCCAGGATTATGTTGTTATGTAAGCTTTACATGCAGTACACAATTAGTCCTGACAAGTGAATTAAATAATGAAAACACGTGAGAAATGGCTCATATTCATTTTCTTGTTAAATAACACTATAAAAACCACTGAATTGAAAACAATCTGATTTAGATTATGTTGCTAACCCAGTCATTAGTTAGAAATGGGGATATTTAAATCCACTGTGTTGGTTAATGGTTTATGGCCATAAACCAGGTTTCACCTGGGTTTGACTTTCAAACCAAAAAGGGCTTTAACAGGCTGACATCTGAAGTTAACACTAACAAAGAGGGTAGAAAAGAACCAACCATAAGCTGAAATACGGAAGTAATATTTGGATTGAAGTGAATTATATGTTTTATGTTCAGTTTAGTTTTGCATTAAAAATTCAGTTCAGTCTATTTATCTAGTGCCATTTCACATCACATGTCATCTCAAGGTTGTTTACAAAGGACTTACAAAAGACTTGTATTGACTACCGGAATTTTGATAACATTTATACTCAATATATAACACTGCAACATGATATCTTGTTCTCTTTTTTGTGCATAGGTCAAAACTTAATTTTTAGAAATAGCAAAATAATGTTCAAAATACAACTGCACTAAAATTAAAAAGAGAAGCAAATTTAGCTTTTTTACCTTGTCTAAACTGACTTTAAGACCAATGTTATGGTTACGTTGTGAATGTTGAACATAGCTAGCGTTAGCTTGCGCTTGCTACATAGCAGATACTACGTTATCTTAAAAGAGCAAACTTATTCAGTACTGTGAGGTACATTCATAACCTCAACCCCATTGACATAAAAATATTTTAAAGCATAATTTTAGCATTTTGTTGTATCTTATGCTGTGGAGAAGGTTTGGTTCATTGTTTATTTCAAAATGGTCGGTGAAGAATGATGAGGCTCTTTCCGATGTCTTCTCTGCCTCTGTAACTCGGTCACAAACACATTTCTGTCCCAATTGCATGAACCCAGCTTTTGATTTATCATAGGAACCCATACGATATTAGGTTGCTACAGAAGTACATTTAAAGTACTGCAGCAAAAGTATGAAGAATAGAAAATTAAGCAGCATATCCATTTGATGCTGTTTGCTCTTCTTAGGCCTACCCACGTTTCTGTGAGAATGTTAGATTATGTTCTGGAGCTTTTTATGTAAGTGTAAAGGTGTAAAATTTACATTAAAAAAACCCCCACTGGATTTGTATTCTTGGAAGATAAAGATTTGACAGGCAGCTTATTATTAGCTGTGAGTGGAAAGTAAAGGTGGTAAAAGTAAAAACATAAAAATGGTACAAACACAATTTCCCTGGCTCTGATTTTGTTTCAGAAATGTCTGCAATCAAGTAATATTTTGAGGCCAGAAGTTTGTTTTTAAATGTAACTACTATATTGCCTATTTATATTTAGACAGATGACAAGGAAGACATAAAGCATTGAATGGTAAAAAAAAGTTCAAGCTTGTCAAAATATTTGGAACAAGTTTCAGTTAAAGACCCATAAAACTTCATAGCTGCCAAAATAACATCAGAAAAGTTCACATGGGGACATAGTGACGACAGGACAGATATAGCATTTTTTGGGGGGGGGGCGCGTCTACCACATGACCGATTGAAAGTACGTAGTGTGTAAGAGTTATCAAAATTTAATGATGACAAGATGCCAGTCCCAATGAAAAGAAAAAGAAAAAAAAAGATGAAATGCATGCTGAGAAATTAATTCAGATAGATCTCTCATATGAGAGTACTCTTCAAGTAACTGCAGTGTTGGGAAAAAAATATTTCCCCCCTTGCAGACCTCTTCTGTTTTCACATTTCTGTCAAACTTAAATGTTTTAGATTCAAACAAACTTAAAGATGGGACAAAGATAAAAAAAACTTTCCAATGAGGATTTCATTTATTAAGGGAATAAAGGCTATCCAAACCAACTTGGCCCCGTGATAAAACTAAATTAGTAAAATCTAGTATTTAGTGATTCACTTCCTGTTTTTCCACCAACTTTACTAGCTACACCCATGGAGGATAAGTGCCTGACCTGCTGAATTCAGAGATCACTGAAATAGAACCTGTCTGACAAGAGCCAGATTTAAACCTCTCCAAAAGCAGCACATCATTGTATGTATGAGTCTGTATGTGTATGTTCACCTGTGCCTCGCTTCCACCTCCAAAATGGACAAATAATAACAGCGATGGAAACAATATTTACTCCTGCATCCTTCGCACTCTCCTCATTAAACTATTGGATTATTGTCTCAGTTTGTCTCGTGCACAGTGTGTTTATACGTGTTGTCTATACTGCAGACTGTGTTTAATTGTTGTTATTGTGTTACTGTATAAGCCAGCACGCCATGAGCGTTGTACAATCCAAGATTCCTTGCATGTGTACACATACCTGGCAAATAAAGCTGATTCTGATTCTGACCATGGCCCCAATCAAAAGAACTTGGAGAACAGATGAGAAACAAAATAATCAACACCGATCTGGTCTGGAAAGCGTTACAAAGAGATTTCTAAGATGTGGCGACTGAATCACAACGAGAACCGATATTCACAGATTAAGAAAATGGTGAACAGTGATGAGTGTTCTAAAGTCACTGAAACTATTCCCAGAGTAGATTGACAACTCACCCAGGAGTCTACAAAAGAATAGCCAGCATCATGGCACAGCAGATCTCTCAAAGTTCACATAAAAAAAGCAAAACACACAATGGCTCATCTCACATTTTGCCCAAATATCTTGATGATACTCAGGAAATATAATGAGGCTTGGTGAAATAGAAGTAGATTTTGTGTGGATTTCTTTTTGGAAAGTGTGCATCTCATTACATCTGGAAAAAAACTGGGTTAAACGTGGTGGTGGTAGTATTATGATCTGGTGCTGCTTTAAGACCTAAATGAATTCTTGAAACTGATGGAGGAATGAACTCTGTTCTCTAACAGAAAATCAAGGAGAGTGTCCTGCCATGACTTAATGACCTTCAACTTTAGCACCCTTTTATTGTGTGTCAGCAAAATGAACAAAACCATACCAGCTCATCCATCCCTGAACCAAGCATAGAAAAGCATAAGTAAAGTTTTAAAGCGGTTTAATTAAAGTATAGGCTTAAGTCTAAATGAGAGAATGTGGCATGACCTTTAAGATGCCTTTCTTGCTTCAAAACCTTCCAAAACATATCTGTTAAAAAGAGTGGGCCAAACATCATCCATTGTGATGCAAAAGACAGGTTGCTAGTTATTTCAGACACTTGATGGCAGTTTTTTTTTTTTTTTTTTTTTTACAACCAATCAACTACTTATCGGGTTCCATTAAAACCTCATAGGGCCAGCTTGATTTGGATAGATTTTCCCCCTAAATAAATGAACTTTTCATCTTGGTTTTCAATTTACGGATGTTACCTTTGTATATATACAAATATATATATACAAATATATATATATATATATATATATATATATATATATATATATATATATATATATATATATATATATAGTTGCGCAGCTGATGTAGCATCTCAAGTTAAGGATCTGAATCTTCTGCAGCTTCAAAGAGCTCAGGCGTTTTTTTTCTCCCCAGGCCAGTACTGATAGACATGCGCACAGCTGATGGAAGAGAGGCACATCTGCACTGACGTCACCCGCCCCCCCTCTTCAGCCAATTTGAAGCCGTCCTGGATATGCCAGGTCCTCTGCGCTGCGCAGTGAGGAGAAGCAGCTCCCAGCCAACTTTTTGCTGCCGTTTGATGCACTTTTCTCCCCTCCCTCCCCTATCCAACCTTTCAGAGCTGCGCTGAGCCACAAGCATGAACACAAAGTCCAGATTATAAAGGAGAGCAGATAGACTTTAAATGGACCCTTCTGCTATTCATTCCTCTGAATAAGCTGAATAAGGGCTTTTTAAAAGTTTTTCTTTTTTTTGGGTTTCTTTCTCTTGAGAGTGTCTGGACTACTTGCTGCTCTGGTGTCCGGGCTGAGGGGGGAGAACTCATTGCAGATTCAGAGGATGGCACAGTTCAAAAAGGAGATGAGAAGAGCATAGTGGAGGAGGTTTGTGTGCGGAACTTTAAAGGCTGCAGAGGACGTCTGTGCAGAGCCTCACTTTGCACACTTGGACCGGAGCTGACAATGAAGATGAGCGCGGTAAAGCTCTGCCAACGCTCCTCCTCACCTCTCGGTGTCTGCTGAGAACAGGTCGGTATCCCTGTGCCCTGTTTGTCGGTGCGTGCAGTTAAATCCTCTCAGGTTGGGTTTGCACAGCAGCATTTATAGCCTAAGGTTATTTCGGGTGATGCGAGTTGAAGAAGAGAGCTCCTTGGAGCCGGTTGCAGGAAAAAAAAAAGAAAAAAAGAAAAGCGCACTTTAAAAGGCGACGTTTACGCAGCGTTTTACGTTTACAGTGCGAAGTTCCGCAGGTATGCGTAAGAGAACTTTGAAGATCTCCACGTTGCATGCGATAATAATAGTAATGATAATAATAACTATAATAATAGCAATAAAAAGAACCAAAACAAACCAAACCATGCTGTGTACTCTGATCTGCAGGGGCTCCCGGAGGGTTGCGTTTGAGGAACCGGTGTATAATGCATGCGGGCCGACCGCCAGCTGTCTGGGTCAGAGCGGCCAAGTAGGTTGCGCTGTCTGTCTGGACCGCTGGAGCTCCGCAGCTGGGTTGAAATACACGCAAAGCCCGCCCTGCCCGCGATGTTTTTGGAGACGCTTTCCCCGCACTCTCTGTCCGTCCTGTCATTTGGACGTGTTGCCGCGTAAAGATAAAAAAAAAAAAAAGACAAAACCGCGACGTGGAGACGTTTGACGGTCCAGACCTTTAGATCCACGCGTGCCTTTCAACGCGTCATTAAAACTGTCACCAACGTGGGCTTATTAAGACACAGAAAGTGAAGTGCGCAATCCGAGGGACGCGTTTGAGTTCTGCCTCCATTCATTCAGCCGCAGCTGGAGTGTTTTAACTAAATACGGAGTGAAAGTTTCTGTTGACCCAGCCTGCTGCTGCTCTTATATGAATGCGGACACAAATAAGAACAATGATACATGAACTTCACAGGTTTTCAATGAAACTTGTGGTCTGCATCTGTGTTCAGCCCCCCTATGTCGATACTTTTGGCGTTGACTAAATATCTTGCCCATTCCTTTTTGGTAAAAACAAAAAGACCCAGGCTCAGTCACTTTGGATAGAAACCTTCTCTGAATATCAGCTTAAACCCATTCCACTAACTCTTGTTTATGGTTACTGTTCTGTTTGTCCTTTCCTTGGGGGGGACCAGCACCCCCGCACTATGCTGTTTCCACCACCATGCTTCACAATGGGTGCTTTCAGTTGGACTTGCAGCACAGGTTACTCTGACACATTTTGCAGTTAGGCCATAGACGTTACATTTTGCTCTCATCTGACCCGAGCACCTTATTCCAGCCAACAAATAGGACTTCTTGAATCGTCCTTTTAACAATAGCTTTTTTCTTGCCACCCAAGGCCAGATCTGTGGAGTGCATGGCCAATAATCATCTGATTCCTTAGCCTGACCCGAGGATTGTTGCCGCTCGTCCAGAGTTCCCATCTTTGTCAGAGTAATGCTTTCCTTTCCAGACCTGCCAGTTTAGACGGACCATGACTTGGTAGGCTGCCGTTTTTGCCACAGTCTTTCCCCTTTCAGATGATAAACTGAACAGTTTATTGCCTGAGATATTGTTTAATGGCCTAACTTCTGCATTAGATCTCTCCCCGACTGACTGACCCGTCTGCTGTGTCCCTCGTTCTTCTTGAGGCTGGCTGTTCACAAAGGTTCTCTAAGAAACGTCTGAGGCTATAGACTGAATATGGCACTTTCAGTCTATAGCCACACCACTCAGACCTTTCAAAGCACTCGAAAGGTCTGAGTGGTCCCCTACCTACCACACTCACAGATGCAGATCTGTAGGCATCTTGGGGTTCAGGGTCTTGGCCAAAGACTCTTCAGCGCCGGGAACTAAACTTACAACTTCAGATTGCTTGCTCGTCCTAATTATCGCAGTCACTTTACAGAACAGACCTTTTACAAAAGCGCTTTAGTAATACTGATCAAATGTGCACCAAAGTCAACTCCTTTGACCGACTAGATGCCTTTTGACAGTGCTTGGTTGAGATGATTTCTTTAGGGTGTCAGCGTTAAGCGGGCTGAATATAAATGCAGGCCACACTTTCTTTGATTTGGATTAATTGATTTACTGAACAGGCATGCAAGTAACCACAAAACACACACACTGAAGGAAATACCAGCTTGCCCGGTCAAGATTGTGGGTAGATGTGTTAAAAAAAAAAACCTGTATCCTTTTCCACCAACTTCACTGTTAAAAAAAAAACTCTGAACCAGCTGATTTTCAAAAATTTCTTTAGATTTGCTAAACCCATAATCCGTTTAGAATCGTGCAGTCTAGGTTTAATCTGATTGCCCACCGCCCTTTTTTCGCGCTCGTCTCTAAAGTTGTCCCGACGGGAAAAAAACAAAAGGCATCACAAACGCTGCATTTTATGTTTTCACCACTAGAATCAAATCTTCATACATCTCAGCCTATGTTTGAAGGAAACACCCCTTTAGAGTGGAATTATGCAGCGCAGGAACTGAGCGGTCTAATGGTTTTAGACTTTAAGATAAAGACGATCAAAGATTTGCCATTCATGGAATAACAAACAAACAAACAGGGAAATAACCAATGAGTAGGTAACATCTGGCATTGTGTGCAGCTGTACAGTCTTACATTGCTTACAGAGTGGGCAACGCAGGTGGGTGATCGGCCTCTGTTGCAAATTAGCAACAGTGAACTCTGAACTCAGTTTGTTCACAGCTGACAAAGCTTTGACCTGTTCTCGTTTTTTTCAAGCCGTCCCTCACCCCACCTCACCCCCAGACGGGCGCCCTGAGCGAAAAGCCATATCGGCCATATCGAAAGAATTAAAACATTTTTTTAGCACGACAATATATTCTCCATATCACCGCTCAACTTCTTTAAGGTTTAAACAAAAAAAACAAAACAGTTTAATGTCCTTCACAGGAGTGCAGATGGATCCGTCAGGACAGGTTTCCAAGACAGAGCTCCTGATTTGAACTTCTACCCGAGACCGATGGAGGACGGAGTTTCGATGCACGCTGCTGATATGCATCCAGAGGCCTGTGAGATGTGGACAGGCTCGCCTTCGGGGGAAATCTGAGACCCGGATGAGCCACAGAACATTCGGCGGGAGGCGTTTCAGCGAAGAAGAGAAACCATGGACCTGTTACGGCGTGGCCTCAGACTGACTTTGTGCCTTTAACCCAACCGTAGCCCCCTCTACCTGCACCCCATGTCACAGCCTTCCCTGAATGATGGAAATATTGTGGAAGACGCTGACTTGGACACTAAGCCTGGTGGTGATGGCTGCTTCCGAATTTCAAAGACTTTCGCAAAGCTCTCAAGGTATGACTGGGGCAGGTGGTCAAAAAAAAAAAAAAAAAAGGCTTAACGCCTCCATTAAAAACAGCTGATTAATCTTTTCTCTCATCTTCTCTGCTCCTGTGTTCCTGTGAAAGAGGAGTCCGTGTCTTACCTGCAGCACTACCAGCTGACCGTCCCGCTGCGGGTGGATGAGGACGGGAACTTCCTGAGCTACACTGTGAAGCACCAGCGGCCGGGCCGGCGGAGGCGTGCGCTGGGGGACCCCGCCGCGGACCCCCCGGAGTCCCGCGTCTTCTACAGACTGTCGGCGTACGGGAAGCACTTTCACCTAAACCTGGCACTCAACCCCGACCTGGTGTCAAAACATTTCACCGTGGAGTACTGGGGCAAAGAGGGCCCCGAGTGGCGTCATGACACGGTGGACGACTGTCACTACGTGGGATTCCTGCAAAACCAGCGCAACACCACCAGAGTGGCACTCAGTAACTGCAAAGGACTGGTGAGTACAAAGCACCGTCTGAGAGGCCGGCTTGTTCTGTTGGAGGCACGAGACGACTCGCACCGCTTACCTCAAACAAACCCTCATGTGCGCGTCAGATAACTCACACATGCGGATCTGCTGCTCAGCCGGAGGATCCGACTGGTTGTCTTGGCTCCCTTCCACCTGGCTCGCTGAATCTGCCGGCAGCTCAGAGTGAGGTCATGCACATGCAGGAGAATCAAATCGTTTCTGTGATCTGGGAAGGCGACACCTCAGCAGCTGAGATCACATTCCTCCGCCTGTCATGCTAAACGCACGCGGCGGCTCGGCCAGAAAGTGTTTTGGTTTACCCTGCCTCGCAAAAAGTCTTCCCCCCCCCCCCCCGCTCAAACATTTCGTCGACCGCAAACATAAGTGTGTTTTATTAGGGTTTAATGTGCTTAGACCAACTCCAGGCAGTGCATAATCCTGAAGTTGAAGGAAAAGATAAGCAAGTCTTCTGGGGGGGGGGGGGGGTTCTCTACCAGATTTGCACAGCTAGTGGCTGAAAGTTTTTTTTCCCTCCCCATTTTCTTCTTTTCAAAATCGCTCAAGCTTAGTCGGACAGGGCAGTTAGCATCTGTGAACGTTGCTTTTCAAGTCTTGCAACAGATTCTCCTCTGGCTTCAGCCCTGGGCTTTGCCGTGCAAATAAAAACACCCTGCCTCTAAGAGGTCTGTTTCCAGCATTACCTTTTGTTTTGCTCCGTCCGTCTCCTCCTCATCTCTGGTCGGTCCCAGCTGAAGAAAATCGCCCCAAAAGCCAAATACTGTCACCATAAGGAGGATGTGTTAAGGGGGGGGGGGGGTAGTTTTTCTCTTAGCTTAGCATTTTGCATGTAGGCTGAAGACTTTGTCTTATCCAACCTGGGCATTTTCTTCCCCATTTGTTTAGTCTCCTAAATGGCTTGTCGGGATAATCTTTAAATTAGACAGCTCAGGACTTCCTTTAAAATAAAGCTTTTTTTATGGCAGCTTTGAAAAGCAACTAGTAGTTGCATCACTAGATTCTCCTGTCTGAGCTAAGAATCTCAGCAGCTCCTCCAGAGATACCACTCTTCTCCCTATAATGCGGTTGTTGTCCAGCCTTTCAGTTGCAGACATGGTGTCGCACGGTGCTCCACAGGGTGTTTATATCTTGAAACCTCTAACCCTGTTCTGAACTTCTCCTGAACTAGTTCACTAATGTTTCCTAATACACCCCGGATACCTTCACACAACCTGTAAGAAAAATCTGAGTACATTACGCTATTTACCGTTTAATAAGTTATTGCTCACCTCTGAAGGCAGTTGGTTGCACCGGATTTTACTTTGAGTTAACAACGCAAAAGGTGCAGAAAACAAACGCACCCAATCACTGGTCCGACCTGGTTGCTTAACTTCCTCAGTCAGAAGGGTCAGCAAGGGAAAGTGCGCACCTTCCTTTCTGGTAAAATCATCACCATCATGGAAGAAGCTTAATGAAGTTTGCTATGATACAGCGTCTATTTTGAGAAGTTAAACCTTTTATGTTTCATTGATGACAACATGTTTTAAGCAGTCGCATATTATAGCACCTGTTGAGGAAATTGGATAACCCTGGTGCGTTATTGTGTAGTTTGCATGGAATCTTCAGAGGATGCTGTTGATTTTAATTTGGTGATCACATTGTCTGCTGTTTAAGTGCCATGAAGCCCGACATGATTCATACGACAGGCGGATTTACAGTAATCTTTTAATTGTACCAACATGTTTTGTGGCCCAACCAGAGTCTGAGAAAGCTAAAGATTAGGGTGATGGCAAGGAGGCTTTTCTACCCCTAAGAGTTGGGCCCATCAGCAAAGATAAATTATTGAAAAGGAAACATGCAAATAGCTGCACGGCAATTGTAAGAAGCGTATGATTGCTTTAATGCCAGTTAAGATCTTTCCAGTGATTAATGAGAAGGGTATAAATAATTTTTGATGTGCTTTTTAAAAAAAAAAAAAATTTACTTAACTAGGAAATACCCATTGAGATCTAAAATCTCATTTAGAAAGGTGACCTGAAAAACCCCAGCACAAATTAAATTACACGTAGAAATTTACAAGTTATAAATACCCCCCATCCAATAAAAACAAAACAAAACAGATAATTATAAATGAAAATAGATCAATTATTTATTTTGAAATGGAAACTCCTTTGTTATCTTCTGAGAGATGTCTGTCTCATTTCTTTTAAGAAACCAACTTCTTGGTTGAATGAAAATAATTTTACATCCATATCTGCCTCTCGTATGAATCACTTTGGGCGTAACTAGATTTTTGGATGGCAATTTTGTGTTTTTTTTTTTTACTTGGAAGTCAGTATAAATGGCCACTAGTTCACTCAGCAAGATTTCCTCAGCTATGACAATAAAGTATTCTATTCTATTCTATTCTATTCTATTCTATTCTATTCTATTCTATTCTATTCTATTCTATGCAACACTTTTCTATTCGGATTTTTTTTGTAAACCATGTATATTTTTTTTCTTTCTAGTCTACAATAATGCAATACTTTGTGTTTCTCTATTACATAAAATCCCAATAAAAATGAATTTAAGTTTGTGGTTGTGATGTTGAATAAAAGTGAAAACGTTCAAGCGGTATTAATAGTTATGCTAGGCTCTTTAAAACAAACCTTAGAAGCACTAATAAAGTGCCTAATTATCCTGTCTGGGCTTTTAGTCATCCAGAGACTCTGCGACTGTCCAGCGTCTCCCTGCTAATCAAGGAGTTGGACCAGGTTTTAATAGCTGCTATCCCTCCGTGCTTCGAGTAACTCTAAAGAAGGAAGAAAGGGCCCAGCTTCTTATTGGCAACCAGAGTCATGTGGAGCAAACATGTGGCCAAATGTGTTGGCAAGACCTGCGCTGAGTATCATAAATTGAATTAGTGTTTGCTCTTTTTTTCCCCTCCAGCACCAAAAATGGACAAAAACTGTGTCTGTACTTTAATGTAATCAGCTGTCTGGACGGTATGAGATGCTGACATCACAGACTAGTAAAACCTTTGCATCGAACGTGTTCCTACATGGGAGTGTTATGTGTTGAATTGCTGTTATTGTGGTTTTTACACAGCCAAGGCAGTGTTTTCTATAAACCCAAACTGAAGGGGCTTCTCGCAGTGTGTGCTCCACACAAGCTGTTGAAAAAGAAGGGGGATCTTTTTTTAGAGTTTGTCTTTGGCCCCTTTTAAAGTGAAAAAAAACGTTTACTGATACATGTATGCGTATAATACGACTAGGATTTCTATAAAGCATTCTGTCTTTTGAAGACTAAATATATCAGGGCAAATCAGAACTAAAATGGCTAATAATGAGATGTTAGGACCCTAAATCAGTAAATCTTATATTTTTCTAACATTCTAAACCTAGCAGCTTAGCTTTCTTCTCCTTGATGAATGCCTTTATGTTGCTAACGCCGATAAATACTTGTTACTGCGTTCAGACATGAGTTATTTTTATTCACTGCAAAATGACTTTATATAATAAAAAGTTAGAAAATAACAAAGACGCTGTTGCCCACTGCATATGCAATTTCTGTGCTCAAATATGGCGTGATTTGTTCTTTGCATTAGCTAAGGTTGGCTGGGTAACTGAGTTCGCTACCACGACTCAGCACTTTTCTTGCCTCTTGTCGTGCAGAAGCATATTCCTGTAATATTTCCACAAGAGGCTGAGTTTTAAACTGATCCTTTTTTAACTTCCTGTTGTAATTAGCTGTGCTGCAGAAATAGCCCCTCTTCCATTGCAGGGACTTTTAGCCATGACCTGGGATTTTGAAAGCCCTCCACACATTTAAACACAATTTTACCACTGAGTAAATACATTCTCTCATGAAACCTCCCATGAGCCTGTTCTAAAAACAGCACAACCCGCCAGTGAGCTGCATCTAAAACTTTAATTTACTCTCCGTTCCTCTTCCTGTTTATTCTGACTTGCATTTATATAGATTTATAAACAATAATATATATAACAAAGTATGAAAAATCTGTTTATTTTACATAAAGTTAAGGTGAACTTTTACACTTGGAGTTTAAAGGTCAGTACTGGTAGCCTTTCATAAGACACACCAATGAAGTAGCTCTCAGTCTCAAAACCACTGCTCTATAACAATAAATAATAAATGTCTCCGCTATCATTCTGGCATGAAGAAAAAAAAATTCCCCGTAATTTTAACTTACCTAAATCAGAAACAGTTTAGTCTGATTTCATGTCAAACAGTGAGAAAAAAAGGTTAATTGTCCCATTGAGGGTGTAAATATCCGGCTTCAACCATATTCCTTTCCTTTCCCCAGACTTAAGAGTATGCTATCCCTATCAACAGCCATTGTCATATTTATGTTTTATGTCTTGGAGCGATGATGAAAGCTCTAGATTTATTTTCAAACAAATATAAGGAGGTGGAAGGAGGCAGACTTAAAGTCAAAGCTTGCTTTTACATTGCAAGGATTCTATCAGGTATAAAACAGCACATTATTAATACACTGGCACCTCACAATTTGTAAGCATTAGTTGTACCATTTGTTTGACATACAGTTTGTACAGTTTAGAAATGTAGGTAAAGTTTTTAATGATGACATTATGAGGAGGAAGAGGGTTTATAGTGATTATAGCATGGTAATTTGTATGTTTGTTTCCACCAGGGCTTTTTGATTCTCATTTTATAACATTATTCATAACATCATGAATAATGATGTTATGAATAACATCACAAGTATCTCCCCGCCAGAAACCTTGTGATATTTTAGGTCTTCACAGCAATCCCCAACCAATAAACACAGACAGCCATCATTTTAAGGGCAAATTTGGTCCTGGCGGCTACTATTTGCTAACATATAAGCTCTATCTCCTGCTTTATCATGTTGAAAAACCACTAAACAAATTCACATTATGCTGAAGATAAAACCAGACCTTTTTAAGCAAAGGCTC
Source organism: Fundulus heteroclitus (assembly GCF_011125445.2). NCBI lineage: Eukaryota > Metazoa > Chordata > Actinopteri > Cyprinodontiformes > Fundulidae > Fundulus > Fundulus heteroclitus. Next base: position 28,473,187 of record NC_046368.1, on the reverse strand, counting down.
ATGGTACCGGTAGTTTTCACATGCTACTTTTCTAAATTAGCTTAGCTCTTAGTTGTGCTGCAGTGCTAATGCTAGCTTGTTCATACACAGAAACTACAAGTAGAAATTTGGTTTCAGCTGTTTAATAAATTCGTTATTGACAGCTATAGTGGTGCTACAGCTACCATAAATTTTGTTAGCAAAGAGGCCTATGAAAAATGCTGCCACTGTTTGGCTACGCTAGCCTTCAGCCATGAAAACTAGCAGGTTAATAAGACGTGGTATTGGTAAACAGGGGATCCTAAAGGAAAAGAAAAGCTAGCACTCCTGCTCTCTTGCCGATTGTCTTTATTAATGAAGCTCCATCCAAATGTGCACCATGTTCTAAATATAATACAATCGAACACAATTATTTTTGCACCTCGAGCTTCCTTTTTCACGTTACAACCATAAACATATTATTTGAGATTTTATGAAAGATCAACACAAAGCTGTGTCTAATCGTGAACAGGAAACAATGGTGTTTGGTGCATCGTATACAAAATTCTTTGCATGTAAAATCTGAAAGTGTGCCATACAAACGTATTCATCCCTCTTTACTCTGATGATTATTAAAATCGAGAAAACTCGGCTTTTTACAAATCACCTAATTAGTAAATAGCGTGTACCTGTGTGCATTTTGAAAATAGAGCTGTTCTGCACAGGTCAGACAGCTATTATTCGTGGTCTCCACAAACATGGCCCAAATGGAGGAGTTGCATAACATAATAGAGTGATCATAGCAAATGCCATTTGCCGCAAGCCATATAGGGGACACATCACATACGTGAAAGAAGGTGAACTGGTCTGATGGGACCAAATCAAGCTTTTTGGCTTACATGCAAAACTCAGTTTGTGGAGGAAAATGAACGCTGAGCATCACCCCGAACACACCCACCGTGAACCATGGTACCCAGCAGCATCATGCATTGGGGATGCCCATTGTTCTTCGTGACAGGGAAGCTGGCCAGGGCTCACGGGAAGAAGGATGAACATAAGTACATCCTTGGAAGACAATTGCTTCCTTACACAATGCAGCAATTTACCACTCTTTGTTGGTCTATCAAATAAAATCCCAATAAAACACATTGAAGTTTGTGGTTGTCGCGCTAGAACACGAGGAAGAGTTCAAAGGCATAGGAATACAGCCGCAAGCCACTGTCTAAGACTACAAATAAAAACCACCCTGAATTCTCAAACGTGGTTCAAGTAGTAAACTGCTTATGAACTTCGGTAGTTAAATAGTCAGAAACAGAGCGAGGGTTGAAGGCACTTTTGTGCACTGACTGCTTTGGGTTGTTGGGGCCATTGCATCACAGAGAAAACAAGTCCTCCATGTGATGACAGTTTGTAGCAAGTTATTCTCTCCAAACCAATTAGTGGAAATATGCCAGATGAGCATTTTCCATTTAGGTACATTTTGGAAGTGCCTTCAAAATTGCCTAGCAACCGCATGAAAACAAACTGCTTTCTAAGACAAAGAATCATTTGTACTCATGTAAGGTGCGCATTTAAACAGAGAGGGAAGCGATTTGCCAGGATTTGACGCCTTCTGGCAGGTTTCTGTAGATATAATGTCATAACGTCCTGCTGCATGCAAATATTTGCTTTTCATCTTCACTGCTTTTGCTTTTCACAACAATTAAGCACAATTATTCTGAACAGAAATGAACGTGCAAAGTTGTTTGAATATTTGTTTCTTTCTTTTGTAGTGCCACTAAAAGGCTCTAACACTAAGCTGCATTTAGTGTGAAATGTTGCCGTTTGTAACCCGTTTTTTCTCTTGCTGTGATTTTCTTCTCCAACAAGCACGGCGTTATAACGACAGAGGAAGAACAGTATTTAATAGAGCCTTTAAAGAACACATCCTCCGCCACCTCCAGCGAATGGAACCTGGAAGGAGCTCAGCAACATGTTATTTATAAAACGTCTGCCATACCCTCACCGCAAGAGCGAAGCCAGGAGTTCAGCTGTGGCATTTCAGGTTGGTGAACCTCCATCTGGGTTGGATTCTGTGTGGGTGGAGCTGACGTAAAGGAAGAACTATACATAGCAGGTTGGAGGAAGTGCTGGTTTGGTACTAGGCCCAGGTTCTGGTAGACATAACTGGACCCCTTGTGTGCCAAACGGCTTCCTTGCGGTAGACACCTTTCAACCTCTACTAGCGAGTGTTGCTCTAGCTTTTACAAAAGGCCATTCAGTGGAGACAGCGCTTCGCAAACGTATTCAAGTCTTTCACATTTTGTCACATTACAACCACAAACATCAGTGCATTTTGTCGGGGGTGTTCTGTGAGACCAATGCAAATTGGCGCGCGGTTGTGAGGAGAGCGCAAAATGACTGGCTTTTAAAAACTTTTTACTAATGGGGATCTGAAAAGTGTGCATTTGCAAACATCCCACTGAGTCCAAGCCATGTCGAACTGACTTCCTATCTCGCAGCTAGCTTTTACTGTTCTTGCAGATGGAGATCTTTGCATGCTTTGCTCATCTAAAGGCTGAAGTCTTTACCCGGTTTCTTTTTAAAATGTATCAAGCTCCTTCAGGTTGAATGGAGAGGGTTTGCGGACATCATTTTTCAAGTCTTCTCAACTGAATAAAGATATGGAATTCAATTGGGCCAAATCAATAGTCTATAATCTAGGCAAGGCAAGGCAAGGCAAATTTATTTATATAGCACAATTCAGTACAGGGACAATGCAAAGTGCTTTACATGATTAAAATACAGCAAATTAAAACAGAATAAAAGCAAGTAGGAATAAAATGTAGATAGAAATTAGAACAAAGAAGTGGTGATTCAGTTAACTAGAACAGTTGAAGGCAATCCTAAACAAATGTGTTTTTAATCTTGATTTAAAGGAACTCAGGCTTTCCGCACTTTTACAATTTTCTGGAAATTTGTTCCAGATAAACGGAGCATAGGAACTAAATGCTGCTTCTCCTTGTTTAGTTCTGGTTCTAGGTATGCAGAGTAGGCTGGAGCCAGAAGACCTTAGTGGTCTGGATGGTTTATACGCTGATAACAAGTCTGTGATGTATTTAGGTGCTAAGCCATTTAGAGATTTATAGACTAACAGAAGTATTTTAAAGTCTATTCTCTGAGATACAGGGAGCCAGTGTAAGGACTTTAGAACTGGGGTGATGTGCTCTACTTTCTTAGTCTTAGTGAGGATGCGGGCAGCAGCGTTCTGGATCAGCTGCAGCTGTCTGATCCACTTTTTAGGCAGACCTGTGAAAACACCGTTGCAGTAATCAATTCTACTAAATATAAACGCATGGATTTGTTTTTCCAGATCCTGCTGAGACATCAGTCCTTTAATCCTAGAAATGTTCTTCAGGTGATAGAAAGCCGACCTTATAACTGTCTTTAGGTGCTTTTGGAGGTTCAGGTCTGAGTCCATCTAAACCAGTTCCTCATAGCTCCTGGTGCATTTTAAGGGTCCTTGAACTGCTGGAACGTGAACCTTCACCTCAGCCTCAAGTCCCTTAGCCTTAATGCATTTGGCGCCATTAACCAGCTTCACAGTCTCAGCTGAAGGAAAGCATCCCCACAGAATGATGCTGCCGCCATATTCAGTTTTGGTCTCAGCGCGTTCTACCACAGGTTTGCTGTGTCCTCTTGCAAACTGTAAATGGGACTTTTTTTTATGGCTTTCCTTCAGCAGCGGCGTTCTTTCTGCCGCTCTTCGTAGAGTGCACAACCAATACAGGTCAGGGGATTATCCCACATGAGATTTGAATTACTGCAGGCTGTCCGGAGTTACCGGGGATCTCTTGCCTGCCTCTCTGATTAATGTTCTCGTTTCCAAGCCTGTCAGCTAAGGTGGACGGCCACGTCCTGGCTGTGCCACACTCCTTTTTATTATTAAATGATGGATGGGACAGTGAGATGATCAAAGCTTGGAATATCGCTTTATAACCTGGGCCAGCTCCAAACTTTTTCCTCTGCCATTCTATCACCAATGTGGTTTATACTAGAGATTGAGTTACGCACAGGTTGGGGACCTTCTGAAGAAACTGGTTTTGTTGGATTTTATTTGGGGATGTCGCCGCAAAAAGGAACTGAACACAGACGGATGTCACACTTTTCGGATTCTTATTCGCAAAATAGTTGAAAGCCATGTGTCCTTTTCTATCACTTTGCAATCATGGGGTGCCCTGTGTAGTTCTATCACGTGAAATCTGATTAAAGATTTCACGTGATAGATTGTGAGCAACAGAAAAACACGTGGAAAGACTATGAAAACATTTGCAAGGTACTCTTAGTAATAGTTGAATTGGTCTTTTTGGATGGAAAAATAGAATGAACGACACTTTTCATTGAAAAGAAATGCTATCTATGCAAATTTACTATGACTGGAAAAAGGCCCAGGCGGATACTTTGTTGTTTAGGCCAAGGGATTATAAGACACAGCAAAGACTTTCATTGGCTGAAGGCTAGCATGCCCTAACATGTACCATGTTAAAGCTTTTTCCAGACCATCTGGGTCATAAAACAAAAGCTGCAAGGTTCAAAGGGGAGCATTCCTGATCTGCCTCTATCATACACAAACCAGCCCTCTCTATAACAATGTGTCATTATTCCGATGGCTGCTTGCTGTGTCACGATTCTCTAAGCGGTCTGCCTACCTGTCGTTCACAGACCTCATTAAAAGCAACGCGCCTTGCCAGTTCAGCACGCCCTCCCCTGTCCACTTGTCCCCCGTCCCTCGAAACGTCAGCGAGCCGCCGAACGGCGCTCACAGGCAAAGGCGGTCCGTCAGCTCCGAGCGCTTCGTGGAGACGCTCGTGGTAGCCGATAAGATGATGGTCGGGTACCACGGCCGCAAAGACATCGAGCACTACATCCTGTCTGTGATGAATATTGTAAGTTTGGTGCTACTCTTCGAAACCGTTGCACGTGTCCGCGTTTAGTCTGGGACTGATGGACTCGCGGGGCTAAGACGTCTGACTTTGTGTCTTTCCTTCTTTTCTGGAGGTCAGGTTGCCAAACTGTACCGTGATTCCAGCCTGGGAAATGTTGTGAACATTATTGTGACCCGTCTCATTGTTCTCACCGAAGATCAGGTAAGTCAGACAAACTCCGAATCGTTCACCTTTTCGGGTTTCAGCTCTCTGGCCCGTAGTGAGTGTAAAAGTGATGCTCTTGAGAAGAGAGACTGCTCACCATATGGACACTGCTTCACATGAAGGCCGCGCTCAAGCGCCGCCCCGCAGGGAGTCGCGATTGAAGATTTCAGATGCACGCTACATATCATATGCATGTACAGTATATCTGACGGGAGAAACATCTGCTTTTTTCCAAAAAGGGTACTGGAAGCTGTTTTTGTAGATTAAGGTCAAAACATGAGGTTTTCACTCAAATCTGAGTGATTTAGATGGATAAATGGAAGAAAAGCGGATTTTGGGGTTTCTTTTATCAGATTATTTTTGTTTGTTCAAGGTGTTTTAGTTCATGGCGATCTATGCTAGAACAAGCAATACATCACCACGTCATTTCATGTTTATTCAAAACAATTTAGATCTTACAACTGTTTTTTTGGTTAATGCCATGATATCAGTACTTCCCACTTTTTTACATCTTGTTGGAGATAAGTTGAAGAAGGAAAACCTTCTATTCCTAAATGTCGCACTAAAACTTTGCTGATACATCTGTACCACAGTCAGCACATGTATACACAGAGCTCATCTTGCCTGTGGAACCAACTTTAAAAGCTTGGTGATGGACTGTTGACTTGTCCAAGATATACCCTGCCTTTTACCCAAAGACTGCTGGGATTGGCTCCAACAGTCAAAGTGCAGCACAAGGACGCAAGAAAAACGTCCTGATCCAAAATAAATAAGTAACTGCAACACAACAGAACTTGCAATGATGGGCGAAAGTATGTCAATCTGACAGAACACCCACAACTCACATAGGACACAATACACAGTGGTAGGATGAAAGTATGTTGTCTGCTGCAATGTGATGTATTATAATGTTATAATACAACATTATGAAATATAACATTACATGGTAGAATTCAGTATTATGACGTATGATGCAATGGGATTGAATGCAGCATAAAATGATGCTAAGCGATACAATACAAACCAACATTACACTAGAGGATCTGGTTTAGCCACGATGCAATATGTAGTATATTTAGGATTTAAGAGATTGTGGACTCCAGGGCGAGCTTAAGTTTTGATGCCCTAGCCACACAAGTATATTTTACACATAAAAATAACAATAGATTAATAGTTTAGAGGCTGTACAGATCAACTTCAAGGTTTCCATACCTTCCCCAAATGAAAACGGAATGTTTTTTATTCAGTCTTTGTGTCTGTGATTCCTAAAAAAGTTCCTTGCCATTTCATCCCAACCTACTTCCATGTTGTGCCCCTAAACCAACCATTTCACACCTTGGTCCTTGACCATTGCAGGTCATTGTATTTACCTTTGTGGTTAAAATGGATATAATTAGTCATAACAAATAGTCATATCGCATGGATCGTTTCTTTTTTTTCTTACACGCTGCTGAGTCGCTGTTTGGTAAATGAATGAAGACCAAACAAAATTCAACAGCAGAACAAGCCGCTTGGCGTTAGCAGAAAGGATATGGCCATTTTTGTACGGGTGCAGGCCACACACTCAGCTCTGCAAATGCATTTACCTTTCAAACGGGGCACAGTTATGAGGGAAATAATCCGCTTTTCCAGCGATATATGAGGAATTATCAAGAAGCATTTTTACAACAAAAAATAAGAACTAACCAAACAAAAATGGTGTTATTTGATGTGTTTATCTTATGTATAAATTTGATGCTTCATATAATATGAGGTAGTATCATACAATAATAATAAATGAATAAATGTTTGACTGTAACAGAAGAGAAATGACACAATTCGGTGTTAAATTATGAAATGGTGAACCCCAAAAAGAAACACTGCTTAGACTAGAATCTACAGATTATGCAACATGCAACAGACTATGAGAATGCATGAAAGAAAAAGGCAAAACACATTCCGCTCTGGTACAAGATGATATTGTATTGATATGAAGCGGTTTGTACTGTACGTATTAATCGACTGCACGCAGCTGTTTCATGATGCACATCATTGCACGTGTGTCTTTTGCAGCCAAACTTGGAGATTAATCATCATGCTGACAAGTCTCTGGACAGTTTCTGTAAGTGGCAAAAGTCCATCCTGTCTCATCACGGCAGTGGGAACAGTATTCCCGAGAATGGGATGGCTCATCATGACAATGCTGTCCTAATCACACGGTAAGAGTTGGCCCACAGCTACGGCTGCGGGCCGCGCTTCGCTTCGCTTAAAGCCAGCATAACGCTCCAGCGTTTGATTCATTGTAATTTTCTCATTTTGAGGAAATGGGTTGCAGGTTACTCGGCAGCCGCCAGCAGCTATACACTGCCGGTTCAGTGCGGTTCACGTCCACCACAGTGTATACCTGCACGACTGTGAGAGAATAAAGAGCTGGGTTCAGGGAATAAATTGTGCTTTTACAGACGTACTGTACCTGTCACACTGCAATTTATGTCAAGGCTGTTTGCATAAAGCAGCAAAACTCTGACATTACCTGGAAAAAGGCTTCATTGTTGCCAGAAGCGCTTTGGCCACGTTACGTAGCGACTAGAAAGTGTATTCCCCTGCTGGTGTACTCCAGAGAGAAAGGATTTGATTGACAGGACTTAAAGCCAAGATATGCGACTTTTTGGTTTCGATACAAAACAGCCTCTCCGTCATTGTTGGACACTTTCATGTTGTCTGTCGCTTGACGCTCTCCAGGCTCATTTGCCTTTTTGTCATTGGTTTTAGCTGAACTGGGTGAGGGCAGCTAGCTACGTTGCACCAGATAGTGATCTGTAATTACAGATCCGACGTTCAACCATCTTGATTTGATCGCGCCTCAATGAGTTCTGAAGCTTTAAAGACAAAACTTTGAGTCAATCAGTGTCAGATAGTTGGATTTCAAACAAAAATAAAAGGAATTGCTCGATTTGACCGAAATTATGACCGAATGGGTAAGATCCCAGATACGTGCGGGTTAAACGAGCTTCCTCTGTTGGACTTTAAGACAAGCTTGATGGAATCGAGAGTTTGTTGTGCAGATTTTATCCCTCTTGATTTAAAACACCATCCGTTTGATGAGAATGAATACGTGGTGGACCTTTGATTTCCACACCATAAGATTTCCAAACACCTGGAATCGTCTTTCTCGTCAGCGAGGGAAGAGTGCGGTCGCCATCTTTCAGCTAGCTTGACCGGCGGTGAGCTGAAACATGTGATGGAGGGGCACTCCAGTGGCACTCTGCGCTTTTTACAGCCAGAGAAAGCTGCCGCTTGTCATCTGATTTAAAAAAAAAAAATAGAGCGCATCATTTTCTGTTTAACAACCCACACCTAGTAGCATCTGACCGCCGGCTGGAGCCTTTAGGAGCGGCACCCAACGATCCCTTTTGAGTCTGTTCTGTTCAGGAGCATTAACCCCTCTGACAAAACCATTCATAGCTGAAGTCCAGTAATCCTTTCTGCTTGTCGGGCGTGTTTTAAAGGCACCGATTGCTGATAGGCACTATGGCACTCCCAATCTATGGCCTACTCCCAATCTATGGCCTCCTCCCAATCTATGGCCTCCTTATCATCTCATTAAAAGGATTTGAAACATCAAAAACTGTATGACATTTTGAGGTTTTAATCCCATACCCTTTAAAAACCTTGGGTACCCTAATATCATTAATTCACCAATGCCTAGTGATATGATGGCCTAGCTCAGCTGTTATATCGAACTGATTGAAAACAGTTTGCTGCTTTCAAACAAAACCCGTATGACACTATTGGCCGGCATACCCAGATATGCTGCGTCAAGTAAATAACACTTCAACATTGCCGTCATTCGCATTTAATGAGTGTTGCAGTTCTCACATACCACATATACAGCATGTTTGCAGAAAGGAAAATCTATTTTTTAACAGCCCTACACAGCATGATTGACCTGATGAATTTTTGTCAATTTCCGATCATTTAGAGGCAGGTAAATACAATTTTATGACTAGATGGTGAGTTGATCCTCATATATGAAAGCCACATGCTTCATCCCAATGGACACTAAGGCTGTGTTAAAAAAAAAAAATTCCAATTCTGAATTGATTCTCATATTAATCCTTAAAGGTCAATTCATATAACCAAAGATCGATTTAAAAAAAAAGAAAAAGAAAGAAACATTTTCCACTGTGAACTTAAAAGTTTGATCAGGAGTTTCCGGCTGACGCTCCACTCCGGGAGGTGAATTTTTAATGTCATATTTTTATTAATGCACCAGGTTAGTGTTAGCTGTAGATTTCTCTGGAGTGTGTTTTCTACCCTGGACCTGTCAGTGTATTCTGCCCCACAGCATGTTTGTGAAAAGCAACTGTCTCAGCATTCATGGAGAGGGTTAGGTCCATCAGCCATCATTAACCATACATATACATATACGGTCAGGTAATTCATGTATAAGCCAAAAAAAAAAGTTTAACACTAAAGATCCAATTTGAGATCGGATCGGATCGAAAAGAATCGATTCTAAGTCTTGAGAATCGGAATGGAATTGATTCTTGAACTTTGAATCGATACCCAGCCCTAAAGGACACGTACTGTTCAAACTGGGGGACGCATCAAAAAGCGGCACAAGTGCGTCAAACCCGTGATTGGAAATTGTGTTTTTACCAAGTTTGCTTGATTTCTTCACATTCAGGACAGCATACATGGCAACGTGTGAAACAGCAGGGGTTAAAATATGCTTCAGGAATAAAACGACACGGAAGTAACCAGCAGTGTTCTGGTCACACAAAGACTGACTGACTTTTTTAAAATCTTCAGCTTTGGTGGCTAAACCTTCCCTCCTAATCTTCAACAGAGTAAATGTAGCAGCCTGTTACCCCGTCAGTCCTCGCAATGCGATCGCATTTGTTACTTGCTTGGAGACTAATCATTCAGGGTCAGAAAGAAGCAAAATTTGAGGGAATTACTCAAAATAAAATAGATGTCGTGAAGGAGCCTCTGACCGAATCTCAAGTGGGGAAAGAAGACAAAGAGAGATGGGGTTAGAAAAAAATGGAAGGAGGATGAAATCCATTTAGTGGTGCCCTTGAATTTAATAAATTAAAAGCTTCCGCAACGATTGGATCCTTCATTTGAGATGTATGATGTGTTGTTACAGCGCAGCGGCTTCGGGTGTCCCTCTGCTCTATTGGATTAGCTGAAGGCTTTCTGTTTACTCTGCTTCGTGTTTGAGTGCCGTAGTTAAGTTTGCAGAAAGCTCAGGCGGTGGTGGACGGAGGAGGCAACCAGGTGTTTTTCTAGAAGCAAACCTGTCATGACTTCACCATTGTTATACTAAAGGCTGAGATTATATCTGGCCAGACTGTGTGATTAAACCGAGAAAGAATGGAATGGCCATCAGCCAGTGGAGGATGTAAAAAAAAAACAAAAAAACGTGTAGATGTAAAAAGAAAATGGTTAATTTGATGTTAATATTTGTGCTTTCTCTCTTCTCTTTTCAAACCTCCCTTCAGATACGACATCTGCACCTACAAGAACAAGCCGTGCGGGACTTTAGGTGAGGAAAGCTCGCGTTTTCTTAACGGCGCCGCTGACGACTGTTTTCAAGTCTTTGGGGAAAGGTGTTCGTTTTTTCCCCATTCAGCCTTCAGCGTGTCCTCAGACAAACCTTATTTAGCAACCTTCCACGTCTCCCTCAGAAGAACTCCAGACGGCTCCTGCGAGACGTAATGAGAAGGATGTTTTCATTTGTGTTATTACAGCTCCTCGGCGGCCCCCTGCTTATTGGCTGAGGACAGGAGCCCTGAAACTGGATGAGTTGTGGTCAGCTCCTCTTAGGGCCTCCAGTTTGAAAAAAAAAACACCTCCGTGTCTGTCCTTCAGCTCTAACCTTGGTTTGCCTAAGGTGTTTACACTTCCACTGGCCGCTTTCATGGAGGCCAGGGGGTAGGGGGGGGCGGTCGGTGGGCTTGTTAGAGTAAGGTAGGAAAGGGAAATGTATTGCAAGAAGAGGGGGCGGAGTTGAAAGGAAAATGGAAGGGGAAAAGGAAGATTACAGGGAGTGTTAGAGAATAAAGGAGGGAGATAGCAGGGGTGATAACCAGCTTTTGCTGATGTTGGTGGTTAGGGGGGGGGGGGTTGGGTGGGAAAGGACGTCAAGCAGAACCTGCGTCTCTGATGGACTCTATCGTGGACCTCCTCCTTGTCCATCTCTTCCCGTTTTATCTTGGCCAAGGCCCCGCAGGCTCCACAGTATATCTCTGAGGTAACATCGTGACCCGAGGAGGGCTTTGACAGATTGACCGCATTCGTCACATTCCCCCGGTCGCTTTAATTGCCCTGGCATCTGCTCGGCTTCCTTGCTTCTCCCCCCCCCCCCTTCTTCTCCTCCCCCTTTTCTCTGCCTCCCTCTCCTCGTCGGGGATCATGCTCAGAGGTCAGATCGGCAGACCTTTAGGGTCGCCGAGTAATCACGGGCCCGGGAGATAATGCACAGTACGCCCTGGTGTTAAGAAAACAGCTTTCAATGCGGTGTGTGTGTTTGCACTCAACACACTCTCATCCCCCTCTGCCCAACCCCGACGCACACAAACATTCTCAGGCTAATCGTAGAGTAGCCACACTCCTTCCTTTCCCTCCCTCCCTCCCTTTTTTTCTTCACCTTGAGGCTTCCTCTTTCCCTGCGGTAATGGTTTCAGTAGCCTCCTGATTTGCGAGTCTATTCTTGTTTTAGCCTCTTAGCGAAGCGGCTGCTTAAAGCCAAGCCACCTTAAGCAGAGAGTTCTTTTAGGCTCTGCACGAAAATGTGAAACAGCATTTAAGCCCATTCCAAACTTTGGGACTGAGCTCTTCCTTTATTTGCCCGTATCTTTTCCTCATTTTGCCACATGACGACCGCCAAAGCTAATTGTCTTTTATTGGGATTTTATGTGATTGACCGACAGAAAATAGCAAATAATTGTGAATCAGGGAAAAGCAAGATGCAAGGCTTTGATAAGTAGAAATCTGAAAAATACCATAGCAACTTTATTTAGCCAATTTTTGTGGTAGCTCTTGCACATCTACAGATTTTTTTTATTATTATTTTTTTGCTCATTAATCTTTGCAAAATAGGTCCCGCTCAGTCAGATTGGATGGAAGGAATCTGTCAAAATTGAAGTTTTGGCAGTCTGGACTTTGGCAAGGCCATTCTAACACATGTTATTGATGTTATTTGATCTAAACCCTTGTGCCTCTGGGGGGGGGGGGGCGCGAGGGGGCGAGGGGGCAAGTGGTTGGGACATTGTCCTGTTGGAAAGTTAACCTCTGCTCCAGTCTCAAGTCACTACAACATTTTCTTCTAGGATTTCTCTGTGTTAGCTCCATCCAGCTTCCCATCAGCTCTGAACAGTTTCGCGGTCACTGTAAAAGTAAAAGATCTCCACATCGTAATGCTGCCACCACTATTTTTATTTTTATTTTTTTTACCAATGACATGGTTTGGTAGGGGTAATTAGCCTTTTGGCATTTTACAAAAAGTTCAGTTTTGGTTTGATCTGACCAGAGCGCCTTCATTAACATGTCTGCTGTGTCCACAGCATGGCTGTAGAGGGAACACGCCAAAGTTGTTACGCCTTTCTTTCAACTGCAGCTTTCTTCTTGCCCCTTTTCCATAAAGGACGTAGTAGAGGGCACAACTAATATCCATCTGTCGACAGATTGTCCCACCTGAGCTGGGGACCTCGGCAGCTCCTCCAAGGTTACAATGGGCCTTTTGGCTGCTTCTCCCTGGCACTATAGACAGCAACCTTAACACTTCACGCTCTTGTTTTTGCGCGTTGATGATCCTTTCTTGCTTAATTCGTACTTCAAATGTCTTCGTTGAGAGCAAAATTGAACCGAAGTCCTTGCTTGTGTGCACAAACGTAGCAATTAAAGCTGATTGTGACGGCCCGGCGGGTCAGTTTGGGCGAGCAGCCGTGCCATTGTTGGTTTGCAGCCGTGCCATGCTCTCTTTGATGATTACATTGCATAGGTGTAATCTGTGAAATGTTCCAAGCTTGGGACATGGATTTAAGGCCTAGCTCAACACTGGCTCCTCCACAACCTCCTCCCTGAACTGTCTGCTCCGTTCCTTGAGCTTCACGATGCTCTTTGTGCGCTAATGTTCTCTGATTAACGTCTGAGAGCTTCACAGAGCAGCTGCTTTTAGACTGAGATTAAGTTACGTACAGGTGAACTTTAACTTTAATTGGTGGGTGGGGGGGGGGTATTACAGGATTACAGAAAGTTGAATACAAACGACTGTCACAATTTTCAGATTTTAATTTGAAAAAAAATAAATAAATCGAAGGCCGTTTAAAATTTCTATTCCCCTTCCCAGTCATGTGCTGGTTTGTGTTGGTCTTTCAGATGAAAAAGTATTAAAGTACATCGGTGTTTTGGGGTTGAAACATAATTCAGGAGGTATGAATGATTTTCCAAGGCACAGCAGGTGAGAGTATGAGAGAGAGCAGAAAATAAAAGCAGAAGCAGGGCACAAAATACAAAAAAAATAAAGCTAAGCTATATTATCCACTCTTCTCCACAGTGTGCCTTCATGTGACCGCCTCTCATTTCACTCAGTTATTTATTCCCTTGTATCCTGACTTGCTGCAAAGTCTTTAGCTTCCTATTATTCTTGAGTGGAAATAAGACTCAAGTCCCTTTAAATTACACCCGAGCAGGTGCTGCAGTCACAGAGTAGCACTACTTTCTAAAAAATACAAACATACCGTAGAAAAGTGAGCGCTGGGTTTAGCCAAAGGGAGCTTTTACACTTTAAGTCACGCACACACCCTCCACCAGACACACACCTGCTTTGTGCTGTTATATGATCCCCTCTCAGGCCGGTAGATGTAATCTGTGAAGAATTGCCAGCGGTCTCCTTATCTGGCCTGTCAGGGTTTGGGGGGAAAAAAGGACCTGCGACACCTGGATTGTGGAGCGGTTTTCACTTTAAAGCCCCTCTATGAGGAAAACAGAGATACCGTCTGACGGCTTTCTGCTGGGGCTCGGCGCTAGTGAGGGGTTCTAGCACTCCCTACCTTTGTAGGCAATCCCCCATAATAACACAAACCTTTATGTGCAAATCCCTCCCCCTGTCTAGACATTTCCTGAGAGTCATTTTTAAAACCGGTCAGCTTTACAGATGATTTCAAACTGAAATCCCCATCCTGTATCTACATTTGTGCCCGGTGAGGAATCGCCCGTTTTTATGACCGTGTCTCCAAAGAAATGCTCTGCCTTGACCCCGTGTTTGTATGTCTGTCTGTCTGTCTCGCGTGTGTGTGGATCTGTAGGCTTGGCCTCCGTGGCTGGAATGTGCGAGCCGGAGAGAAGCTGCAGCATCAATGAAGACATCGGCCTTGGCTCGGCTTTCACCATCGCACACGAGATAGGCCACAAGTGAGTTTTAAGGCTTTTTACAAGGAGATACTTACATGAAATATTGGGTTTAACGTTACTCCGTGATGCAAAATGCAGACAAATCCCATTGCACGGAATAGTCCGGCTCGCAAGCGACTCTTTAGGATTGAAGATTTTGCAGCTTTTAGTGTCAGGTCTTAGATGATAATTGTGTGGCTTTCTACGAAAAATAACATCTTAAGAAAATATTGAACATTTCTGTTTCTGTGTGCACTTTTACTAATGGTTTATGGTCTGTATTGAAGGTACGTTGCTAAATGTTGACATTTGATCTTAAACAGTGTTTCAGATATACAAAAATTGTCCTATTGAATGTTAGTTGTCTTTGTCTTTCTAATGTTTTTACATCATAAAATTCAGCACCTATGGTACCTGCTTCCTTTACCTCATTATTAGCGCTTTTAGAGAGAGGTGGGTAAAGTAGCTAACAGCTGTACTCAACGAGGAGCAGCAAAACTTTTTACTTAATATATTTTTACTTAAGTAGAGGTGTAATGTATTCATGCATAAAAGTCATTCAGGACGTATTTAGCAAAAAGTTCACTCAAGTACTGAGTAACTGTTGACCATATTATCTGATTTAATCCTTTATTTGATGAGTTGGTGAATTAATGATTTGGATACAAAAATCATGTAATCCGACATGTCAGATAAAATAAAAACTGAGAAAAATAAACAGGGCTACAAAGCAATAAAACACACATTTCAAACTCTATTTTGTTTTTTACAACATAGAGCTTTTGAAACTAATACGTTCAGAAGGTAATACATTTTTCTTAAAGCAATGCAAAGTACCACCAATGATAATTTAGACTATTTAGTGTACATTTACTTAACCTCTGAATGACGCAGCTGGCTCAGCAAATAGAAGGTAATGCGAGAAAAATGAAGCTTGTGTTCATAAACAAATCACTCCATTAAACACAAACTCAGTAGGTTTGCATCGGACGCATTTTTGGTTAAAACATCCTTTTTCTTCATTCTGTGAAGTAACTCGAGGTGAATAGAGTAGCCAGAACTTGTACTAAAGTAAGCGTAGTGTTACATTAAAACAATATTACTCATTTAATTAAAAAAGTACAGTGCATTAAAAGTATTTCCAGGAGTACATTTTATTCAAAAAAGTTATTAAGTAAATAAAACTAGGTAAATTTCACTAGTTACTACCTACCTCTGCTTTAAAGTGGGCAGGGTCTGCTGATTATCATACTTTTGCTGGCCATCTTTTAAAGCCAATTGCCTGAATGGTCTTGAATTAAATAGATTGTTGAGCTGCCGATTGCAGCAGTAAGTCGCAGTGTTAATATTTCTGTATGACTTTATCAGTCTGTCAGATCGCCGTTAAGGAGGTATGGCTCATTCGTCTCTGAAAAGTCGCACTCAGGTAACATTGTACTCAGAGCCAGCCCAAACAATCATTGCTTCACTACACCACCCTGGTTCAGAGCTGGCAGGAGGTGTTTGGGCTGACTTACCTGGTTTAGGTATCTCCAAACACGTTTTTTTTTTTGCGCATCACAGCCAAACCTATCTGCTTAGGTCTCATCGTGACCATGGGACACTTCCTGAAGTCTTTGCCTTCATTCATAGACCCAGTAGCCTTGCTGCCATATATAAACATCTAAAAAAAATTTTTCCGGAGGAAATCATTTTTCTCACTGTGGAGTGCTGGACTTAAAATAGCTTAGAAATGTCCATTTAGGCCTTACCAGACTGATGAACAGCAACAGTTGCTTCTCTAAGCTTCCTCCAGATTACGCAAGAAACAGAGTGCCACGTTGAATTGCTCTGCCATTTAAAGCAGCATGGAAAGAAATGTAAGTCCATAACTTGTCAGGTTGATTGATGGAAATCCTCTAGATAATATGTGCAATCCACAGCGGAACACAAACACACCTAAACATGGTTAATTTTAGGTTAGTTAACTAGAGGTAAATTAAACTTAGTTGTTGTATTACGGCGGGTTTCATTGCATAACTTCAAGAGATACGAGAAACGCAGAATGTGAAAGCCCTCCAGAATTACATTAACCAACAGTAGAAAGGACATAATAAGCAAATCCCTTTAAAAGTCAGGTGGAGATAATTGCAAAGACCATCTCACTATAGAAGAAAACAACAGGTGAAAATAAAAGCAGAAGACATGCTGACGCCATGACTTTGTTCTGTCTCTTTCTGTTTTATTTTTTTTGTCATTCTACACATAAAGCCTTTTTTTCCTAATTGACCAAGTTGCCTTCAGGTAGACTTCAGTCACACATCCTGTGGTACCTAAGCAACTCAAGTATCTCCTTCCCTTCCTTCTAAAGTAATTCCTGCATCATGCCAATTTTGTGTTACTCTATTACAAACTACATGTTCTATCATACGGTAAATGGTAAATGGCTTTTACTTGTAGAGTGCTTTAACTAGTCTGACGACCCTAAACTGTTTTACACTACAATCAGTCATTCACACATTCACACCCTGACGGTGATATAATGTAACGCCTACATTATTTCATCTTGGACACCAATAAGCGAAACTGTTCATGAACAGAATGTCTTGTTTGGACACTTGAGGAGTTTAAAGGATTAGTTTGAGCGGTTTTAAGTGACGTAAGCATTTAATATCTTAGCTACACCAGATCATTCTCTTGTCGTCTTCATTTTGTATAAATCCAGATTAGCTGGTCGGAGACGGGACAGGACCAAAGCGGACTCCACACGACATAGTGGCTTATGCAAAATCTGTTTTATGAACTGTTTCTAAACTTAGAAGATTGATTACTTTTAATGTGTGTGTTTTTTATGAACTTAGATTAATGTCCAGTTACTGATTAAAAGTCAATTGTGGTGATATGTGCTGGCATCACCACCTGGATAATTTGTAGATTAGCTGATACATTTTAGTATTGTATATAGGTATATATGACATGGATAGATAAATATATGTGTATATCTGGTGTCATTTTGTATTTAAATAACCATTGTTTAGATCTTAGTATTCTTCTGTTATTTTTGTTGCTGTTTATTGTTGTTTTGTGTGGGTGTCTTTATTTGCTGAGAGACTAGAGATGGAAATTAGCTCTGGCTATAATCTGTCATATTTACATTGCATTCATCAATGAATCCAAGACTTTTATTCAGACACAAACAATGTCCATAGTAAAAAAAACAGACAAAACAACAAGAAGACGCAGTAAAAGTATAGATGTTCACCCATTGCCATATAAACTAAGGCACCAATGATTCCTCAGACTAGAGAAGAACCTAAGCGAGCTTCGTGCAGGGTTGGTTGAGGTGCAAATGATGCTGTTTACCGAGTCTGTCAGCCTACACACTCATCTGTACATAAGGCAGTAGCATTAGTTGGAACATTGGCATATACGAACACCTGACTGGCACTAATCCACCACGGCACCTTAAGCAACATCCTCACGCCGTCATTATGCCACCTGAAATTCATGAATTGTCCCTTTCACAAAGCAATGAATGAATGGATAAATAAAAACAAACCTTTAAACTGGCATCACGTTTACATGGGGCAGTTATTTACACAGAATCCAATGATTTTTTTTTCTTACACTGGGAATGGAGTCAGGAAGCTGTGCGCCACCGTTGAGCCTCCGGTGTGAAACACAAAATATGAAAATAACATGTAAAGCATTCCTGGTCCGGGTAGACATCTGATATCAAAATGAAGCCCAAAATATTTGGAAGATGATCAACACTGTTTTAATCATCCTCGTGCTTCCTTATTTCAGTATCACTTAGGGATCCTGACCAAAAAACACTTCACATGCTTCATTCCTGATTTACACAGGAACACATTTGCAGATCCACAGTTTCCTACCTGTCTGTCTTCTAACAGACAATCACTTGTTGCTGTGTACATAACCACACAATGTAAAGACAATGGCGGATTAAAGGTTCATGAAATGGCCTTTACATAGTCCACTTTAGTCTTGCCCCCCCTCAATGTCTAGCTGTCCTGAGGTCCTGAACTGGGCGTTTAACGGATCGCCCACAGCATCTCATGAACCGGCGTTGTTCTTCAGGCTGCAACAAACACCATGAGGTTGGCAGTTGTGTTTTTCTTTTTAAAGAAATACCCCAGAAGGAGTTTGATGGATTGTGATGAAATTTAGTACAGGCAAATACAGCTGCTTGGGGCTCCCCTTGATTTTTCATCTTGCCCAAACATAAGGTGCAGATTTCATTTTGTCCTGGACTTTGGCTCACAGTGCATGCCAAAATCTCCCCATTTGCCATCTTAAGGAAATATTAGCTTTCTAGAGGGTTTAGATTTGCATAGCAGGATGTATAAAATGCAGTTTCAAGTTCTTTTATGCAAAACTGCCAATCACAATAACCCCTTTCTGATTGCAAAACAGTTTTTTGAAATCTTGCCATAGATTCTTACCATAGATACATTGACTGACCCATTCTAATTTATCAATATCTTTTGGCTTAAATCCTTCCGCTGCAGCTCCGTTGTATGTTTTGGGTCATTTTCCTGCTGAAAGGCGAACATCTGCCCCAGTCTTTTGCAGCCTTTAACATCTTCTCTTCTGTGCCTGACCTCTATTTAACTCCATCCATCTTCCCATCAACTCTGACCAGCTTCCCTGCCTCTGCTGAGGAAAAATATCCCCACAGCATGGTGCTGCCACCCCCACGAGGTTCTGACAACCCAAGGATTGTTGTCCCTTCTAAATCAAAGCCAGTGCACAGAAGCACCCCCTGACCTTGAGTTCACTGAATGGTCTCAGGGTTTAATTTTACTGCTTAGAAATAGGAGAAAGTTTCATAAAAAAAAAAAAAAAGCGTAGCGTTTACCTGCTGGCGTATCTTGTAAAGTGCCTTGCAGAGGTGTTCTTACCCCACCCATTTTTCCTCATTTTGTCGAGTCTCAACGACGCACTTCAATTTATTTGATGTGAATCTGCGTGACTGTGCTGTCCTACGTTAGCTGATGTCATGATGGCGTTCTTTATGTTCCGCAGGAACTTTACTGAGTCAGGCCCGACGATTTTAACCGTTTCCTGTCCTAGAAACTGTAAGAAATAGATAAATAAATTATGTATGTAATAAACTAATTTAGAGTAGAATTAAATCGTAAAGTGTGTTGAAGTGGTTTTCTACTAGAACTGTCCCGGGTCTCTTCCCATGATCCTCTTCGTCCCTGGAGAAGCAAAGCGTTCCCGCAGCAAGATGCTGCCCCCCCCCCCCATGTTTATCTGAAGGCATGGAGCTACAGTTTTGTACTATGTAGGGCATAAAATACGTTTGATTTTGTTCTCATCTGACCCGAGCGCCTTCCTTCGCTCGTTTGCGGCGTTCACTGCATGACTTGTGACAGACGGGATTTAAATAGGACTTCATGAGGCTGTGTGTTGTGTGCGTTTGGAGCGGGAGTCAGGTTTCGAGACTGTCGGTCAGCTGAAACTCGCTTCAGGTCATCCTTAAAACCTTTGATCCCTTTCACAACTCCGACTCGCTCCTACACAAACGCCGCCTCCTGCCTCGGTCGGCCAGACTCGCACGCGGCTCTTCCTCCTACCCCTGCAGACGTTCTGAATCATATCTTCCTCGTATCTCGGCTTCTTTCTTTCCGAACATAAAACAAAGAATAATGATGATGTATTAGTCTACGTATCCCCCCCTCTCCAGAGAGTTCAGCAAGATGGCGATTTCCTTTATTATGTCTCGTGTCTGCCTCTGTTGTGGGGGCAGTTGTAAAAATAGTCTCCGCTTCTGGAGGATGTATAAAAAAAAACACGCGCAGCAGCGGGGCTTCAACCAGCCTGATTTATTTCCAGAGCGGGGTAAAATGTCATAAACGCCAAGCTTAGAAAAACAGCTTCAGACTGCGCGGTGTGGTTGGGTTTGCTATGTACATTAGACCTGATTTGTGCTCCGGCAGCAGAAGGAAAAGTGCGATTTGACATCCTGCTTTATCATTAAATTTTCTTTCCAGACAGATAGGGCTTTTCGACGTATTTTTTCTCAAAGCAACATAAATTCTTTCACATCTGAACACCAAAGTTGGGAGCTGTTGGAGGCTCTCTCTGTTCTCACATCCAAAGGATTCCTGGGCCCTCGCTGTAGCCGGCGGTGGCTCTCCCCGGCGACCTGCTCAGACCTGCAGGCGCTGATTGACAGGCAGGCATCCGAGCGGTGATTAGAACTTTTTTGTTACCGCCGAGCGCCCAGACAGGGTTTGACCCCTGACCCCCGTCACACAGCTGTTTCAGAGCCGCAGAGCTCTCTGTTTACAGCCAGACCCACTGAGGTGGATATCCCTCTGTCGGCAAACCCGGAGCTTCTCTCTGAGCTGTTAAAGCCGAGCGAAAAAAAAATAAAAAAATGAGAATAAAATGCTAAGGCCCTTCCAGACCGGCAGATCACCATTCCCGGCTGCATTAATGCCCCTTCCTGTTTGTGTGTTTCAGTTTTGGGATGAACCACGATGGGATCGGCAACGCCTGCGGCACCAAAGGCCATGAAACAGCCAAGCTGATGGCCGCTCACATAACGGCCAACACCAACCCGTTCTCCTGGTCCGCCTGCAGCAAAGACTACATCACCAGCTTTCTCGAGTAAGTGGATGATGGTCGCTCCCCCCCCCCGTGGGACTGTCTGAGTGTGCTCGCGTTCGCCTGAATGTGTGCGTATAGGAGCCGAAGAGGAAAAGGTGCTTGAATGCTTTCCTGCCTGCCTCCCAGATGTCTCGGTTTACAACCTGCTGCCTTTGGCCGCCCCTAGCGTTCCACATTAGGTCTTCCCCGCTTTCTCTCTACCAACCTGTAACAGACGGCTGCCAGACCTCCCCCTGGCTGTCCAATGACATCTGAGTACTTTCCAGTTCTGCGCCATTACATTAGTAGGTAGATCCCTTTGGAGCCCGTGCGGTTTTTCATGGTGAAGATCGCCTCATCAGTCCCACACACACGGGACACCTTAATAGTAGAACACTAGCTACCCCCTTCAGAACAGCCTCAATTCTTTGTGGTTTTCAGAAACATTCCTCAGAGATTGTGGTCCTTCTTGACATGATGAAGTGATGGTGGAAGCTATCTGATGGTCGCAGGTGAAATAAATTCTGATCGGACCAGACAACTCTTCTATAACCTGCTACTGTCCGATCTTCCTGGTCCTGTGTGAATGGCGTCTGTGGTTTCTTGTTCTTAGCGTACAGGAGTCACACCCAGTTTGTTCTTCTGCTGCTCTAGTTCACCAGCTTTAAGGGTTGATATGTGGTGCAATCAACGACTGTATCCCCCACGCCTTGGAAAGGTTATATGAGCTGTTGTTGCCTCTTTCTGTCGTTCCGAACCAAATCTCCCAATTCTCCTCTGACCTCTGACGTAAACTAAGCATTTCCATCAATGCAGCCGATGCTCACCGGACACCGTCTCCTTTTTCAAATGAGACAGTTGTGTGCGAAAATCTCCATAGCAGTTTCTGAAATAATCAGACAACGGCATGTTCAAAGTCACATAAATCCCCTTTCTTTCCCATTCACTAGCACAACTTTAGCTTTCACCAAGTTTAGATGCCTGAATACAATGAGCTGACACTATGTGACTGGCTCAGAGGATTCCTGCTAACACAAAATTCATCATAATGTTCACAAGGGGTGTAATAATTGTCATCCTGCTTCAGTTTGGTTGCTCTCATGCCTGCAAGAGGATGCAATGAAACAACACAAACTGCAAAACTATGTCAACGCAGCCCAGTGACCTTTCATTTTAATAAGACTTGAACATGGCAGATAACTAACTATTGGTTGTCTTCACACAGCAACAACTTCTAAATTGAAAGCCGTTGATACGATGACTATGTTTTGCCTACATAGGGAGCCTATAGTGATCACAGAAATGTTTTTCGGAACAGGGACGTTCAAACCGAAAACCAGCCGGATGTGATTACAACATTAAATGTTTTTCAAAGCAAGGTCTCATTTTATGTTCTGGTTTTAAGTCACTGTGGAATATACACACATATCCTGTATATACACTGTATATATACACAAGACAGTCTGTGTAGACAGTCCTAATAATTACTTTGATCTATTTTACCAGACGATGCCACATGCTTCGTCTGGGAAGCGGACAGACTTCCACTTCAACGAGACAAAATCGTAGCTGTCACAGTTTTCTCCTGTATCGGATCTGACAAAAAAAAAAACAAACAAAAAAACATGTGCCATTAATCACAACAACCCTGTTTAATGTCTACGAGGTTTGTTTTAGAAAGCCAGCATTTTGAGCTGGAAAAGAAGATCGTTTTTGTCTTACAATGCCATGAAAAAGTGTGATCGGACACTTTTTTTGGTTCTGCCACGCAAACCACACCCAGGGCTCACGACCATCTGGCCTGTAAAATAAAGAAATCACCTAAATAGAACCTGTCTGACCACATGAAGTAGGCTAAAATCGCCCCAAAGAGAGGACATCATATCCCTGTTTGAAGGAATTTAACAAAATATAAGAAGCAAAGCCATTGACGTCTATCACTGTGGGAAGGTTTGCAATAAGAGAGAATGTCCCCACTATACGCTTGTGACCTTGAGCTAAGGCTCACTTTCTTTATGCAGCCGCGCGGTTATGCAACGCACACCAGCAAGCCTACCAGAAAGAAGGATCAGCAAAACCCCTCTTTTATTAACAGCTTCTAACTGTAGACACAGACACTGGCAGCGTTTCTTTCATCTATTACTGACGCTCCTGTGTTCCCGTCTCAGCTATGGCTCGTCACTGAGTGTCTGTGTCTCTTGTTGAGCTAGCAAGGTGCTCCAAGAAAGCGGATAATGGCTGCTACGGCTGTCACATGATGTTTCCGGCTGAAAGCTGTTAGTGGAGGGTCATTGAACGGCGCTCGGGACAGAAATGATAGCATCAGGTGCCAGTTTCCCACCGGGGGACGTGAGAGAGATGATGGTGGTGGTTGTGCTCGAACAAAAAGCAGAACAAGTTTTTAAACTTTGTCTTAAGGGGGAATGGATTTCTGCTTAGATTGTGCCATACCTTTGCCTTATATGAGTTTGTTTTTAGGTGTTTGGTTTTATTGTTGATTCTTTTTCAGCACAATGCAAGGGAGTTCTCTGCGTAAATTCTAATTACCCTCCCGTTCTCTCTTTCAACCAGAGTCTTGGACGCTGCACAGGCCTCTTTCTGCCGAGTAAACAACTCTGGCTGAGATACTGGCCTAGATTCGCTGTCTTGCTTGAATGTTAAGTGGTGCTTTGTTTGGCGTTTTTTTTAAAGGATGGTTTTCCAATACGCTTACTCGCATTTCAGGAATCATATATTCTCCCGGTTTGCATGCCAGTTTGTTATAAATCCCCATGGCCAGGAAGTCTATTGAATTCAGTTTTATCCTTATGTTTTTTTTCTTAGCGGGGCTTTTTTTTTGTTACTCCACAATTGCTGCCGAATGAATTATGCCGCTGGCCCAAAACTGCCTGGATCCTCTCTGTAGTGACATGAATGAGCGCTGCGTGAGTCCATGGATAGCTGACAATCCCGCTCTTAAGAGGATATCTCTGCTTAGCTTAATGAATTTGGCCGTATACAGCAGACAGGAAGCCCTGGCGACGATGTCAGATAGTAGCGGCCATGTCGAAGCTCTGATTATTTTGTCTCTCTCTCCAAGTCAATAAATAGTGTGGTTAGCCTCGTATGAGTCTGTGGTCCTCAAAGACTGGTTTGTCTGCCTCTCTCACTGATGGGAGCTTACCTCAAGAGACAAGATGATGACTTGTTCTCCGGTCTGTCGGTGGCGTTTTGAAATGAAATACGTTTGGGCTCGTTTCACGTTTTATTACCTTCTTAGGGATAAACAGAATAGCATGCATGGTGTACAGTGCCTTGCAAAAGTGGGTAGCCCTGGACTTGATTAAATTATGTCTCTTCACTACAACAAACATAAGCGTGTTATACAAAGATTGTATATATGACGACACAAAGTAGTAGACAATTGTAAAGTGGAGTAAATAGTCCAGCTAATCAGATGAAGTCTGGACTTTGAATAGTAGTCCTGTTGGCATATTTTCCCACCTGAGCTGTGGATCTATAAGCACCTCCAGAGTTAGTTGTCTGATTCTCTGATTAATGCTGTCCTTGCCTGGCCTGTCAGCTACGTATGTCTTGATAGGTTTGTGGTTGTAACATTTTCTCTGCATTTCAGATGATGGACTGAACAGAGCTCTGTGGTTCAGGGTTAAACCCGTCTGCTGTGTTCCTCGGTCTCCATGAGGCTGTTTGTTCCTCAATGTTCTCTAACAAACCTCCGAGGCCTTCACAGGACAGCTGGATTTACAACGAGATCAAATTCCTCTCAGGAGGAGCTTATTCACTAACTAGTGGTATTCTAAAGGTTGATAGATTGATATTTATTTTGCTTAGTAAACATTTTGAAAACCACATATACTTTTTCTTCTACTTCATACTTTTGCTCAACTCTCTTTTCGCCCGTCGCGTAAAAACCATTAAAACGTGTTGATTCTTTTAATTTAAATCTTCAGATGTCTTCTTCCTTCGTTCTGCAGGGCCATGTTCTGGTCTGCTGTGCCGCGATTCAGCACTCACCTTGTTGTTGTCACCAGGCCAACTCTTTCTTAGGGAGGATGGGAACCACTCCACTCCCCCCTTGCTGAGTAGAACGGGTTATGTCTGCAAATACTGGTTAATTTTGATTGATGGAGTAGTTAAAGGAGGCATCAAACAAGCCAATATCATGTAGCTATTGCCTGAAAAGAGAGGCATCTACACATTATTAGCATAAAATGTTAGACAACCCGTGTTAGCAGAGGTTATCTTCCTGTGTGTGTGTGTTTCTGTTTTTGTTAGCCCAAGTATTATCGCATGAAAAACAGACTGAACATAATGCCCAGAGTCAGCACACAACTGGGAACCCACTCTAGCCACAGTAGTACCTGCGCTGCCGTTTTATTGGTTCCTCCATGGATACGGTCCAAGCAGAGACATACAGAACCACATTACTGTATCAAAGAGCCGTGTAATCAGAGAGGGCTGGTCAGCTCTTTCCTGCTGCCTCCGGCGAAAACCTTCCTGTTTGTGCTTCTCTCCCTTTTGATTATTAGGTGTCAGCGTGTAATATCAACATTAATGACATATTATTTTGGACCTCTGACAAGCTTCCTACTGTGGTAGTTTGGTAGTTAAAGCCCATGAGTCAAACAGCACCAGATGAGCTGTGCTGGATCCCAGGCTGGCTGCATCCAAGGCTCCTTTGTGTTAGAAACAGTCCTAATGTATGTTTGTCTTTTTGACAGCTCAGGTCGGGGAACGTGTCTGGACAACGAGCCTCCAAAACGAGATTTCCCGTATCCAACCGTGGCCCCGGGGCAGGTGTACGATGCTGACGAGCAGTGCCGCTTCCAGTATGGAACATCCTCCCGTCAATGCAAGTATGGGGTAAGAAACCAGCATCTCTCATGTTGCACTAACTCTTTCCCTCACCCTGACCTACCAGGATGGCGGTTTCATGTTAAACCACCTATGCTATGGTCATTGTTGTGGAGCGAGCAATGTTGTTGTCGTACCATCTCGGTATTTACCTCCCAATGCAGAAAACTGATGAAGAGGTAGGATTAGGCGTTACTTATGTGTGAATGAATCAGTGTGAATGAATGGGGGAAATACTTTGAATTCCTTGGGACAAAATATCTTCTTTTTTTTGGGTTTGCCACGCTGCTGAAAAACTGTCAGCACAAAAATCTACGACACTGAAGTACAAGGATTTATAGATGAAAGTGTGGCTTGAAAGCTAACAAAATGTATCTTCTATATTTAAAAAGGGTAAATTACGTTTCTGCTCCAGCCTTTGCAAAAACGAAACAATTTTTGCATTATTACGCCGCAGGCCAGTTTAATACAATTCCATTCAGTTCACATCATATGTCATCTTAAGGCACTTTACCAGACCATCAGACCCACTGCATATCCAGTTATACGGAAATCAAAATTTGGACCAAATTCAAATCGGCCCAGCACATTCCCAAACAATTCCTTCATCAGGTTACATTCAGACCCAATTACATTCAGTACAAATTAACCCAAATTATATTACAGTGTACTTAAATTAGCTTAATTATTTGATAACAATTGATAAAGATCTATCAAACTGACAACAGTCATTTCCATCAAGTCATTCAGTTTGAAACAATTTCTTCTTGTAATCAAGCATGTGGTGACTGAGGGAAGGAAAAGTCCTGAACCAGAAGCAGGATGAGCAGCCATTTGCCACAACTGGCTGTGGATTGAGAGGACAGGAAGTAGTCAGAAATTACACAGGAGCATTTGTCAATGGTTTAATATTCATTGGAAAGGAAAACAAAGAGTTAATGGTAGTAAGACGTAGCTCATACAGCAGCTTATGCCTAATTCACCCCTTCTAGTCCACTCTGTTATCTGCTAAACCATCTAGCCTGTGCACCTTGAATGTCTTATCTCCACCCACCCATTAGGGTCCATTAAGCATCTCTGTGGTTGTCTGGCTGCAGCTCAGATTTTCATGACCCATTGTAATGACTTGATGTGGCGATCCCCTGATTAACGGAGCAGCCAAAAATAATTCTAACATCTAGCCCAGGCATGGCTGGGCCTGGTCAGCTGGCCTGACCTCAGGTATGACACTTGTTGAACATGGTGTTACATTGCTTGACGGGCCAGCAAACTGACCAGACCTGAACCCCATAGTGTATCCTTTGGGGATTGTCAAGAGGAAGGTGAGAGACATCAGAACCAGGAAGATGAGAAATATCAGAACCAACAATGCAGATGACCCGAAGGCCGCTATCAAAGCAACCGGGGCTTCCCCAGAGGAACCCTAAGCTGATCACCTCCAGGCCAAGCCACATTAATGCAGTAATTCATGCAGAAGTTTAAAGTTACATGCAGGTACTGAGAGCATGGAAAGGAACATACTTTTCAGAAACCTGACATTTCTCTTTAAAATATGTTCATTTTATTGATGTTTTGTTTTAATTTTCCGAGACACCGACATCTAGGTTTCAATCATCTGTTAGCCATAATGATTAAAATGACAAGAAATAATGGCTTGAAACAGTTCGCTATGTGTAATGAATCTACATAATTATCCAAATTGCACTCCCTCGCTCTCTCAAACGTCTGGAAAAAAAATCTAACTTTTATATAATTTTCTCAAACTTTTAAGAGGTACCTGTAGAAATGTAGTTCAACTTTTAGTCTAAAATAAGTGTGTTGGAGAAGTGGCCATATTGAATCAGAGGGAACCTCTAGCGGGGTGATTAGGGTGAAAGACACTGCAAAAAATGCATTGTATTAACTCGATATGTGTGTAGATTACGCGTTGGTGCTTTGTAATGGAGCAATAGAGGTGTTAAAGTCATTTTAAAAGTGTTCAAATACATGAGTAAAAAACATGTCTAGTTATTATTATTTATTTGCTTGATAAGACAGTAACATCACCGATTGATTGAGCTCCCAACCCGCCTGCTTTACTTATGAGAAAATATCAGTACATGACGCATCACAGGTAGTCAGAGACAAAGAGTGGTTTCACTGGTGATCAGGGGCCCTACAAGTTCCTAACAAGTGGCCCCAGATTCCTGTGCATTACATAAATATTTCAGCACCAACTAGAAAGTAAATGCCAGCTAATCTCACCAAGATATTAGCTGAGCTCATTAGAGGTTAGCTCAGTTATTTTATTTCAATGAAAGAAATATCTGACAGCAGATCACGACAGACTCCACAATCATGCCCCGTTATTTTGTCTCCTAAGCTCATATTTGTGGTTTTAGATCAGGATGAAAGACACATATTTATGGGAATGATTCAACACAGCTAGATTGGACATTTTCTGATAGCAATTAGATAATCCTGGCTACCATGAAGAATGTCCCCCTGTGATCAGAGACAAGCATCTCGGAGACAAGGCTGAGGATACCCTGATCTGAACAGCCGAGTTAACTCTAAGCTATAAACCTTTCTCACATTTTGACTTATAAGTCCCAAACTCTAAGTCACACTGAAACTATATCTCTAGAAGCAGTCTTCCACTATGCAAAGGTACTGCTTATAAGGCTGAGTTTACCTGTACCTCCTCAGACAACAGAAGTCTCTCAGAGAAGAGACAAAACGTTTCAACAAAGAAGAACCCGTCCAGAGGACCTACTCAATGTTCTTTTGCTACGTCACAGCAAAGGCAAAAATCCAGCGTTAGATAACTCCTCCTGCAGTTTAAGCTTGATCAACACAAACTTTGGTACATACCATCTATGGATGCAGCACGCAAACGAAATGGAAGCAAGTCTAAAATTGGTGAAATCTTCCAAACTACATGCGGACAAACTTTTACTGCAAACCAGCGCAATAGTTTATTGCCTATAGCTCTACCATCTTTCATGATTTCCGGGCAAAATGTCAGCTCCTAATAGGGGATGTGGTCTTGTGCCTATATACTTTATTATATAAATTTTCAAACATAGGGAGTGTTGTAGGTTCTAAAAGTTTATATCTACAAAATAGATGGTTGGATTTGAACAAAACTTGTTCATATATAGGCTTTTTCAGTTTGGAACTTGGACCTTGGTGACATTGGAAGATTTTGCTGGGGGAAACAGAGACCATAGACAGAACTGCACTTCCTAAGTACAAAGGAAAACTTGCTAAATGTCATGACAAAAAAAGGCGTGTTAAATTATTTTCTCTCCAAGTGCTAGTTGCAGAAACAAAATCTCTGTTCCTGTGTGTTCTTGGAGTGATTCTTAATATGGGCTTTAAAACATCTTAGAGGAATGCTAGTTAGTACATCTGTCGTGTTATTTACTAGAGCTATTTTTGTTAACTACTCAAACGGCTCAAGGCCAATCAAACTGAAGTTGTGCCTGCGGACAATAACAGCACCTGTCCACATCAACTGATGTCATATGCGAACAAACATTTTTGAACAAAAAAAAAAAGAAGAAGTTTACTTAGCTTAACTCTAAAGCAGTTTAAGATCAATTAATAATTTTATTATCAACAATGCAAAAGGTACACTTGAGTAGATGTGCTCATTTTCTGTGAGATTCAAATTATGGGGTGCTATAAATAAGTTAAATGGATATAGCCAAAATGGCTGAACGGATGATAGTAAAACTTGGCAGACACCTTCAGGAGACCACCCTGAGCCAATAGTCCCTTTTACTGGGTTTTTCAGGGCTCTACTCGGCTCCGCCCGCTTGTGAGTGTTACAGCAACAGTTTTAATCAGGGCCGATGGTTTAATATTCATTGGAAAGGAAAACAAAGAGTTAATGGTAGTAAGACGTAGCTCATACAGGTTTCTCCAGCCCTGCTCAAGAGCAGGGATAAACCGAGCTGACGTGAGCGGGGTTTTGACGTGAACACACTGCTTTTCAGTGATTGGCCAAAGGAAGAAAAGAAAAAACAAGAAATTTTTTTCTCGGAGGAAGTCCAGCAAAAACTGAAGCATGACGACATTAATATTAGGACCATAAGATTGAAGTGAGTCAAACGGAAATATAATTTTCCTTTTTACAAACCGTGGACCACGCCTGAAGAAAACAAATGAAAAGAAAATAATAATAATAATAATTGATACTTTATTCATCTCACAATGGAGAAATTCACTTCTGCATTTAAAAAGGACACTTCAGCTCTCTAGATGCAGACAGGCATTTAATGACGAAAACAGATCCGTGGGTTTAGCGTGGCATTCTCTCGTTTTACACACACTGAAAGCTGTTGAGTTTGGTCTCTAAACAGGGTTTGGAAACCTTGGAGCAGATCAGACAGTGTCTTCCCTCCCCACTTCTGGTCTCCCCTCTCTCCACTGTCATAACATAGTAATGACATGACAGTTGTTTTTTTCCTGACAATATTACATGTAGTGAAATGACATTGTTACTGGAAAATAGCTGGGTAATTTTTTATGAACTATGAATTTTTAATACATTTTGGATCCTGGCTAAATGATAGGTCACATTTTTTGTGTTCTATCCAGGGACATGATAAAAGCTTGTACTTTTCCTTTTGTAGACATTGGCATTTGAGAATATTTTGATAATTTTATGATAAACCATGTAATTTCTTATGAATTTTGGAATTCGGTTCATAAGTAGCTACCGCAAAAATGTCAATTTACAATTTGTGGTTATTTAATCTGGTGAAATCAATACAAATTCATGTTGTTCCATCTGTAGATATGCTCATCTGACAATATTTTGGGAATTCTGTGATGAAGAATGTATTTTTAAGGATTTTATGAGGTGGGTCACAATACCAGCCATAGGGGAAAAGCATCATAAGGCATCATAACATTTCAGGAGTTAGCACTGTCCTGCAAAATATCAACTCTTTTGATGGTGGGGCCATGGGGCAAACTTCCAAGGTTTGGTTTAGGAACCATTGATAACTACTTGCAGTCCTAGTTAGAAAATGTTCTCATTCAATAGCACTACCTAAATATGACAGTTTACATCTCGCACACATATCTATAAATATATTTGCTGGGTCATTTTATATTTGCAGCATACACTGATAAAAGATGTTGCCTAACACCCCTCTGGCTAACTCTGTGAAATAACACAAACATGATTTGTGAGGTTAAAGCTAGAGAAAACTCTAAATTATATCCACAAATCTGGACTATATTAATTCATCTGCTGCATAAAAATTTACTGCTGAGCACGTCCCAGTGCAAAACAGAGTTGCTTCAATGAAGAGTGATAAAGTGGATCCCTAGACTGAGATCAGTGATGATCTCATATTTTATTAGAAAAGAAAGAATAAAAAGCTAATTTTGCCTTCAAATAAGCAAAGAAAACTTTCTTTTACAGTGTTGAGCACTGGCTTCTACAAACTTTGTGTTTTTTTGTTTTTTTGGCTAGAAATTACAGAGGTGTGGGAATGAATTGTTGGTGTATTGTCACACATTACTCAGATATTACTCAGATATGAATGATTTACCAGCATAAAAACCCACTAGACTAACGTCTGCATTTTGTTTGCGTTTCATACAAACATGATCTCATGACACTGTGTGATAAAATGGAGCCGCCTGACATCTGCTCTGTATCATTTTACCACAATTTCAACATTTTCACTTCATTTTTTTCTTCTGTTTCAATTAGGCACCAGTTACCTTGGCATGTTACACTGTTTTGTTGCTTTGCTATTTTGTGAGTCCATGCTGTCCCAACCCTTGTAACAATAGCTGACTTTATCATATATGGCAAGAGACTACAGAATATCAAAAAAGCCTTTACCATGGTCAAATTAAACTAAGTTCATTTAATCCATGTTTTATAAATGATAACAGGCCTGTTATGTAGTTCTGAATCAATGTAGAGGACAAACAGATTCACACCTGTATGGCCTAGGCTTTTTAACAAAGAGATAATCGACTTGTGGAAAGGAACTGCAGTATTCTTGCATCCTTGCTTCAGTAGGATACTTTTTTTAATTAGCAGCAAAACATTTAAGATGGTTGCCAAGGGGACACTTTTGTCCATTTTTGAGAAAGTTGTTCTAATTCTTATGTTCAGGGATACACTTTGTGCTATCAGTTAATACCCCCTTTCACTTAAGCTTCCTTCTTAGGACTCATATATATATGTTTAGATTGATTGAAATTCAAAGATCATATGAAATATTAGATTCTTAAAAGTTAGCTGAAACCGGTTAAATAGAAAAATGTTGTGGTCGGCTGGATCATTTCTTTTGGGGTAATTAAACAGTACATCTTTAAGCTTACTTTACCTTGTGTTAAATATATTTTTTGTTGATTGGCATGCACAGCAGGTAAATAATGAAAGGAAATCAGTCACATCTAGACTTGTTAAAATTGAAGAAAATCAACCAGAAAAAGGAAGAAACAAAAATTGCTCTTGAGCTGAATAACTCACAGGCTATATTTTTCTTTGTGTTCTGGTATTTTGGGAGAGTTGCCGAACAGAATTTGGAAACACTGGTGCAGAGCAACACAGCAGTAATATTTCACTGACTATTGCCTTCAGAAGACATAACTAAATTTGGCCCTGGGGGGTCGTCATGGACTTTAAATTTCAGCGCGGGACTACGTCAGAGGTGGGACAAGTATTACAGACATCAAAAGAAGTTGTTTGGGTCTTTTTTACTTCACTGCTTTTGTGACACCGACCCTTTATTCAGTTGCACCGCAGGCTACCAACACAGAGCCTACGTGGAAGAGCTTCCCAAAGCCCGGCCAGCAGTGGAAGCTGTAACCTGTAAAAACGAACGCCGTTTGATGGCTCTATTAGCAAAGTCCTTCCTTAGTCCTCCGTCTCTTTTTATTATCAGCTCGTCCTCTGTGAACATAAATCCATCAGGCATCTCATCCCTGTTCTTTAAGATCCGGACCACTGCCTTTCGAGCATGGCTGACGACAGTGAATGGAGCGGCGTGGTGGCTTATGGAAAGCAGCTGGCAGAGGGGAGCCCTCGCAACCTGAGAGTGGCAGTTTGCTGCTTTATTTAATCTGGACAGGCTCAGGGAGCTGCAGGCCTGTGGCATATTTACTGACCCCGGGGTTCAGGATCTCTGCGTGGAATCGTAACTCTCTTTCATGAGCCTACTCTTGTGCCACTGACAACTGTCCTGTAAAAAGCCTTTGAAGTTGAGCGTTGGGGCAATTCAGTTTGGTTTAATGGGAAATGAAATGCTAGGTTGTACAGGACTGTCCTCGTAGCATGGATGATCCATTTATTTGGGGACAACTCCGTGCTGCGTTCTGTTTCTCCTGCGATCTAAGTGGATTCTCCTCAACTTCTAGATAGAGGAGTGATGCTCATTCAGACTTCTCAATAATACGGCAAATAGTTTTCAAGCCAGTAACCTGGGAGGCCTGTTACTCACTGGTGGTTTCCCAGACGGCCAAAATGGGATTTCTTGAACTGATGTCACGGTCCCGTGTGGTTCTGAGGAGAATGTGAAAAAAAACGTTAGTCATGCTGTTGATCCAGCTGAGTCTTCATTTCTCATAAAAGCACATTAAGAGCACCAGATGACCCTTGGCTTATTGCTTAAGATCCACTATGATCCAAAGCATATGGGCTCTTGTCAGAAACCTTTCAGCACTCAAGATGTGGTCTCATCAACTTCTCTCCTTTTCTAATTTCATCTCAAATCATGACAATTTATTGATGAATTTAATTTGTCTTCTTTTTTTTTTTTTACTCTCATCTCAAAACTGTCAGACAGCAGGGGAAAAACACTAAGAGGAAAACCAAAAAAATCCAATGATAAATTATAGTCGCTCTTTTTCCAGCCGTCCACCCCCCAGTCAGCCAATTTGATTTATTCTGACCAACTTGCTTTTTGCCTTCTTTCCTAGGAAGTGTGTAGAGAGCTCTGGTGCCTTAGCAAAAGCAACCGCTGTGTAACTAACAGTATCCCGGCTGCAGAGGGGACTCTGTGCCAGACTGGCAGCATTGAGAAAGGGGTAAGTCAACAAATGTTTACTATGGATTTAAATGTTATTACAAAAAAAAAAAACAAAAAAAAACAAAGACCCAAACTCTGTAACAGATGGACTTTTCACCTCAATGTGTATAATGTTAAAAATATTTTTATGGCTTGTTTATTTACAGATATATACTCAGCAAAACTCAGGAAACTTGGTTTCAGAGACATGCATATGAGATTGTTTTTAAGAATTCAGATTTACATCATTTTAGGGGGTGTAACAAGACATGCACCCAACGAGATGGAATTACCTCTGGCACTAGCTTAACCAGAATGAAACAAAGTGAGATTTTAGCAAACTTAAAACCAGTTTTCAAAGAAAACTAAAATCATATGTAAAAAAAAAAAAAAAAAAACCTAAGTTAAACTACATATTTTATGTCTTTGGACCTGGATCTTTGCTTGCAGAATAATATAAAATGTGAATGTTATGCACCAGACAGAGAACCCAATAATTCAGCCAGACACGGTGTTGCGTTTAAGGGGTTTATTAAAAAATGAAACAAATAAACAAAATGGGTGGATCTGGCAGGAGTTCGAGGTGAGCAGGAAAACAGACTGAGCAGACAGCAGGCTGCTCACAGCAGGGATGACGGCCTGATCAGACAGGGGACGGGCTGAACAGGCAGAGCAGACCAACGGGCGAGGCAGGAAAAAACAAATTAACAAAAACAGTCTAAGGTCGTGTCCAAACGTCAGAAGGCCAATGAGGTATCCAGTGAGAACAAGGCAAACAGGGAATCCAAATGAGAACACTGGTAAGAACAGGCGATGAAGACATGGCCACTGGATAGCAACTCACATCTAGAAAGCTGACTGGCTGTGAGAAGCAGGCTTAAATAGGCAGAGTAGCAGGTGAAACTCATGCAGAGATAATTAGCTCAGCGCAGGTGAAGCTACTCCACAAATTAGCAAAGTGGAGCAGAGTAGGGGAAGGAACACAGCCAGCCTATTGTGACATTTGACTTTATTTAGTGGTATCGGTGTATAGGGTTAAGTTCAAATGCATGTCACTTTTCAGGTTTTTCCCTATAGGATAATTTTTAAAACCATCACATTTTTTTTTTTTTTTGCACAAAGGGGTACATCATTACACACTTATTTGTGTTGGTCTACCACATAAAATGTATTGTGTTGGTAGTAATATGACAAAATGGGAAATAAACACATTTTCAAGGCACCATAGAAATGCATGTACTGTCTTATTTCTTGTTCTTTTAACCATTTTGGTGATAATTTTGTGTAGGGCACGGTGAGCAAAGTACACAGTCAAACACAACTTCCGTAAGAGTTCTTTATATGCACTCCTCCAGCTGCTGCTGCTGCCGTTCACACGCACACTCAAACAAGCCTGATGAGCTTCTAGGTCATCAGGTCTCTGATTATACCAACCAGGTTGGGGGGAGACAGTTTTAACCCGGATTATGGCAGCCATTGTCGCCGGATGGTCAGAGTTCTAAAAGGAAAGAATAGGAGAGTGTCACGAGCTGTCGCCTATGATTACCATTAGCTCATTGGACCCTTTGAGTACCCTAGCCCACGTACAGGGTCTTGGACAACACAGGGGGCCCCAGGTTGAACCATGGGGACTTTAGAACAGCTTTTGGAGCAGCTTTAGGAAAGCTGGTAGCTCACCCCGTCTGCCCCTGCCATAGGAATATGATTGTCAGCCATTTCTCATCCAGCGCATGATGAATGGAGAGGCCCTTCCAACCGATGGAAAGAGATAGACGCAGAGATGGTGAGAGGGTGAAAGGGTGTGTGTGTGTGTGGGGGGGGGGGGGCATAAGAGGGAGTCAACAAGTACTAGAAGCTTTTGTGTTTTTACGTAATTTAAATGGACCCACAGATATAAAGTTTACTCTCAAATTTTCCGGACTGATCTCTCCGTCCTTTTCTCAGCCTCTCTGCCCTCTCTCCTCTCACTCTTCCTCTGCTAATCCTGTTTAGACAGGGCCTTAGCCCACCAGTGAGTCAGACAAATAGGACAGTGGTCTAGCGAAGCCCTCGGCTTGACCGTTTCAGTTTCACTGGGACAATAACCCACTGACACAGTTAGTGAGACAAAGGGCAGATCCCCCCCCCTGCATCACTAACGCTGTCCGCCCTAGCTCAAGGTTTCGACCGCTCCTGAAACATAACTCTGCACTCTTTTTATTTCTCCCGTCTTGAAAACTCTCCCACACGTCCAAAGACATTTTTAAACCACGAACAAAACAGTTTCAAGTATTTTTCATACTTTCGTTGTACATGCCCATTTAATTTTTTTTTAAGTTATGGAACTACAGGGTCTGTAATGCCAAGTTGTTCACTGATCTTATTTTCACCAGACTGTATGTTACACCACACGATTCCTTTAAAGGTTTCATAAATCTTGAACTTTTTTTCTTTTTCCATGAACCCTGACAAGCTTTCCTGTCACTCTTAAAGAAATGCGAGCCCTTAGCATGATGCTGCCGCAGCCTTGTTTAGCCATCGGGATGGTGTGTTCAGGGCAATGTGAAATCTTAGTTTTCCACCACAGACTATTTTGCATTCAGGCCCGACAGGTTAACTTTTTCTGGATTGAGCTGAAGGAAATTCTGACCCATCCAGACATCATAGACATACCTCTATGGAGTAGGAGCTCTGCAACAGCAGGCAGCTCTTGTCAGTTGCTCTGTATTTCTATACTTTTTATTTACTTCTTGTAGAGTGTGTATGTCCCTGTCCTTTTGCCTTTTTGAGTCAAAAGATGAAACTAAATATTTTGTGGTCAATTCTGCTGCTCACCCTATTCTATACGAAACTTGTTTTCGGAGACAATGGACACTGCAAAAACGGATCTAAAAATAAGCAAAATGTCCTTAAACATAGTGTTTTTGTCCTTGATTTGAGCAGGTAAATAAGATCATCTGCCAATGGAATGAGTATTTTGACCCCTAAAATAAGATAATTAGACATCCTGCACTTGGAATAAGATGATGGAGATGAATTGTTCCTATTTTAAGTGCCAAGATCTTATTCTATTGGCAGATCATCTTATTTACCTGCTCAAATCAAGGACATATACACTCATTTTCAGAAAATGTTACTTATTTTTAGTTTGGTTTTTGCAGTGGAGGGAAGAAGGCTGCTATTGTGTATACCAGGGATCAGCTGATAGCTCTCACTAAGAATCAAGCCACACCTGCAGTGGCTTGGCCAGGAATACCCCAGGAGAAAAGGAGTAGGAGTCGTGGGAGAAGCCAACGCAACTGGAGGAAAAGATATAGACCCACGTTTCCGTCCATTATCATTGGAAATGTGAGATCCGTCACAAACTGTTCTTCTGCCCAAAACTGCGCATCTCTCGGCTTTCAGCAGTTGTCCAACCCCTCTGCTTTGGATGATGTATGAATTAGCCCACCTCCACCAGCCAGTTTTTCTAAACACTTTAGGTGAGGAACATCCTGCAAAAGACCAGAGTGAAGAAGGGCGCAGCTCTGGGTGTCATCAGCTCCAGGCTCCTGAAGATAAGCAATGTGGCATTATGGGACACATCTTCAATATCAGTCTGAAACTGGACAGAGTACCACAGCTGTGGAAGATCTACTGTATGGTACTGGTGCCTAAGACAGCATGCCTCGAAGAGCCCAACAGCTACAGGCCTGTAACCCTAACATCACACCTAATGAAGACCCTGGAGAGGCTGATCCTCAACCATCTTTGCCCCATGGTTATGTCTTCATTGGATTGACTGCAGTTTGCCTACCAGCCTGGGATTGAGGTGTAGGATGTACCTGCTACTCTGAGTTCTGGCCCACCAGGACAATCCTGGGAGCATTGTAAGGATCATGTTGTTTGCTTTCTCCAGCACTTCCAACACCATCCATCCAAGACTCCTGAAGGACAAAGTGGAGCAGTCAGGAGTGGATACTGGATTACCTCACTGATTGGCCGCAGTATGTGAGGACACAAGGCCGTGTTTCTTACAGGCTGGTGCAGTGCAAGAGCACCGCAGGGAACTGTGCTGGTGTTATTTCAGACTTCTTCAGATCACCAGCCTGCCACCTGCAGAAGTTCTCTGGTGACTCAGCCATAGTTGATATCATCACAGAGGAGGAATCAGAGTACAGTGGATACAAAGCTTTGTAGACTGGTGCTGCTAACCAGACCACCTCATGTTAAATGCAGGGAAAACAAAGGAACTGGTGGATTTTCACAGGTGCAGACTCACCACACTGACACATGTGAACATCTAGGGAACTGATGTTGATATAGTGGACTCTTATAAGTACCCGGGTGTTCATCCTCACAATAAAACGGACTTGGATCAAAACACTGATGCTCTTTACAAGAAGGTTCAGAGCAGACTCTATCTGCTGAGGAAGCTGAGGTCTTCACGGGGTTCTCCTGGTGGCAAGGGCTGCAAGAAAAACAACATCACTGTTGGTCAGTGTCTCTCACTCCATGCTTGGAGCTGTTCCAGAGCTGGAGAGCTCTTTCAGTCACACATTGCTGCACCCCAGATGCTCAAAGGAGTGAATCTGTAGGTTGTTTCTCCCATCTGCAGTTAGACTTTATAATCTCTGCTGCTCACAACAAACTCAATGAGCGTTTACAACATGCTAACGCTTCCGCTTGTTCTGGCCTGATCAACACTGTCTCTCAGATGCTGATTTCCATCTCCACATGTTTTTTTAAGTTTAATTTTTTTGCTACTGTGGGTGTTGCTTGTACAATCATGCACATTGCATGTTTCTCTCATTTCATTGTGCAGATCGGTTGCTATATTTACCTCTGCTTAACTTGAATCTTTCTTTTTTTTTTACCTAATTATGCCATATTATTATATTGTCAATAACTGCAATTCTTAGTCTAGTTGTTTTTTTTTACTTTTATTTTAGCCTTTCTGTTTTTTCGCCACTGTTACGCCCAAAACTCCCCATTGTGGGAAAAAAAGGAGTTTCTTATCTCATCTTACTGACTGTAATTGACATTAGTCACGTAGTGACTCAGAAATATTAAAGATGTGTGTCATATATATGTTGTCATCCTTTATAATATGTCCTCCTCCATGTTGAATAACAGTGGTCTGACTATGAAGCCTTTAGAAATCCCACAACTGATTTTTTTTTCCATCTTTAGAATTTTAGAAAACAAAAAATTGTTGATCAAGAATCTTAATTGTCAACATGTGTTACCATGGTGACACTGGCTCTGGATGTAGTGGGTATTGAAGTGGTTATCAGATTTATCATGTGATTACTAGCTTCAAACATTTATAAAGCTGGCCCCTTGACCATGTCGATAATGTGTCTTGATACATCTTATCCAACTAAATTATAGATTCAACTGTATAATAACCAAAGCTTCATTTATTTTTCTCTGTATGTTTTTGGCGATCCATGACCAGTGGTGTTACCAAGGAGAATGCGTTGCGTTCGGCACTTGGCCTCAGAGCACAGACGGAGGCTGGGGGCCATGGTCCTTATGGGGAGAGTGCAGCAGGACCTGTGGAGGCGGCGTTTCCTCCTCCATGAGGCACTGTGACAGCCCAGCGTAAGTAGGCAAAAGTAAGCCACAACAAGCCGAACACACACATCCAGGTCCTGCCTACAAGTGTGTGTTTGTGTGTATTCTGTCTATGCACGTGTGCTACATCCATGTGGGAGCAGAGTGACAGCAATTAAGGCGTTAAATGGTAAATTAGCTGTAAAATATTCTGGAGGATAAATGCCTTATTCACAGAGGAGAAAACCCTCTGAAAGCTCTGCTGTGTATGAGGACTTCTTAAAGCAGAAGAGCTGCTGAGCGTTTTCATTTTCTGCACTTAACTTTTGCATGATGCAGAGAAGCATTGAGCTTAATGAATGATCCATCAATATTTGCTTTTATAAAGTAGTGACAGTGGATTGAGGAATATGATCCATATAGTCTTGATAGTAAAAATGAATTATTATTATATTCATGATGAATTTGAAAATTACCTAAACCTGATTAGTTTCCTACTGAAAACCACATTAACCTATTCCTAATTGACCTCAGTGGTTAAAAGAAGAAAGGCATAAATTAACCATCTTATTGACAATAATCACGCACTGATCTCCCTCTGTTGATACAAGACTTCAAGTGTTCACAGTTAGCGAGACACAATGTAATTTTTTTTTTGTTCATGTACAGCACTTTGAATCGTCTCGTTACTGAAAAGTGCCAAAAAAAAAAAAAAAAAAACTTACCTTACCTGACAAAAAATACACCCTTTAATTTAAAAACTGATACAAACACTCCAGGACAAAAAAACCCAACAACAACAACAACATGTAGGTATTTATTAATTCAGCTCAGGCAGGAATCAGGCCTGGATGTGTCTGGTGAAATTGAACTGAAGAAATGTGGGCAATCACAGTTAGTTTCAAGCAGAATGAAAAACATTTTCACCTCCCACTGTTTGACCATTTGGGTGAACTCCCAC
The DNA here is from genome assembly GCF_011125445.2 of Fundulus heteroclitus. Lineage (NCBI taxonomy): Eukaryota > Metazoa > Chordata > Actinopteri > Cyprinodontiformes > Fundulidae > Fundulus > Fundulus heteroclitus. Next base: position 28,432,757 of record NC_046368.1, on the reverse strand, counting down.
TGCCCTTGATGCATACATGATACTGATTTCAGGGACCCGGATGCTCAAACTCACAGAGAGTTTTGGGGAAGATGATGACAAGAGAGAGGAGATTCTGGGTTTATTTAAATCCAAATCATCCCCCCCCCCCCCACCCCAATATTATGCAGTCCCAGCGTCAACATCTCATGGGCTTGGATGACAATGGTACCACCGAAAGTGCATCATAAAGGAAAAAAAAAACATTATCATTAGACAGATAAGATGTAATCTGCATTTGAGAATACCTCAACTAGCTAATTATTAGCTGCTAATGATGCTTCTGAGCTTTCTGTCGGTGCCCAGTTAAGCCTATATGACTACATTTGATCATCTTTGATCAAATGGTGATAAGGTTGCTTCATTTTAAAGCCTACACAAATCCCTAAGCGGGGCATCCCTGGCCTGCAGGCGGACGGCCTTTCTACTTTTTTCCTTTGTCGTCTTCCTTTCTTTTGGAAGCAAGTTATTACGTCAGGCATGCCACGAGAAAACAAGCGAAATAGATGATGAATCAGATGGGAGAGGGGTGGAAAAAGGAGGGCACTGGCGTAATGTGGACCACCTGCGTGAGGTAATCAGTGCGGCTCAGGCGGCGCGGCACAGTCGAAGCGAGTGCGAATAAACACAGCCAGGAGAGCCTCTGACACATTCGTTACAGGAGCCTCTTTGCAATGAAGTGGAAATAATCATGGAGGAAAAGAGAGGCTAATGAAGGGGAAAGGAAGAATAAAAGGAGGAAAATAGATCCCTCAAAGACGGAGAGGACGTAGTCCCGATGAGGGGGGGGAGAACCTGAGAAGAGAATTGTTCTGAAGTTACAGACTGCGCCTCTCGTCCAAATCTAAATGTCATGTCACACTTAAGAGGTCTTAGCGGCAGCTTGGGTTTCATGAATGAATCACTGGCACACAGACGCAGCAAAGCGGCAAATTCACACACAAACATACTTTTGTCTCCTGGCACAGACTCTGTCACCAAACTTGTCCTTTTGCGCCGTCCAACTTTGCTCTTACGTTACATCCTAAAAATAAATTATCATTGTAATTCACTGTAAGTGGTTGTAATTCGAGATATTAAATTAACATTTTTTTTTCCCCCTCTCCAGTTCCCCATTCATTAAAATATCTTGTTTCTTTCAGCCCATCTGGAGGAGGCAAGTACTGTCTTGGAGAGAGAAAACGATACAGATCCTGTAACACTGATGTGAGTCCATTTTTATTTTTTTTAATCTTACTTACATTTATATCAACTACAGCAGGGGTGACCAACCTTTGACAAGTTGAGAGCTACTTTACTGGTGTCATACAAAGGGCTACCTGTACAGACCTTTGAACTAGAAAAGTCAGACCTCACCTTAACGTTATGTAATATAAACACGTTTTTAATGCATTTATCATTTTATATCTATGTAAATACAAGTATGATGAAAAAGGAAGAGCAACTAAATAAAATAGCATTTTAGATGCAGATGACTGGAGAGTTGAGCTATAGAACTACAGAGTATATTTTTCATCCTTATTCATCAAATTAAACTCTTTAAAAGGAAGAGGGCAGGTAATTCCCACTTTTCATCTGAGGGAGCTACAGTATATAATGAGCTCTGAGAGTTGATGGTTTATATCATAGTTCTGTAAGATGGTGACATTTAACAGTAGCCCTGGTCTTGGAAGGACAAGTAACACCATTTTAAAAAAGCCATCACACCAAAATAGACAAAAGTGGGGAAAACAAACAGGCATAAAAGAACTGGCTTCCAAACTGAGATAGTGGAGCCAAAGGTTCTTGCTCAGATGGACAATGATCGCAGTGAATAAGGTCCAGAATTTCTTTAAGGCAATGGGAAAGTATACCAAACAAATGACCACAAGACACAAATTATGGTTATGTGACAGCAACACCCTTTCCTCACTAACAGGAACATTTCCAGCACCCGCGAGCTTGTCAAAAGATCATAAGACGTAAAATAGTTAACCTTTTCAAACTCTGTAATGCAACATGCAAAGCTGACCGCGTCCAGCCTACAGTGCAATTGGATAGATCATTTCATTTCTCCGTTATTGGTGGCCTGCCAGTAGGTTACATATCGCTCACTCCTAGAAAACTACATATCCCGCAATGCTGCTCTATTGTTCTGAACATTTTCCACATACAATATGACATTTATCCTATACAATTCAGCTGGAAAACAAACAAAAATAGTAAAAATAAAAAAACTTTTGCGACTTCATCCACCCTGACAAAAACATCAATTCCATCCGGAGAAGGGTGCATAATGCGCCTACTACCATGTTTCACAGTGAGTGGTAATATGCAGTAATGTCTTTCTTTTCCTGGTCAGTCAGTATGGATTGACATTCATTTTAATTGATACAGCAGAGTAATTATTTATACACATATGATGCAACCTTCAATGTTCTGCGTGCCCTGAACACATCCCAAACCCTCACGATGTCTGCCAAGCCTGGGACGGTACCATGTAGGGAGCGTTTGCTAACCTGTAGTCATGCTGCTCGGCTCATGGCTGACTGGAGTCACGCTGACCGCGGCCCCTCCAGAAAAGGGCTGCGGTCCCACAGTTAAAAAACTGCAGTAAAAAAAACTTAAGTGGTTCATTTTGCACACAGGCTGCATCCTGCAGACATTTTCTCTACTTTATTTCCTTTCTTTCCAGCTTCTTTGCTACTTTAATTCGCTCCAGTTTCTTTCTTGTTTTTTCATATATTTTTTAAATTTTATTTAAAAATTGAGTCTTGCAAAATACCAGACTGACTCAGCCTGTCGCACCGTGCCACCTACGCCTGCGCATCACAGCTGCGTTTTGCTATTGGGTGAAAAGGAACAAACCTGTCTGACCACCGAGCGGTTCGGCCTGAAACAGACCGGCCAGGTGGGAATCCACCCGCCCCTTGGTGTGACTGACTTCAGCCACCAATGCCGTTACACTACTGCGCTGTAGAGCGGGTCCCCTGCAGCCTCGTTGCCTGGTCCGTTTGAGAGAGCCAGAGGTGATCTGCTCCTCCACATGGCCTTTCCTCGTCTCTTTTAACCCACGGCCTGTCACCCTCTGTGCAGCGTGCATGTCTGCTGCATCTTCTCACAGCTGGCAGAGCGCCTCCAGCTGCAAGGGGCCAATTCTTCACACAGAGATATGATAGATGATGAGAAAACGCTTTTGGGGCCCAGATTATTTTAAATTTCCTTCTTTTTTTAACTGCTCCCTTATGTGTTATTGAAAAAAGTGCCATCCCGGGCGGCTGCCCGGTTTTCCACTCCTGCTTATAACCCTTTCCTGACTGGTAGATGTCAAGGACTTTTTTACTCATTTGTTCATGAATTTCTGTAGCTCAGGGCACAATGTTTTTTATGAGACATTTTAGCCTACTTCATGCTGTCAGACAGCTTCTCTTTAAGTGATTTCTTGGTTCTACAGGTGTGGTAGTAATCTGTGCCTAGTAAAACTAAACCAAGAAAATGTAGCTAATTGCAGTGATTATTATGTTATCTTACAAGGCTGGTTTGTATAGCTTTATCTATACTGTAATCTTCATACGAGCTTTGTCATCAAACCTCATTTCTAAAACATATCTGGAAAGAAAAGTAAATGCTATGATTGAGTGTTCCCTCTGGTATGTCTGTGTTTATTCTCCTTTTTTTTACCACTTTATAAGTTATGTATCAATAGTGACACTTCTTTGGTCAGCCAGTGGTAGCAGTCACAGAGTGGATTTCATAAAAATGAATTTACAAGGGTTTTCTCCAAGCTTTGGAGCTTTGTTTTATACAAATATTTAACATGGCTCCAAGTTGAGATCTCTGTTCAACTATTTCAAAGTTTTTTTTCTCCCTTTCTCTTGGTGAAAATTGAAATAGTTTAAGCTCTACTAGACGTTTAACCACAGGTTTTTATAAATAACAGCAGCGAGCGAGCGAGCGAGCAGCGAGTGCTTTCCTTGGAAAACAAACACGAGGCCTAACCACTATTTCGTACCACTGGCCAGTTGTTCAGCGTGTGTGTGAGATGATGTTCAATGTAAAAATACGAACGCCTACCCGCATAGACTGTGGTTTGTGCTGTTACTGTTTCTAAATCAAATCAATTAATTACCATTGAACCAATTCCCGATGAAAAGTAACCGGCGAGAAATGTACATGTGGAGGAGATCCACAAATCCTTTTGAGTCAACATTGTAACAGTGTAAGATGCTCGGTTGGTATTTTAAGTTTTTTCCCCCCTTTGTTGCTGTCTGTGGTAGATCTGCGATGTTTTATTTGGCATTTTGTTCCCAAACTTAGGTTTGGGAGAGAGACTTATAATGATTGGCATCTATGACTGTAAATTTACACACGATTTAAAGGTGTTTATATAACCTATGGCTGCAGAAAGGGAGGGGGGGGGGGTATTTTCACGCATTTTGTGCATCATCAGGTTGCAAAGTACACCTGCCTTAGGGTGGAATACAGCCACGTATCATTTCTTTCTTTCTTAGTTACAAAAATATTTTCGCGGTTACAACGTTTTGTTCAAAATAATTTATACTTACAGATTTTGTTTAAAGCGATCTTTTAAATTACCAATGTTTCATAATGGTTAGGATTGACCCAAGAGTCTTGACGTAATCGTGACTGAGAATCTATGAAAGGAGCCAAAGATTAGGGCGAGGGCAAAGAGGTCATTCAGCAAAAAAAACGGTCAGCGATTTTAAGGAGTGTTTGATGGCCTTAATGCCAGTAAAGATTATTTTCTTTGGTAACTGAGAAATTGATAGATGTATTATTATTCATTAAATTGTGAAGAAAAAGCCCTTTACCATCTTCTGTGCAAGCGTTTCCCGATGCCCATCTCCAGGACCTGGACACGTTGCCAGTCCAAGTCAATTTAAGAATCAATTAACCGATTTTGCCAGCTGAGACACCGTGCAGCCCTAATTAAACACTTTTACATTGTTTTATTGTCTCATTGTCATAACAACTGAAATATCTTGTACCTTGTGTCTTATTAATGCTGGGAGGTTATCCCAGTTTGTTTGGAATCTGTTTATTCACCTGCTTGTTGGGAAATGACCTGCGGTTCCAGTGGGGTTACGCTCTGGAGAGTTTCATATTTAAACATCATAGTAAACCTGAAAATAGCTTTCATCCATGCCGAAGAAAGCCGTCACTTTGACCTGTTTCTTTATCACCACACAGTCTCTCAAGAGTTAAACAGCAACAAAAATTCAAACATTTGAATATCTTGGAAAATTTCCTGCAAAGGGTTTTTGTCACTGACAGGAATGGACAGAAATGTTCCTCGTGTGCAAAAAGTTGTAGCAGATAGTGTTCTGGTTCCTTTTAAAACCAACGCAATGAAATACCACCCTGTTCTGTCCTTCGTCTGCTGATGACCACTTCATTACATGCTGTGCTTTTTTTGAAACGTGTACTACAGGACTGTCTCAGAAAATTAGAATATCGTGATAAAGTTCTTTATTTTCTGTAATGCAATTAAAAAACATGAAATGTCATACATTCTGGATTCATTACAAGTCAACTGAAATATCGCAAGCCTTTTATTGTTTTAATATCGCTGATTATGGCGTACAGCTGAAGAAAACTCAAAAATCCTATCTCAAAATATTAGAATATTTCCTCAGACCAAGTAAAAAAAAAATGATAACAGCAAAACAAAATCAAACATTTGAAAATGTCCATTAATGCACTCAGTACTTGGTTGGGAATCCTTTTGCACAGATTACTGCATCAATGCGGCGTGGCATGGAGGCAATCAGCCTGTGGCATTGCTGAGGTGTTATGGATGCCCAGGATGCTTCAATAGCGGCCTTTAGCTCATTTGCATTGTTGGCTCTGGTGTCTTTCAGCTTCTTCTTCACAATACCCCACAAATTCTCTATGGGGTTCAGGTCAGGGGAATTGGCAGGCCAATCAAGGACAGTAATGCCATGGTCAGTACACCAGTTACTGGTGGTTTTGGCACTGTGGGCAGGTGCCAGATCTTGGTTGTGCAGCGTTTACTGCCACATTTCCCCCTTCCAACACACTTTTTGTGAATGTGCTTTGAAACAGCACTCTGTGAACAGCCTGCTCTTTGAGAAATTTATTTTTGTGTCTTACCCTCCTGATGGAGGGTGTCAATGATGGTCTTCTGGACAGCAGTCAGATCAGCAGTCTTCCCCATACTTGTGATTTAGTTTACTGAACCAAACTGAGTGTTTTTCAAGGCTCAGTGTTTCGAGTTAATTAGACTATTCAAGTGATTAGTTGAATAGCCTACTAGTATACTTTTTCACCATATTCTAATTTTCTGAGACAGTCCTGTATATCCAGTGACACAATGTATTTTGAAAATGCATTTATTCTTTCCATAAGCAATAGGACACAGGGAAACCTTCCCGCTTTGGCTTGCAGGTCCCTTGCTATGGTTGGATGCTGTCATTATCTGAGGTCAGCTTAGCATTTTGTATTTACCCCAGTTAAAATGAATGGACAATGTCCTGGTTTGAACAGTAAGAGTTACAGGATGCCCCCAAAACACTGCGTGCTGCCACTGTTTAGCCTATTGGATAGTTATAGAGGATGTCCTGATCAGATCATAGATATTGTACCCAACAGCAATCAGTCATTTGAATACAGGCCAATACCATAGCCCAGCTTTAAACTTTATCAAAAAGAAAGCCATGTACAGCTAAAAACTTATAGTATGGATTCTACGCAAACTTTTATAAATGAGACCGCAGGATCTGCAGCAGCCAATGCAGTCTCTCCTCCCCCATGAAACAGCAAGTGTTGAATATGTCCATGACATGTCCATGAATGCAGGCCTTCTAAATGTGCCCTCAGAGCTCAGTGTGGCTGAGGCAAACAAAACCATAGTCCGTTGACCAACAACAGGAACTGAGAGTTTAGTATCGACAAGGACTCACATCGCGATCATTAAAAAAAGTTTTGATCTGGACCCGATCTGATACTTTGATTGAAATGGGACATTCCTAGTTATTGGGTCTGCAAGGAGTGAAAAGGCTTCTAAACACTCCTAAACAGGATTGAGACTGTTCCCAAACATCGGATCTTAATGTTTGTTTTCTGTGTAAGAGAAACATTAATTCTTTACAAAGGATTCCAGTATACTCCATATTCAAATATCTATAAATAGTATGTTTTCATCAGGGGAGCTTTGTGCATCTGTGATTCAACCTGAAGTAGCATTATTCATTTCTGTTCAGATATCCTTACAGAGTTAGTCCCGTAAATCTGACAAGCCTTTTGATAGCTACAGGAAAACTTGGGTTTCGAAGATCGTCCAACTGTTTGTTCTCCAAAACACTTGAAAGTTGTGCTTTTTTTGGCTTGTGCAGCTTTTGCTTGATACATTTTGGGGATTTGAGTCCCATGAAAGAAGACAAAGTTGAATAATGTTTGAGCATCTGGTGTTAAAGACAAAATATAAAAAAAAGGGCCCTGTTTTCTTTTTTTCCAGGCGTGCACAGCTGGATCTCAGGATTTCAGAGAGAAGCAGTGTGCTGATTTTGATAACATGCCTTTCCGTGGGAAGTATTACAACTGGAAGCCTTACACTGGTGGTGAGTTCAGGACCGCAGTGCACTTCTTCACGTGACCATCATGAAATAAGCAACACTCACTATCTAAATCCTTAAGATAAATAGCATGAACCTTTTCAATGCCCTGAATAGTTGTTGGGAAGACCCTACTTGCACCCTTTTGAGTCGCTGATAATAAATCCTCACTTAGTAAATATCAACTTTGCAGAGTAATTGGACTAAGTCCAAACTTGCAAAGAATTTCAAACTATTTCAAGGACTGTTTTTACAATCAAATTTCCAGAGTTTGCTATCTTTTAAAAAAAAGTTAATTCTCTATGAATTAAAGGCAGCTATTTCTACGGTGGTCAGGCTTTAAATATGTAACCTGAAGAAAAACTAATTGATGGATGGAAGAAGAATGAAGGCATGGGTGGATGGACAGATGGACAAATATTCTACCCGTCCATACTTACTGAAAACTGGAAAACCCTTTGGTCAATCTACAGGCCTATTGCAGTGTTTTCCAGACTGTACAGGAACCCTGTTTACTTGACGTGCTGAGCTGTAAAAGCTGTCGCCCTCTCTCCGTGTCACCGATGACAGCTTGCAGGCCTGTCTGGGCTGTGTTCCCTGTTAACTCCAACGGAGAGGAGGCTCTGTTTGATGACCGGAGAATTCTTGAGATTCCTCCGAATCTTCGCAGCTGCTACCGCTGGACCAAACTTGGAGATCTGACTTGCGCAGGACTCTTGACTCGATACATCTCAGGTCGAGAGTCCACCAGAAGTCAACCAGCGCTAAACAGTAGTAAGCCTCGTCCTTTTCTGTTTCTGCTGATCACGAAAAGCACCCATAGAAAACAGTCAGTGATCTCATTTGTCAGAAGGGATATTTTGTCCAGTCGTTCATCCCTTGACCCACATTGCATCATGTTCTGGGAGCCGTCGTGTAAAAGCGCTAGATAACCTGGGCACGGGTTTCATAGTAATTGCTCTTGGCAGGCTGTGCCGTCTCTGGGGATGTCGGTGTTATGGTCATGTCATGCTCTGATCTGAGCGCCGCTGATTTCTCTCTGCAGGATTAGTTTTGAGCTGGCCGTAGCTCCTCGTCCAGCGCGGAGCGTTTGCCGGGCTCCCCCCCCTGCTATTAGCTTCTGTGAGGGTTCAGGTCACAGGTCACCGTCCGTCCTCTGAGCGCAGCCACAGCCGCGGGTGATGATGTGTTCTCTGTGTGCTCCAGGCGGTGTGAAGCCCTGTGCGTTGAACTGCTTGGCAGAGGGCTATAACTTCTATACCGAGCGCTCCCCGGCTGTGGTGGATGGCACCCGGTGTCAGGCTGACTCTCTGGACATCTGCATCAACGGGGAGTGTAAGGTAAAGCAGCACAAATCGGACATGAGGAATGACCGGAAAACATCACCTTTTCCATTTTTTTTTACATAAATTAACTGGTATTTTATTGATATTTTTTTTAAAGTTACCCAAACAAATATATATCTTGGAATGAAACGTTTGATATCCAATTTAGCTTGGTAGGTTTTAAATTCTGTAGCTAATAATCCACACAGCTCCGAAGAAATATTAGAGGTTATTTGATCATTGAGAAGTCCCTTGCAAAAAGTATTCACATCATTTGAACTTTTTCACAATTTGTCACAACCACCACCTTCTGGATATGTCGTCCGGATTTAATGTGACAGACCGATGCAAAGTAAGCATAGATGAGAAATTAAGAAAAGGGCACATGGGTTTTGAAGTTTCCAAAAGCGTGCATTGCTGTTGTCTTTAGCCCCACTCAGGGGACACACGTCTTCTACATCGCTTCGGGTATGGCTGCAAGCTTCGCACATGCAGAGACTAGATGGCTCTATAAACAGGGGTTTTCAAGTCTTGCAACATATTCTCAATTGGATTTTGGTCTAGACTTTGATTGGGCCATTTTAACACGACTTTACTTTTAACATTGTTGCTCTTGCTGAATGTTAAGGGTCGTCGTCCTGCCGGAAGGTGAACCTCCACCCCAGTCTCAGGTCTTTAACAGCCTCTGACTTTTTTTCTTCCTGAACTCTTGGACTTATTTCAACTTTGACCCGCTTCGCCGTCCCAGCAGAAATAAAACATTGTTATTATTATTATTAAACCTTTCATTGTACAGGTAGGCTGATTGAAACATGAGTTCTCATTTACAAGAGAGACCGGTCCCCACACCATGATGCTGCCACCGCCATGTTTCATAAGCAGGGATGGTGTGTTCAGGGTGTTAGTTTTCCACTACAAATAAAATTCTGCTTGTTGCCCAAAATGCAGTATTTTCATAATCAGAAAAACTTTTAGTCAGTCTATCAAACATTAATGTCAGGATTTCCAGGGGTTTGATGATTTAGGCCAGCTCCCTGGGGTTCCTGCAGTTTGGTTATTTTGGACTGTCCATCCCTAGATCCTAATTTTTGTCCTTGGTTTAGTTTCCTGTTCCGTACTTATGTTAATGATATTTTATGGTATTTGTTAGATTCAGTTCCTGTCTAGTTATCTTATGTGCTTTATTATTTTAGTAGTCCTGTTGGATCTTTATATTATGCTTTTCTTTAGTTTCTGTTCAGCATTTATGGTTATAATGCATTCTTGTGATTGTTAGATTTTGTTTCTGTTTTAGTTAGCTTCTTTTCTTTATTTCAGTAATTCTGTTCTGCTCTTCCTTAATTTAGTCCGTTTTTTCTCTCAGATCTGGCCATTCTCATGCTTCCCTGTTAGATTCAGTTCTCCCTCTGCTCCTGCCAGTTCTCTGCCCTCCTTTCCCTCTGTCAATTAGATCTCACACTTCTCACCTGCGTATTTTGTTCTACTTGCTTCTGCTGCTGTTCCCCCTCCCATATATATTGTGAGCCCAGCCATTACCCATTGTCAGGTCCTCCATCTTCATCCGTGCCGTGTTCCTGGTTCCTGTTCCCCTGTCTGCCTGTAAGCCTCGTTTACCTCTTCAATAAACCATCTTCTATTGATCATGTGCCTCCCGAGCACTTGTCTGCTTTCAACCGCAATCGTGACAATTAAGGACTTTTCATGTGAAATACACCCTCACCACCACCAAACTGTGAATGCATTTCCAGAATGAAAGGGCAAATAAGACAGAGAAAGACGGTTTGGAGAGATGAAGGTAAAATTGTTCTGAAACAGAATGATGTGACTAAAAATGTGGGATGTAGACTGAAGCACCACCTGTTAAACAAAGGATGGTTCTACTCCACATTTTGGGCCATTTAAAGCAAAACAAAGCGGTCAGCTTTGTTGGATATCATTGAATCTTATTTTAGCTGTTTATTTTTCTGTACTTCTCAATTCCTCCAGTTGCTTCTGTCTTCGGGCATCCTGCTAAACTCTAATGCCACTGGAAGCCCTGCATGGCCATTGCCATCCCATCAGGCTCCCTCAGTAGGTGAAGAGCTGGAACATATTTGCAATGGCTGAGCATGCTGCCTGATGCGAGCCTCGCTACGCCAAAACTAAAGGCAGCGAGAGTCCAGAACAATGACTGAAAACAGCTGCAGTAAAGGCCTGGCAAAGCCAGCCCAAGCGAGGGAAGCAATTATTTAGGTATATTCATGGACTCCAGACTTCATGCAGCGACAGCCTTTAAATAATCCTGGAAAAAGTCAACATTTACAGTTTTGATCATTTGCCCAATTATCCTTAATTCCCTGGAAAAGAGAAGTAAGCGGAATAAGTTTGTATAAGTACGCTCAAATGAAAGCTGAGAGCCTGCACCCAAAGCCCACATTCATCACACAACTGGAACCCCGAGCACGTTGTGATAGTGCATTATCTTAAGTGCGCTCCTCTGATAGTGAACGTTAGCTGTTTAATTTTTGTCAAGTAAACGCTCCGTCGTCTTTTTTATCTCCGTGTTCACTCAGCATTCCTCCGCCTCAGCGCTGGGTTTTCTTTGACAGCTCCGCGTGCTGGACACCGATTGTATAAACGCAGCTCCCAGAGAGAAAAAATCTAAACAAACCCTATTCTACAGCGAGGAAACAATCAGGCCTTTTGAGCTGCTGATTGTGATCGAAAGAGGCTGGAGTAGCTCTTATCAGGACGCTGCAGCCTCGATCTGGATTGTTTCATGGTAAATAAAACACAGAGATTCCAGTTTTTATTGAATAACAATTTTCTTTATATTGGAAAAGGCCGATTTAATAACAGGGCAAAATACAGTTTTATTGAAAGAAGTTGGCAGCCGCTGCTCGCTTTGTTTTCGTGAGCATAAATCATGTTGCGGGGCTCGTGTGAGTGTGTTTGTGCAGACGGTTTTTCTGTGTAATCTCGCAGATGCAGCTGAAATAACTTTTGGGTTCCTCACTTAAAGTATTTGCTTTGACTTCCACCTGACCGTACAGTTTGAGTCCAGCTTGGCACAAAGATACTGCGGCTCGGTCCGCAACTTTAATCTGATTCTCATAAAGAGGAGAGAGAAACCAACACACACACACACACACACAACATGGTGTGTTGTTTAATGGTCAGAGGCTGTCCAAGGCATTGTTTATTTCCAGCTTGAATCCGGCGTGCCACTTTTAATAAAAACCCAAAGTGTGGCGTGCATTTGTATTCCGCTCCCTCAACTCTGATACGCCTGAATAAAGTCCAGTGCAGCCGGTTACCTAAAATCCAATGGGTTAAACACTCTCCATCTGTTTGTATCGTAAATTGTCATCACAATGAACACAATGTCCCAACAGTGGAACGTGGTGGTGGCATCATCATGGAAACTTGATTTGATGAAGACCTGTTTCTGGGGCAGAGGTTCGCCTTTCACCAGGACAAGGATCCAAAACACCAGAGGTGTAATGGACTGGTTTAGTTTAAAGCGTATTGATGTGTAAAGACAAACTGGTCAAAGTTCTCACCTAAAATCAATTGAGAATCTGTGGTAAGACTTAACTATTTATGTTCTCCTCCCAACTGGACTGATCTTAATAAATTTTTCCTGAAGGAATGGCTAAATAATTGTCGGAAGCCGATGTAGACGTACCCCAGCGGACCTGCAGCTGTAAATGCAATTTAATTCTTTACATCTAACAAAGATTGCGCTGTGCTATTGCACTTTTTTTCCCCAGAGATGTTTAAATATGAAGGAAAACAAATAAAAATGTGGACCGTTAAATGATCTTCATACCTTCATTTCTTTACAAAACGAAAGAATTTCCGTACAAACCACAGACACCTTTTTCGTTTAAACTGGCTAATGTGAACAGCCCGACTCACTTTTTAATGACCTACTCTTAGATTTTTACTGTCTTAAAATGATAACGACGCAAGAGATTTTCTGCTGCACCAACACTAACCCCAGCACCGTGCCCTACTTGTTGGTCTATCACATGAAATGCCAATAAAATGCATCGATGTTGTGGCCGGTATTGTAAGAAGCTTTGAAGAAGTACAATTCTATGGATGTGGGCCCATTAGCAGAATAGCAGCAGAAGCAACCTTCCTCAAAGGAAAAGAAAACTCAAAATACAACCAAAACCTGAAAAAGTCCTCCTTAAAAAGTTTTTGGAACCAAAGAAGAGCAACTATGGAGGACAAGAATGCTCTGACAGTACACAGAGGAACGGGAATGAGTTGAAACTAAGGTGACAAATAACAACCAGACTACTGAATGGCAATAAGTCAGGAGCAAAACAGAGTTCAAAGTAAGATAATAAAGTAATTGAGTAACACTAAACCCTGGGACTATAAACTGACCTTATCACATGGTGCTACCAGAACCACCAAGAAAAAAAGTCAGAATTAACTTTCTGGCATTAATGCACACCTGTTGTATTTTATTATTATTCAGCAGTAGGCTTATAAAGGGTTTTCTGCATGGTGTGCCTGAATCTGCAGGTAAAAAAGTGGAGGACTGCTGTGGGAACACTGGCTGGAGAAAAGGTGGAGAACATTGTATTCTGGTGACTTCCTTCATAAATAAACAAAGACAAATCCTTCCCTCTAAAGTCCCCCACATTGGACCAGCCAGTCCTGATTCAGCTTTGGAAGCAGGCCTTACTGCTGAAGAGAACTGGGTTTATTTGTTCCTGTAAAGAAGAATAGGATGGGGGGGACTGATGGTAGCGTTTAATGACCCTGCTTAGTTTTCCTTTATATGCAGCAGCTGTTAGCTTAGCACAGCATAAACACTGGAAACAGACGCAAACAGCTAGCATGGTGTTGCTGGAAGGCTACAACCAGATGCTGTCAATGCATCTGCATCCAACGTAGAGCGCTGAAGAAACCTGTTCGACCTTAAAACCCAACCAGGCTGCTTCTCGCGTAAATTTGTGCAAAAATTCTGAACCGAAACAACAGAAAAGCAAAATAGTTTTCTATTGTTTCTTTCTAAACAGTAGAAAAGTATTTAATTGATCGTTGTGTCACTACCTTGAAGAAATCAGCCAGTATGGGATTGTTACAGTATGGGAACCTTGTGTAAACACAGTATTACTGTTTATGCTACAACTGAAAAAGAAAATATGCTACATAATCAAATTACTTTTAGCTTAAACCAGGCGTGCCCAACTCCAGTCCTGGAGGGCCGGTCTCCTGCGTGTTTTAGATCTGTCCCTGCTCCAACACATCTGATTCAAATGAATGATTTACCTTCTCAGTCTGTCATCAAGGTCTGCAGAGGCCTTGGAACTAAGCACTCATTAGGTTCAGTTGTGTGGAACCAGGACAACAACTAAAACATTCGGGACATCAGCCCTTAAGAACTGACTTTGGAAACCATTGTCTTAAACAAAAGCAATGTTAAATCATTATCTTTCCAGAATAATACATAATATGATATATAAGATCTATTTATAGTTTTTTATGTACATTTTGATGCTATGTCGTATAAACAGCATCTAAAAGTAGCAGTTTCCAAATGCCTATAGTGCAGAATCTACATTTCTTTGCCATTCTGCTCTTTATATACTCGAACATATGCTGACATTAGCTGGTAAACTAGTATGACTGACCTGCAGTCAGCTGCTTGACAGACATGCTGTGTATAACCTCATAACCCTAGTTTTAAAACAGTGCTACCTCAATAAGACCAATGGGTGGTCATACTTTAGCTTCCATGCAATGACTTTCCATGTTTTTTTTTGCTAAATAAAGTATTTCTTTCTTGTAACCAAAGCAAAGATGCAGAAGCCTTCTTTCAGCCAGCTGGCTGGCAGTAGGGAGCAACAAGTGGGGGAAAGGCAGCGTTGTCTTATTCTATGCTCCACACAGCCAGAGAAAACCCAGCTCACTCCAATATATTCTCTTGCACATTTGTAAAAAACAAAACAAAAACCTTTGAAACATAAATAATATAGAACAAAGGACCAGTTCTGTCAAATGTACCTGTGGTTCACATTGATCACAGCTATAGAGCCTTAGAACAACTATTCACACATCTTGTTTGTTTCATTACTACCTTTAACTTTATTGTTTTTTTGGTGAGATTAGGATATTTGTGTACTTAAAGGAAAGGTTATATTGCTATTTAACATTTTTACATTGAAAATCTGATTTTATACGCATTTAGCCCCCTTACTCTGATACCCTTAAATAAAAAAATTCAGTGCAAATGATTGCCTTCAGAAGTCAATTAAGCAGTAAATCGTTCAGTCTATCGTATAATATGGAAACTGTATGGAGCTGCAAAACTACCAAGACATGACTGTCTACATAAACTGGGAGAACAGGCAAGGAGCTCATGAAAAAGAGATAGCTTGGGGGGGGGGGGCATTGTCTCTGGAGGAGTTGCAGAGATCCACAGCTCAGGTAGGAAAATCTGTTGATAGAATGTCAATTTTACACTGGTAGTCATCGAAGAATGGTAGTAAAAAAGTGTGGAAATGCCTTTTTTCAGCGTGGGCAGTGAAGCTGGTCAGAGCCAAAGGGCTTGAAACACAAATATGGCCCATTTCTAGATTTTTATTTAAGAAGAAAATTTGAAATGACCAATCACACGTGTTATTTTCCCTCCCACGGTTATCTGCTACCTTCTGTTTGAAAAACTGCAGATGTTTTGTTTTAACTTAGTCCCCGCCAACCCAGGTTCTATTTTTTTTTATCAGATTACTTTTCTATCACAAAGAAGGCTGATATTATCTAGCGGACAGACATTGTAAATCAGTAACCTTGCTTGTTCTCATGATCTAAAGTCAAATTAGAAAATCCAAACAAAATGTAAGGAAAAGCCAAAGGGGCACGGACACTTTGGCGAGGCATGACTGAATAATCCCTGCCTTTAATCAGTTAAAACAACGCTGACTTTTCCCTCTCTTCCTCTGCCGACTCCAAAAGCATGTGGGCTGCGACAACATCTTGGGCTCTGATGCAAAAGAAGATCGATGCCGTGTGTGCGGAGGGGACGGCAGCACCTGTGAGGCCACGGAGGGGCTCTTCAATGAGTCTCTGCCCAGAGGAGGTAAAACATGTCTGACCCCCTGCCCTGGTTTGACGATAAGAGGCTCTGAGAAGTTCCTTCACGTCAGAGATTCTGTTAGGGATGTTCTGCGGTAGAGAGAGATAGTACTTCATGCTTTTGCTCGTATGACCATATGTGACACCACGGGTGACTGTAACAGCGGAGCGGCTCGGCCCTGTTTTGGTAAAGGCGGCCTCTCTCAACAGCCAGCGTTTCTTTGCAACCACGAACACAATCTCTGATGGAAATGTTCCTTTTTGTCACCCAGCTACAACGGCATGAGTTTGCTGCCCTGTCAAGATACGGAGCAAAACTTATTTTTCCCGTTAATTAAATTAGGAAGCCAGAAATTACTAGACCAGCATTCGGTGTTTAGTGTAGTCTCAGTTTGTCTATAGCGAGCAGGAGTAGGAGAAAACATATTTCTCCTTCTATGGTATGGCTTGTAAACCATCTAAAAATACGACGTGTGCGTGAGGGACTGTAAAAAAAAGAAGAAGAAGAAAAAAAACGTAGCCGGTTTGTCCTCCTGCAGGATTGCTTTGTCCTTTTTTGGGTGATTTGGAATTTAATGTATATGTACTCCTACTTACAATCATACGTAACCTTACGTCTCGTCTGGGCTGAGGTAATATGTCTCGCAGAAATGAAGATTGGTTGGGCTGGGAAGTTACAGTACCTTTAAAATATCTCCTTTTTTTTTTTTTTTTTTTTGTTTCCCAGGCTACATGGAGGTGGTTCAGATCCCAAAAGGATCAGTTCAAATAGAGATTAGAGAAGTCGCCGTGTCAAAGAATTACATAGGTAAGTGTTTGACTGAATCAGGCTGCTCTTTGCAGACTTAGTGAAAACTTTACTACCAAGTTAGTGGTATGAGATTCCACAATATGTCGTTGTTTCACTAACAAAATCAGTAGGGGTTGTCACGCTATCTAGAAGACTCTTTTCTAATGTCTTGAAAACAATTCACAGTTCATTATGGAAGTATTTAACGTTCACACATTTTGTAGCAGAACAACCTCCTCAAAGTTTCCCAAAATAAAAACCTGTATTTGCGTGCCGTGCAGATGTATTCAGCCCCCTCTACCCTGACGCCCCTCAGTAAAATCCAGTCAAACCAACAGCCTTCAGAAGTAATTGAACTTATAAATCCACCTATGTCTCTTTTATTTTCAATATACAGTATATGCAGCTGTTCTGTGAAGGTCTTAGTGGTTTGTTGGAAATAACAAACAGAGTATCGTGGGGACCAACGAAAAACCACAGAAAGAACGTTGTGGGTAGTAGTGGAGAGCTTTAAATCAGGGTTACATTATACGGCACAACCTAAACATCAAACATCTCACGATGCCTTGTTCAACCCATCAAGCAGAAACACAGAGTACAGCAGTAAAACTACCGAGACATGGCCGTCCACCTAAACTACCAGGCTGGACAAGGTGAGAAGTCACCTAAGAAGCAGCCAAAGAGCCCACGGTAACTCTGGAGGACATGTAGATCTCTGCAGTTCAGAATCTGTCAACATGACAGCTGTCATACACTCCTAAAACCCCCCACATAGGAACCCTTCCCAAAAATGCAATATCTGCTTGTTTTTTATGTGCTCAGCTTTGAAGCTGATTATACAACCTGGAAGCTGACTCTTTTTTTAATCTGTGCAAATTTATATTATAAACTATAAACCGCTGATCCTGCTTTTTCTCCTTAATCCTCATCGCTTAATATGACACAAGGGCTTGTATTTGGCAGCGTGAAACACATATTTGTGTTTGAACTATAGTCTGAAAACTCTAACCTTGGCCAGCAAGCTGAATTCTCGCGGTATTTGTGCATTCACAAACCCGCGGGAATCCATCTTGTACCACTCCCGCCTCAACCGTTAGGGATGGAACGAAAAACTGTTCGGACCAATCACATTGCAGTATAATATGGTTTAAGGCGGGACATACAGCTGTGACAAAAGAACCAATAGAAACGTGGCAGCACAGGAGGAGGCACATGCAGCTGCTACTATCACATCTGTTTGGTCAGAATCCACAATTTCTTCTTTGAAAGAAGAAAAAGAAGAAGTGCCTTGACCAGCATAACTTGCTGTGGTTTCTCTTGGCACATGCTGCTTACTTTTCCATTTGATACCATGACTGACTAAAACCAACCTTTGGTAGGCAGGCATTAGGTGTCGCTTCGCCCAATCAGCTCGGAGAGTTCTGCTGAATGTCCCTCCTTTCCCCGAACAGATTCGATGGGAGCAGACCCAGATTGATAATGAGCAGAACAGAGAGTACTACACATTATCAACCTGGCTTGCCAGGTTTTATAAATCCATAACTTCACTGAGTCTCCAAGCAGTAGTATGGGCAACATGGAGGTGTGTGTCCCTTTCACCCAGCTGGGAGCCCTATGTGCAGTGAGACCAGCGCATGTAGCATAATCTTTCGGGAGCTGGAAGGGGTGGATTGATCATTTCAGTATCATTGTGGGATCACTTGCCATGCAGCCGGAGAAACTGCAGTGCTAAGAGCGTTATGGGGTTTTACTTAGTACGCTGTCAGTTGGGTGTGGGTGTGACTTGGTTGTAGCTGTGGCATGAGGCAAGCAAGGCCAGTCCTCCTTAAAATCCTCAAATGAGCCAAGCAGGTGTGTATGGGCCACATGCTTTAGATAAGCTCACACAGCCGCTTCCATAGTCCTCCCTGCAGAACACAGGCCCTGGATAGATTGCCACCATGACGATGAACCGTAAGGATCATGAAGAGGTTTTGTGCATGCTTCTAATGGGGAATCCGCTGTGTTCTTGATAAACTCCAAGGTAATGCCAAAAGTACCCTAACTTCTGGCTGATTTCTAATGTTGTAGTGGAGCCCATGCCCCAGTGTGAAGGAGGCCCTAAAAACATCCTGAAGGTTGTTTGTGCAAAACAATTAGAATAAACATTTCAATTTTTCTAAACCATTCCTGAAAGTAGGTCATGCAGCAGGTCCGCGGTTCCAAACACCACAGAAAATTTATAACAAGAGTGCCTAGGAAATAGGGGAATCAATGTGTTGCAATAATGCTGTCAAAGCTGGACCTCTGCAGAGATTTAATATTCTAAACCTAAACACGGATTTTTTTTCCCCCTTTTATTTCAAAATGTCACCCCTTCCAAATTTAAAGTTAAGAAAGCAACACACGGACCTGCCTAGAGAAACAGCTGTTTACCCATATTACTAGGGCTTCAGTTTAAATTTATGATAAAACAGTTTTGATCTTTTCTTATGTTTACAGACAAAGTATCATGGCTTGACACTATTAGTCATGCTTAAATGCAAATTAGCCGATGTGTGGAGGATTTAATTTACGGCACTGGGACGATTTGGCAGTTTGCAGCACCAAGCTGTTTCATATTTAGGTCCGTGTCATTTACATTTCCGCAGGTCTTTGTAAAAAAAAAAAAAAACAACAACTGGAAAGTGCCATCCCATAATCTCCTTTTGCTTAACGTAAAACCATAAAACAGAGTCTCTAAGCAAAAAAAAAAAAAACAAAAAAAAAAACTCCCTAAATCCTATTAATAACCGTCTTGGCACCAGACTCATCCACTTTGTTCCAGACTAAACAGAAAAGTATTTGCAACGCTGGCAGTGTCAGAAGCAAAACAATCAGACAACCGGATTCAATTAAGGCAGCTCTGCGTCTTATCATTAAGCAGAGAAAGACATGTGACAGCATGTTGAATTTATAGCGGATGGTGGTGATGGAGGACTTAAGCCACACTCTGAAGTGGAGAGCTGTGTCGGATTTATGGGGCCGTGGTGACAGCTGCCTGCTCCGCCGGGAAATGGGGGATATGATGTTCATATATCACAGTTTAAAAGACCCACATTTTTTGGCTATTATTTTCCCGTCCAAGCAGTTTGTAACTCTGTTATGAATTTCATCGGTGACCTCAGTGATAATGATAATGTTTTTCTTATGTAGCATTGCCTGACTCTTTGCTCCTCTGGTAAGGGAATTCTGCGTTTTGTTTTTTTTCCGGGGTTTTATTAGGTCTGCATGAGGAAGCATAAATACCGAGACGGGGAATAGTTGCGGACGTCTTGTTCAAGCCGCGCTCGTCAAAAATCACAACGCTTGGCAAACAGTGCCAGATGTGCTGAAAATGGATTTATAGATAAAGGAGGAGGCTGCGCTATGTTAAGGGGCAGGGAAGCATTGTTCGTCAAGTAAGTGCTGCAAAGGAGAATCTGCAGAACATGAGCCTGACTGTCAGAAGTGGCTGGGTTGATTCTTTTAAATGTGGCCTTGTTTTTGGTGCAGCGAAAGGGTTTTTTTTTTTTCCAGATCTGTTGTTGCCTAATACCTACATTTTGCTTATTTATGAGGCTTTTACCTGAACTGCTTTTGTTTCTTATCCAAAATTAGGCTCTTGTGTGCGTTGGTTCACTTGAATGCCTTGTTTAGGCAGGGTGGGTGCTACTTTTAGGGTGCCGTAGTGTGGCTTGTTGTCAGTGGCAGATGATGAAGATGAAGAATGAAATGCCACCGAACTACCAGCGTTTGCATACAGGGTTCTTTAGGACGGAATTGCAATCATTCAGCCAATAAATTCAGTATTTCGTTTAAAACAAAAAATGAGGTGTGCAAGTCTGAATTGATTGTGGATTTTGTCTGATCCACATAGCGGGTGCAAATCAGAAATACGCCTTTAAATGTGTTACAAACAACTCCCATAATAAAGTATATTTTTAAATGTGCCTCGTTGAGCTGCATCTCCACCCCACACTTTCTGTAGTCGTCAGCAACTCTGCCCGGAGAATTGACCTTTCTTTTTGGCAGAATTGGTAGAGCTCATTTAACTTGCTTGTTTTCCTGGTAGTGACCTGGCTATTAAGCATAGTTCATAAATATTTTAATAAGATTGAGCTCTGGACCATTCCAGAAACTCAGTGTTAGTCTGATTTATAAGTTTAAAAAGCTCTGATGTCTTTTTTTGGATAATTGTTCCGATTAAACACTTAACTGTGCCCAAGTTTCAATTATGTAATTTATACGGTTTGTGATAAACTTGGATAATTTGGATCTAGTGCTTTTTCCCATTTATTCCATGCACTTTGTGCCGGTATCATTAAACCCCCCTCCCAAAAGAACATGACATTCATGCTCATGAGTTTAGGCAAACTTTGACCAGAACTGTAATATTCATGTTTGGATTTTAGCTTTCTAATAAAAAATGGAATAAAATGTTTTGTGCTTGGTCAGCTCTAAAATCTGAGGAGGATGATTACTACATCAACGGAGCATGGACCATCGACTGGCCCCGGAAGTTTGACATCGCAGGGACGGCCTTCCACTACCGGAGACCCTCTGATGAACCCGAGTCTTTGGAGGCGCTGGGACCGACCACTGAAAACCTCTTTGTTATGGTAATAAAGCAGATTTTTGGTGTCGACTCCGAGCTGTAAAAACACAAAAAGCGATAAATTCAAACGTATTTTCACAATGTCGGACAGAGAACATGGACTGGGCTAATTGCGGTTTTAAGTTGTCCTCTTAACTTTTAGCAAACCCAATTCTTTTTCCTTGTAAAATCTTGGTAGATCGTATAAAATCACTGCTTTAGTACCTTTGACCTCCAATAAATGTGATCATAAAACTATTTTACACACAGGGGCGTTAATGTTTATTGCTTTCGATCGTTCTTTCCTTTGCTTTTGTTGGTGAATTACTGTGTTGTTGTTTTTTTGTACCATTCACATAAAGATCAGAGAACAGTGGAGTGGTGGAGTGGAGAGGAGCCTGTACAACTGCGATCCCCACATATCTACTGCACTGTTAGCGCCATATACAGCGCTTTGCAAATGTATGCTACAACCAGGGACCTTAACGTATTTTATGTGACAGACCAACACAGAGTAGTTTACATCTTTACAACCAATATATGTGTGTTGTGAATTTGCAATCAGTGCCATTTACTTTAATACTCCTACATGAAATTCATAATAACCATCTGATTTCAAAAGTCACCTAAGCAGGAAATAGAGTGCACTTGAGAGTAATTTAATCTCAATATAAATCCAATTGTTCTGTTTCTGGCCTAGGAGGTTTGTCAGAGGACATTAGGGAACAAACAGCATCATGGAGCCCAAAGAGCACAGCAGTTCCTTGCTTTTCTGCAGCAGGGTGAAAGTTGTAGGATGTTTAAAGTAAGATCAGGTTGCTTACAGGTGCTTGGATCTAGCTACTTACATACTCATCAATTTTTATCTTCAGCTACTACTTTATACATTTCATATTCATTAATACTGTATATACATCAGTGATGGTATCAAGGTGTTGCTGTATTGTATCTGTAGTTCTACTGGTTGTGCTCTTCTTTTTACATCTCTCTTTGCAGGTAATGAAGCAGACTGATGAAGTTTTGTCAATCTCTCTTCTGTCTCCTGTTTCTTTCACCTTTTCTCCCTTTCTTTTTTGTCTTCTCATTTCTACTTTCTCAATGTAGTGTCCACATAACATGAATTATTCCCTACATAATAAAACTATTTACATATATAAATCAAGCAGAGCACTATGGCGAAAGCGATAATGCTACACCTGTGAGAATAAAATCCGTTGGGCTCTTTCTGGCATTAAGACAACAAGTCTTATCGCCACATTGCCAGACAGGACACAACAAAAGTAGGATAAGGTTATAGAAACAATATCCCAACTTTGAACATCCCACCAAGTAGCACTGTTCGACCCATCATGCGCACACTTACCAAGATCTGTCCAACATGCAGCTGCCTGGCAGAGCTGACACACTGGGCAAGGAGAGTGTTGATCAGCGAAATTAGGAGGTCCATGGTTACCCTGGGGGAGCTGCTGTGATCCACTACTCTGTTGTGATAACAGAATAGAAAGAACAACTGTCCTTTCAACACATTATCCACATCTGTGGAGTGCACACCTGTTAGTTGTGCACTCCACAGATCTGGTCTTTGTGGTAGAGTGGCCAAAATAGGTCCTGTTTAGTATTTGCCACAAGCCATCTAGGGGACACAGCAAACACAAGGAAGTAGCTCCGGTAAGCTGATCTGAGTTGATGGGAAGAAGAATGGAGATAAATACTGGCCAAACCTGGAAGAACGGCTGTTAGAGGCTGTAAAACCCCGTGAGACTGGAGCGGTTGTTCACTTCCCATCTGGACAGCAACCGTGAACATAAAGCCAGAGCTGCAATGGGATGGTTTAGATCAAAGAGTCGTCATGTCTTACAATGGTTCAAAGTCCAGACATAAATCTATTCCAATTGAGAATAGATGTGGAAAATTTGAAAATTGATGTTCGCAGACACTCTACATCCAATCTGACTAAGCTAGAGCTATATTGCAAAGAATAACGGGCAAAGACGTTTGTCTCTGGGTTGGCAAAGCTGGAAGAGACATACCCCAAAAGACTTGCTGTCGTATTTGCATCGGAAGCTGGTCCTGGGGTGGGTGGGTTGCAGGATGCAAATGCAAGCCACTATTCTGAGAAAACCATGCATCACCTCCTTTCCATGTCACATTCAGATTTATATTTGTTATTAAATATACACTTCTGTACAATCTTTTCACCACTCCAAACTGTGTTAATCTGGCTGGTTCTGAACTGGCTAGAGTTATCTGCTGGCTGTCATCTGATTGAATTAACTCCTCATATATCCTATTTTTTTTTTTTTTAGTTTGTTTTCCAACAACTGAATAATTCAAGTTTGCAAAGGCAGGTGAACCTTTTGTTCGCTGCTGTCATTGCAGGTTCTCCTCCAGGAAGAGAACCTAGGAATCCGCTACAGGTTCAACGTGCCCATCCAGCGGACAGGGAGCGGTGACAATGAGGTGGGCTTCTCCTGGCACCACCTGCCTTGGTCTGAGTGCTCGGCTACCTGCGCTGGTGGTAAGTCTTGGCCTAATGTTTTTATTCCTGTCTTCAAAAGGAGTTTGGAGTCACTTCATGTTTTAACACAACCACCACTGGAGCTTTTTAGTTGCAAGAGAAAGTTGTGGCCAAATGATAGCAACTTGAACTTCTTAAATGTAGTTTTTGTACTTTTTTTCCCATTTTGATTAAAACATCGGAAATCTTGAAACAGTGGAAAAAGCGTATAATGAAAATTCCACACAAAAATTCTTACATAGATTTCACACATTTATTCATGTTTGTGAAATGAGGTGCCATCAGTTTGTTTAAAGGTCCCCAGGGGTTTGATTACTTATTTTAGCTCCCTGGGAATCCTGCAGTCTGTTTGTTTTTGCACTTCTATAGTCCTAGTTATTATCTGTAGATTACTGTTTCTGTCATAAGTTAATGGGACAATGTGTAACTAATTTGGCTTTTAACTTGCAAAACATAAGTATTGCTTTTATAAATGCATATTCTGGCAAAGTCTAATAACAAAAATTAGAAATGTTCTCATAACTTAGAATTAGTAGTTTATAAATACATTGGTGTCGGTGCACCAACTGGGAGACACCATATTGCGTTACTATTTCTGATTTCAGCAGCCGAAAGGGGCTGATTCATTTAATATAACAGTGAAGTTTATTTTGCCGTTATGTTAGAAACAGGGCAGCGTAGTGCAGCAACCACTCTGTCTACTCTGGCAGAGACTGCTCCTTTGCTCGTCTGGTCTCCTTCTCAGGGAGTTTGCGTGTACGCGGAGGGGCGGAGGGATATCAGCCGGTCGGTTCACGGTGTCTGTAGCGCAGCCACGCAAGTGGGTCTCTTTACTTATATTTGTAGTTGCTTATTTTAGAGCCCAAATAAGCGACACGTTTAGAAACGAGCCCAAAAAAACACGACTCACAGAATTTACAGGCGACTTTAGAAAAGAAAAAGGCGGACTTAGCAACAGTGCCAAAAACCATTTCACATGATGACTGTAGCTATTAGCAATTAGCAGTAGCTAATACATGGAGGACATGTTGACACTGTCATATTTATGACACTCCACGGCTTCTGTAGTAGTTATTACCGCTGTGTGTGGCCCCTTAAGAGCGAGCGGGTTCGCTTGGTGAAACGTTGGTATCGCTCCAACCTCAAATCGGGGATATTCAACATGTTGGATTGTCTTGCCCTGATATCCTACAGCGTGTGGTTTCCTCCGAAGACAAACGAGCAGGCAGCCTGTTGAATGTGAGGTGTAGCCAATCAGAAAGCGAGGCCAGGGATTCCCCGAGAGGATAATAAAAAATGAAAAAAAACAACTCACCTCCATTTCATAGAGCAGCAAGTGTAGAGCCCCCGGTCACGTTGTCTCCGCTTCTTTAGCTGCCTTTTCTCTATGTTATGTTTTTTTCTCCGTTAAAATCAGTCCACATACTATTGCCATTATTCTTCCTGGTCGTCTATGTTTATTTACTCCAAACACATGTTTGATCTTGAGAGGATTCACAAGATTTCCCGTTTGACATCTGAATGTGTGTGGTGTGTTGTGCTCGCCATTTGACCGGACACCTCACGCTGTACGAACAAAGCTGTTTTATCAAGTTTTTGTTTTTTTAATCCTTACGTGTGGTGTTTCTCAGGCTTTAAAAATTGGCCCACTATTTTAAAATGCTGCCGTGTGAATCAGCCTTAAGGATGAGCTTGGCTGCAGCCTCTGGATGAATGACCTGAATTGCCACTCAGAGATAAAGAAGCCAATTCTCTGAAAGCAATCTAAAGACCCCAATGACAGTTTGCAAATGCACTCAGGACAAAGACTTTATCTTCATCAATCTACACACCAATCTCTTATAGATCCCAAAGACATAATGTCTTGTTTTGTTGAATACTATTAAGTGTACAAGCAAATTAAAATATATCTTTTTTTATTTTGATCCAAACCAATGATATTGATATGCATTCTGTGAATGAGCTGGACCGTGTAGCTTCTGGTTTACCAGTGCAGATATGCGACTATGGTTCCTGAGTACCACACGTCCCACAGAATCAGACTTTCAGAGTCTGAAACCGCGGTAAAATGCTGCGGGTTTCATGTAACAATAAATAGTGCTTCTATCCAGTTGTCAAACGTGTCCTGGACAGGGTTATATTTTATTATATTTTGTAAAAGCTTGACTGAATAAGCATGTGGGTTATTCTAAGGAAGGATTTCCAAGTCAAGGGCAGAACGTTTAATGTGGGAAAGCACATTTGGCCTTCCTGTACCCCTAAACCCCCCTTTGTATTGTAAATCTAAATATTGTAAATTGAGACAAACGTATATGTACAGAGATTTACATGGGCTAATGGTATTTAAATATTCCATGATTTGATTGACCTATTTCAGGTAATCACTAAGTGATGTTTAGGATATCACTGAACTAATAATATGAACAAAACAAACACTTTCTGACACATTACAGCTGAAACTGTTTAACCACAATGCATTGGCTATTCATCTTAACTGTGTTTCACTCAGAACACAGATCGGTAGACTCCCTATGCTTTACACACACACACACATATATCCATATCTCATTACATCTGCCAGACAAGTCTACCGCTGGATACATCCCTTGTGGTTCCAAACAGACCCAGCAAAAGTTAGTGTGGCATTTGCACGCACACTGTGGAAGGTGCGACACCGATACGGTAGCCCTCACTTTCTCTGGCAGAAGCCAAAGTAAAGAGCTCCCTGCTTTGCCAACATATCCTGCAAAGAATCAGGAATTTACATGTCTGGATCTACTACAGAATGAAAACAATACCATCTCTACCCAAACACGACGATTGGGAAAGACGGCTGGCCTCCTTGTTTCTGAGGGGGCTCTTAAGCTGAGCCACGTCCTGCCATATCAATCTGTGTTTGTTTTTCTTCCAAACGCAGGCTCCCAGAAGCAGGAGGTGGTGTGTAAGAGGCTCGACGACAACTCTGTGGTGCAGAACAGCTACTGTGAGCCAGACAGCAAACAACCTGAGAACCTGAGAGACTGCAACACTGAGCCGTGTCCTCCAGAGTGCGTAACTTTTGAGCTTGTAATATCAGCTGGTTAGGTTTGTAACATGCAAAACCTGGAACACACTAAACTGCCTAATACGGTTTAATAGAGACAATGATGGAAATGTTTTTATGTCATTTACAGTAATATTTCACATAGACTGCAGCAAACCTTCACATTTAAGAAGCTCTGAGCCTAAATTCAGTATTTGGGATTTCTAATGTTTGCCCGATAACTTTGGGCATTTTTTTTCAGCAAAGTGCTTCTAACTGGCCTCTTTAGATCATTACCTAATAAAGCAAATAACAATTTTATTGCCAAAAAAAGATGACTGTGGGTACATTTTGAACTCTTTAAAAATGTTATGCCAGAAATATATTACAAGCAAACCATTCTTCTTCTCTCACTACCAGCCTTAACTTTTAGGGTTGTGTTTCCAAAATAGTTTTAAAATATTATTTCTAAGTCTAAGTCTCTAAGTCTCTAAGTCTAATCTGAGCATTTGACTTTTAAAGATGTCCTACTGTCTGCTTTCTGTGAGCCTCATATTCAAAGGCAGATCAGATAATTCAAACAATCTTTCAAGAGGTGACTTTTCATATTTAGTCAAATACTGTATAGTTTAAACTGTATATTTACACTGTATAAAAAATTCTGTGACATTAAATTAGACATATGGTATGGGGAGGAAGACCACATAGGAGCTAAGTTTGATCACCTCCTTTACTCAATTCTTACACAGAACACTAGTCAAACAGCAAGCACAAAAAAACAAAAAAACATCTGGTAATCTGGATGTGAATGAAGCCCCTTAGTGGTCCACCACACATCTCCCCACAAACACCGAGTAGGGTCCACAGATAGTCTAGGACCCTGGGCTTAAGCAACCGATCACACTACACTGCAGGGGCAAGGAGGAGAAGCTGAAAAAGAGTTGGGCTCTGACAGCTGATGCCAGTCTCTGGAGGAATGACCACAGTTCATTAACACCTTGGAAGTAGGGCATCTATGCAGGGTGTCTGGGCCGATACCATCTGACCGTCTGCCAGGAGACAAGAGGGCCTAAGCTTATCAATACAGACGGTCTCCCTATGCCACCCACTAATTGAACACTAAGTGCTTCGAGATTGGTTCCATTACCCTGAATGGGTCTTTGTACAATGGGGATTGCAGATTCTTGTTTACGTTGTGTCTGACAAAAACAAACTCAGAAGCCTTTAAGCTTTAAGGGACCTCGGGCAAAAACTCACCTGGGAAACAAACGGGTTCACCGAAAAGGAGTTCAGCTGGAGAGGAGCCATGTTCCTCATTAGCCACAGAATGCAACTCAAGCCTGACCCATGGAAGACGGTCAACCCAGCCGCTGTTGGTCAAAGCGGCATGGTGCGTTGCTTTCAATGACCTGCGGAACTGCTTGAAAAATCTATTAGTCTGTGGACTTTACACAGTAGTGTGATAAAGGTTGATCCCCAGGCATTCAGTCATAGTGGACCAAAGTTCTGAAATGAACTGCGGGCCTCTGTCAGAAGTAATGTCTGAATATCACCCAGGCCACAACTGCAGATTGGCCCTTCCTTAAGAGCTTTGTGTAGTTCAGGCAATTCAAACTTCTCAGAGGCTCCAACGCCCAGATGCAAAAGAGAATGAACAAAGTGAAAAAATTTGCTGGCGCTAAAAAACAGGAAGTACAGGACAGGGGTGGAAATGAGAGGACCATCTTTGTGCACCAGTCTCTCCGCCATCTTTAGGCCCATTGCCGAAGTTTGGAGTACCACATGTCTGTCATCGTAAACCTGAATTAAACAACCGCTGAAAAGTTTGGGCGGCACCTTGATCAGCGACATCAGGAGGCAAAAGACCAAATGAAATAATTACACCATGTTAGTGTTAGCACTAATGGAAAAATAGAGGGCTTTTCCCCACCGTCCTAGGGTAGAGATCCCTGCCACTACCGATCATTAATCAGCATCTGCGAACGTCGCTGGAAGAGGATCCTGGTAGTCCTTCTTAAGCGGCTGTCGAAGGAAGAAGGATGAAGAGGAACCTGCTATCGTGTGTACTCAGCAATCCTTCCATCAGCTTAAGAGCCGTGCCATCACCTAAGCCTGCTTCGTAGAGGGAGTAAGACCATAGAGGCACCTTGTTGAGGGTGGCATATTTTCGATGGGCCAGGGGATTTTAGAGCAGCGTCAATCCTCTTCTTGTGGACAGCAGATTAAAACCTTTTTATAATATCTAATCACAAAGTATCCAGAAGCCAAACAAAGATGGCGTAAGGTAATCCCCTGCCTGTAATATCTGAGAGATGTTTTTTTCACTATCCCTCTTGTTTTTTCTTGGCTTTTCCTTGCCTTTTGTTTTTTCTTGCTCTAGTCAGTTTGGTGGTATAGTGATGGTGAAAAGAATGAACCTTTGCTATTAGGATTCAAGCAAATGGTTCAAGAGAATTATCGAGTACAATAGTTAACAGGTAAATACGTAGAAAAAAATATTTCAGTCTAATTAATCTAATCCAGCTTTCTATGCACAAATGAAACAGGAGCGTTTTGTAGCTTCATTTTCTTCATGCCGAGAAATGAGAGGTCTGAAAATGACCTCCTGTGTTTGATTGTTTTGGCCTCTTCAGATGTACGCAGGCTGTAACAGGAACAAGCACGTTTGGTGGGCAAGTGTTCATAAAACCCTGACTGCATCATTAGCCATGCTATGATGCTATGATTCGCCTAAGTTCTGTCTGAAAAAGACATTTATTTTTTTACACTCTTTCTCTAATTAGTTTTATTCTCTAAATTGGGTCTAACACATAAGTTGGGAATGGAAATGAATGTGGAAATGGTGTTCGTGTCTCTCTTTTACATGCGGGCCACTTCATCAGGTTCAGTTATTCAATCGGTTCTCGACCCAAATAACAAGTCAGCCAATCACATGGTGCATTTAAGCACATAGACGACTTTGACCATAGCATGGCTGTTAAATGCCAGATGGGCTGGCCTGGGTGTTTCAGAAACTGCTGATCTGCAGGAAACTATCTGGCAGGTTTACAGTGAATGGTCCGAAAAAGATAAAATATCCATCCGGTTGATGTCAGAATGAGCAGACTGGTTAAATATGAAAGAAACAGAAAAGCATCTCACCAACCACACCTGACAGCTTAGAAAATTATACCTGGGTAGAGTAGTCGTCTTACAATCAGAAGGTTGTGGGTTCAATGTTACGTGTCGATGCGGAGCGCTTAACCCAAAGTTGTGTATGAAAGCACGTCAGTGAGTGCGACTGGGTGAATGTGGTCGTGACTAGAAAAGCGCTGTATAAATTCTGTCCATTTACCACGGCTACAGTTCACCATGGATAATGCACCAAATCTCAAAGCTCAGATGATCAGTGAGTTCGCTGTAATACCATGACCTTCACATTTACCAGATTGCAATCCAACAGAGCGCCTTTGGGATGTGGTTCTGTGGAAGATTAGCATCAGGAATGAGCAGCAAAAAAAAAAAAAGCTACCATGTCAATGTGGACAAAAATCTCTGTGGAAAGTTTCTAAAATCTTGTTGCATCTGTAACACGAAGAATGCAGGCAGCTCTGAGGCAAAATGGGTGGCTTGAAAGGTGTGCCTAATGGAGTGAATGGTACCATTTGGCATCATAAATTTCCTCAACCATATCTTGAATTCATTATCCACATTCGTATTCACAGGACTCAGACATGTGGCATCACATCAGTTTTGATTAAAGCTACGGCATTGCATTTCTGCGCTGAGTTATAGCACGCTAATGGCATTTGTTTCTGTTAGGTAAGGCAAACGACCCCTCATAGAGCGAGAAAAGGCTGTCTAAAGAAGACCATAAACATCATTGTTTTAGAATAGCCAGGTTTTATGGGCTCTGCTAATGAAAGCTGACACAGATGTTTGAACATGTTTTTAATTCTGTATACATTCCAGCAGATGATGTAATATCTCACTGGCTCAATATGTTTGCAGGGCTGTTGTTTTATGATCATGTCTTAGTGTGTAGACAGAGCTTGAACAAGAATATGTCTCATATTTCCTTCGAGGCCAAAAGCTTTTTGTCTGAGATATGACGCACTGGACTCTAAAATACACTCATCATTTGCTGACTGCCAAGTGACCACAATGTGTTTACTGAGATCATTCATGTCGTTATGGATACGTATGGACAATAAGGCCTAAATTATACTTAGTATTTGGGGTAACTTTTTTTTTAAAAGATAAGAACTTGTATAACGCTTTTTGTCATTTCAGTAGCTAGATAGTTGTGGAGATAATAGGTCTATGCAGCTTAAGCTCGACAGACTTCCAATGCTAGCCAACCTTACGACGTCTAGATGGTTTTACTTTACTGTTTGTGTACATAAAGTTATACAGTTTGTAAATTACTGAGGCTGTCCTGATAAATTCACTTCACACTTTTGAGAGCACTGCTTTTTTTTCCTGGTCCCATCTTAGCGTA
Source organism: Fundulus heteroclitus (assembly GCF_011125445.2). Lineage (NCBI taxonomy): Eukaryota > Metazoa > Chordata > Actinopteri > Cyprinodontiformes > Fundulidae > Fundulus > Fundulus heteroclitus. The sequence continues at coordinate 28,401,359 of NC_046368.1, read as the reverse complement.
GGAAATCCTCCAAGACTCTACCTCTCTAGTCTGTGGCGTTCCACAAGGTTCTCTTCTGCGAACAATTTTATTTTCTGTTTACATCCTTCTATTAGCTGTCATTATTAAATGTTTTTCTGCTACTTTCTACCACATTTATGCTGATGACATACAGCTGTAGGTTAATGACTGGCTCTCATCTATTTTTTTTTAAATGCTAACAGAACACAGACCATGATCATTGTTGCTCATGAATTACATCTCTAAAATCAACCAGGCGGTTGTTGCTATTTGCTCAGCAGCCAGCATTCAGCCGCCTATAGGAGACTTTTGGATTAGAGTTGAAGAAACTGATAGGGCTAGAGACTTTTACATTATCACGCAGCCTGTCCCATTCATTTGTGGCTTTTACAAAAAAGCTGATTGCCCAAAAATAGTATGGCGGAATGGTATTGTTACAATCTCATATGAAGCATATTATGAAAGGCCTAATAGAGTTCAAAGAACTAGTTTGGACAAAGTCACATAGAGGAGGAAGGGTCAAGCCTATTACAATTTTGTAAATAGGATACATTTGAAAACAGACCTGACATTTTACCATCCTAAATTTCTCAAAGCTAAATAAATTGAGTTTATTTTTTCATTCTCCAATTAGGGCATTGACTTTTTGTTCAATGTTCTTAGAATTTAAAATGACACAACCAGTCGTTATGTTGCTTAACCAGCCTTACCCCAGCTGTTAACACAATAAAACAAATGGAACAGAATCATGACCTGCAAAAATATCTTGGATGCGTCCAGGAAAAGAAACACAGAAAGTTTCAAACTACTTTCATATTTTAAACATTTGCAAGCTTGGCGTCTGCAACTTGCAGTGTTTTCTACGTACATTTGCTTATCTGCATCAGGACAGTGGAAGATTGCTAATATAATGACTGAGAAATAAAGGGCCCAATACTGATCCTTGTGAAACACCAACATATCTAATTATCATTTTTATTTTAAGGAACATTTTTAAATTACTACATGTGTGTTTGGCCCACACATCCTTCTGTGTTCTTTTGCCTTGATCACTTTAACGCCCTGTTTATCGGTCTGGACAAGTCATGAGTTTATGTCACACTTTTCACTAAATCAAGTAAACAAACTCATTGCACTGGCTTTACACTTTTTACATTGTACATGTTTTGAGGTGATTGTGATAATCATCAGTTCTCTGAATAGTCAGGCTCCTGATGATCTGTGTCAGGTTTTAACCACAAACGCTGCTGCTTATAGCCTTTGACCGGTCAGATCAAAGTCCTGGAACCTGTTGGTTGTTCCTCTTAAAAAGTTGAGAAGTAAGGGTGGCAAAGCGGACTCTCTAAATGCTTTTGGAAGAAATAAAATGAGGAAAAACGTATTCTTTTTTCAGATGTATAATCTTAATATAAATCTTTATTTTCTTTATATTGTTTATTTATTTTACCTGTTCATTTTGGCATCTCATTAGCCTTATGTCTCTACTTTGGCAGGTGGTTTATCGGCGACTGGTCAGAGTGTGGAAAGTCGTGTGATGGCGGGACACGGACCAGGACCGTCCTGTGTATCAGGAAGATTGGGCCTGCTGAGGAGGAGACACTGGAAGACACTTTCTGCCTGACTCATCGACCTGTTGAAAGAGAGTCCTGCAACAATCAGTCCTGTCCCCCAAAGTGGATAACTCTGGACTGGTCCGAGGTGAGATGATATTTTCTGTTCTCTTAAGCTCATTCCGCTGGTGAAATCTTCAAATTTTTACATGTTCTCCTTGCAATGTAGTGCACACCAAAGTGTGGCCCGGGCTTTAAGCATCGCATTGCCTTGTGCAAGAGCAGCGACCTTACAAAAACCTTCCCGCCCACCCACTGCCCGAGCCAGAACAAACCTCCAGTCCGAATGCGCTGCAGCTTAGGACGCTGTCCTCCTCCTCGCTGGATCCCTGGTGACTGGGGACAGGTATGACTAGACAATGCTTTGCAGAAATGTTCACAGCCCTTGAACTTCCTTTTAATATATTCTTTTGTTGTGGATAAAGAGTTCACCTCTCTTGCCAGTTTTTGTCATGTAAACTCACAGGCTGGGAAAGGAGAGCATTATCCAGAGAAAGAGTCAACAGATGCATGATAACTTTGGAGGAGCCAGAGTGATCCAAAGCTCCGGTGGCAGAATTTGATGACAGTACAGTTATTAGTCATCATGAACTCCACAAATCTTGGCTTTACCGTTATTTAAAAAGAAACAAATGAAAATAAAACAAGAATCTGAGAACTAAGAATCTGTGTTACAACTTGAAAATTGATGTTCTCAGATGCTCTCCATCCAGTCTGACTGACTTTAAGCTGTTTTGCAAAGAGTTGCAAAGGTTTCAATCCTAAAATGTCCAAAGCTGGTACAGACCCTACGGTACCTGAAAAGTCAAAGATGTTGGTTCCACAAAGTATTTACTCGGGAGACTTAATTAAAAAAAAAGCACACCATACTTTTCAGATTTTTCCTTTTTTTTTTTTTTTTTTTTAAATGCTAACTATGTATCATTTCTGGGCTGCATGGTGGGGTAGTTGTCCAGCGTGGAGTTTGCATGTTCTCAAAATGCAGGAATGGGTTCTCTCCAGGTACTCTGGCTTTCCTTAGAAGATTTTTAACTGGTCACTCTCAATTGCCACTTTGGAGTGAGTGTGTGCCTGCATGTTAATTTGTTAGTGGCCTGTCCAGGTTGTACGGTCGAGCACTAGAGACAGGTACCAGTAACCCTTTAAGGATGAGCAAGAATAAACAATAGATAGACGTCTCATTTCAGTTTCACTTCTCAGTTGTGCATTAGCTTTGTGCTGGTCCCATAAAACCCCAATAAAATACAAAGACGTTTGTTGTGCAGCGAGAAAAAGCACAAAAAGTATAGAATAACAATACTTTTCCAAGTCAGTGTAACTCAAGGCAAAACCTCTAAAATATAGCATGTTTAATATTTTTTAAAATGTTTGAATAGAAAACATGGTTTGATAAATTTACGCCTGAATGTTGCATTGGGAGTTTCAAACTGGCCTGTAACGTGTGTGTGTGTGTGTGTGTGTGTGTGTGTGTGTGTGTGTGTGTGTGTGTGTGTGTAGCGGCGGGGTTTTGTGGGTCTAAGTGTTCCAACAGGCCTGTGTGTGTGATTGTTGGCAGTAATATCCTCCTGGCTGTTTGAAGTTTATCTCTGCCTCGGAGCAGGACTCTCTGTCACTTCCAGGAACACGATTTGGAGGGAGAGACAGAGGAGTAGCATTCTTGAGCTCACCCTGACATGACTGAGTGCGTGCAGAAAAATCTGCTGAACACATTACAGCACAGCTGATTCACAGGGACGGGAGGACGCCAACGAGTTGTGCGTCATGCATAGTTATATCTACGAAAAGTATGGCTTGTTATTTCATAGATTCGTCTATAACTCAAAGCAAAAAGGGGGTGCTTTTAAACAGCGCGCTCGCCTTGTTTAGAGTGGATGATATCATGATGGATTCAGATGAGTTTGTCACATCAGAGGCGGCAGCTTTTCGCTGTAGGTGGGTAGCTAGAACGCTCAGAAAGGAGAGATTGAAAAGTCTGGACCCTGAGGCCAAAAGGTCGACAGTTCAAATCCCGCATAAGTTGCACCACTGACGCATGCCATCTGTCAGGGCTGGCCATAATAAAGACGCTGTAATTGCGAAGGGATGACATGCAAGATCGCCGATCTGCCACGGCGAGATGAAATCTTTGAAGGTGACGGAAAGAAGGACGTTAGCACATGCGGTCATGTGGCCAGATGTGCTTTGCTAACTTTGTCGCTTCAGCTTTTGTGCGGACCGATCGCCCATTTTATTGTGATTCAGCCTTTATTATTTAATTAGAAAGAAAAAAAATGATTAAGATTGTGCATCTCTTTAACACCAGGGTGTAATGAGCAAGATAGACAGCCGTACAGATGAAAATAGCGGATGTTAAGTTATTTAAAGCCAGCATTTCCATCAAAACCTATTTGTCAGAACATCCACGAGTTTCAAGTCATTATGACTTGGTGCCTATCTCCAGTGACCATTGGGCAAGAAGCGGGGCACACCCTGGACAGTCCCCCCCCCCAAGGAAAAATCAAGGACAGAGTAAATTTATGCAAGAAGTAAAAGGTGTGAAGGTGAAAAAGGGGAGCAAAGTTCATTTCTCAGATGAATTGGCCTTCTAATCGGGACATTCTGAAACTCCTCCGTCAGGCAGCGAACAGCCGACACCTGCCTTAGTTGTTGTGCGGTGCATCCTGACACAGTCACTGAGCTATATTATACACTGGAGTGCTAATCGCCCGCTGTTAGAACGAGTCGCTTTGAAGCCACCAGCCGCCATATTGGTACTCCCTATTTCCCCCCAGTAACTAGGGAATATGTGCGCTACAGCATCGAATAACGAGTAGTTCAGGGGGGGCTTAAGACTTTTAAAATGTCAAATGTCATATACTTTTATGTTATGTTCTAAAACTATCAAGTACTGAGAAAGTCATGTGCTGAAATATTTTGCATTTTATTAATTCAAATATATATATTTAACATTTATAAATATATAAATAAGAATATACAAAATCATATATTTACATATATGTATACATATACACATATTTATATATATATATATATATATATATATATATATATATATATATATATATATATATATATATATATATATATATATATATATATATATATATATATATTTAATATGAATAACATGTTAAATATTTCAGCACCTAATTTCCTAGTAGTTGATAGTGTTAGTACATCCACTGACTGTAGAATTACCTGTGAAACGTTTTCACTCAGCCAGAAAACTGCTTGTTATTGCAACCAAATCCTATGGGATTATGTGAGAGTAGGGAGTAGCAAGATGGCGGCCAGTGACTTCAGTTTTTCGTCAAAATCAGCATTCCAGTGTATTATATAACTCAGTGGACACAGTCCATTGGGTGGGTTTGCCTGCTATCCAAAGGTGAGATTATGTAGCTCATCTGTGGATCCTGGATGATGGAGTCACAAGGCATGAAGTGCCTCAAAGATCTTGACACTGAAACGTTTGACCTGGAGCTAATTTCCAGAATAAAATGAACAGGAGACGTTTTCAAGAAAAAAGGATCAATACAATATCAAAATTTAAAACCATGTAATGACTTTGCTGATGATATATGATATATATGAAAATCATCTTTTGGCTTAGTTATAAGCAGACAAACTAAATATCCATGGATTGTTAACGTTAGAACAGAGGTAACGCTTTTGGCCGCGGCTGCACGGAGCTGACAGGTGTGCTGTTGTTCAGTGTTTCCAGCATCAGCTCATGCGCTGCTTCATTGTAGGAATATGTCGTTTATTGCGGTGATGTCAAAGGTGAGCTGGCACCTTCATTCTTTGGGTTTTATTGGCCTTTGTTTGTTTCTCTGTTTCTTGAGAGATGTTTAATGGGCCAAGCATCAGCTTTTATTGCAACTGGCACGCTCACAAGGGTTAGTCAAAATGCAAGGAAACGCTCTGGGTCACATCCTATAAAAGCATTTTTCTTAGTTATGTCAAGAAGATCGGTGTCAGAGTCAGTTTCACCCAAATGCTATTAGAGTTTGCTTGTTTTTATAAAACGATTCATTTTTCTGTTGAAAAAAAGTACTGGCACCAATTCTTATTCATTATGTTTAGATAGTTTTTCTCTAGTCAGGTTTATAGAACACAAGAAAATTGAAAAAAGAAAAGAAAACTTTCAAGGAGGTCAATAGGCTGAGATTCAGGTCTAACAATGCTATCATTCGATTGTTTTATATTATATATATAGTTTTCTGCATTTATAAGACTACTAGAATTACTGTGGATAATTAAAAGTTTGAGTTACACTCAACATTCTTTTTCCAGGGGAGAATGATCATTCACTTTGCAACTTAAAAAATATTGTAGATAGATAGATAGTCTACAGCTTCTCTTGCTGGATTTGACGCAGTTCATTGGTTTACCTGCACGGACCAGACTTTTAAGCATAGTCCTCACATTTTCAAAAGGGTCAAGGGAGAATCTTTATCAGTTATATCAACTCCAAAACAAGCGTTTATGCCTAAGATCATTCATGTCTTGCCACACACATTCAAAACTAGAAGCTGCTGGAAGACTAGCTTCCTTTTTCACAGTAAAATCTGGTTTATGATGCCATTGGCCAGGGGTCTGCAACATGAAGCTATGGAGCCACATGAGCTCTCTAGGCCCACCAAAGAGGCTCCTGGTAACGTGTCCTCTTAACAGTGTTTTTAAACATAAAAGCATTAAAAAAGCTAATTTTTGCAGGTGTAGCCATGTTCTTTCATTCAATACCTGTATATAAATTCCACAACAGTCCAACAAATGGTTTTCAATTTTCTAGTCAATGGGCACCAAACTACTTCATTTCCCCCACAAACATGGGACGATCCGTTAAGGAAAAAGTAATCGTTGTCTGGTTGTGAAAGTTTGAAATTTGTGTGTGCTCTAAAACCAGAACCAAAATTTTTAAATCATCTACGTATGAAATATTATATTGCAGGCATAGAGTTTGGTAAGCTGCTTGCTTTTGTAGCTGCAGGCTGGTTTTGTGACTCTGGACAAATTTGGTTAATTAGCATAAATACATGAATAATTTTTAGTCTAAAATGACATTAACATCTATGATTAGAGTAAGTAAACCCAAACGTTCTGTCAAATGTAGTCGTATTACAGTTAACAAATGTGATACTTATATCTAAATGTAAAGGAAATGTAAAGACAGGTTGATCCTGATGCTCTCTTATTCATTTTTATTTTTTCATGTCTCTTCTCGACTGTTATGTGTGTTGTTCATGACTTGATTGAATGACATCATGACTTGAATAAAAAAAAAAAACAAATTGTCAGCAACTATTTTAAAAAAAAAAAGTTGCTCCTAAAATCACTGAAAGTCGGTCCCAACAGGAAGTTAATGAAGTGGTATTAAATCCAGTGACCTTAGGTTTAGGTTTCCTTGCTTTACTGACAGTCTCATCATATCATGATGCACAAAGCTTCTGGTCCAAACTTCCAGCATTGATTGTAATAACGCCGGCACTTTGTGCCTGCAGTAGGGTGCCTCTCCAACCAACAAACCCACTTCCTCACTCCCCCCCACAGTGTTTCCACGTGTTTTTACCATAATGTGAAATGTTACAAGAAATCTACACGTGTGTCCCTGAAGTGCATCAAAATCGGTACTCCTAAGAATCTTCATTGGCAAAGCGTCTGGTCTGACCAAACGTGGTTGTTTGCTGACTATCTGTTTCAGTGCTCCGCTCAGTGCGGCCTGGGCCAGCAGATGAGGTCGGTTACTTGCCTGTCCTACACCGGGCAGCCATCAAATGAGTGTCCAGAATCCCTCCGGCCCAACACCATGCAGCAGTGCGAGAGCAAGTGTGACGCCACCCCGAACTCCAGCAGCGACGGTAAGAAAAATCCAGCCACCGGCTCACATCAGAAGAACAAAAACGAGCTGTTTCTCTGCTGTTTTCCTTTTAACTCCAACACCAAACAGAAAGGGTTATAAACCATCTCTGTCTTCAACTTCGCATTTCTGCCGCGACCCAAACACTCTTGGATGACACGCACCTCTACACTTTGCCAGCTACATTAATCTTTCCACTAATGTTGGCTCCCGGTCAAAGCGAAACGGCTCAGGCCTCCATATACACTTACACATGATGGATGGCTGTTCGGATGCGTACAGAGGGGCCTTTCGATTAGCCCGAATGGAAAACGTGAGCAGCGTTTTACAGGCTGGCTAATGGGATTAGCTGTAGGCTAATTGTTCCTTTACGGAGAGCAGTGAGGCAACGTCTCGTTTCATTTGGCTCTGAGGAGGCAGGGGCCAAAGCCTAATAAGGGAAGACACTGATCGTGATAAGGCATTTAGAACGCCGCCTGTCCAGCATCCAACAAGGAGGTGTGTGTGTGTGTGTGTGTGTGTGTGTGTGTGTGTGTGTGTGTGTGTGTGTGTGTGTGTGTGTGTGTACATTTGCAACCTAGGAATGGCAGTCAGCCCAGTTGGTGAGCGAGGCCAGGATCGGTCTCAGTCCTAGTCTCTTCATCCAAGTTTAGCTGCAGAGTTTTATCCCGTTGAGGCCCAGGGGAGAAGCTCTGCCCCCCTGTCAGCAGGTTAGCCTTGGTTTCTGCCGTATACCTGCTAATTTCACTTAACACCAATCAATGAACAAGCGCTCTCATAAAACTACAGAACACCTGCAAAAATGTTGAGAAGATATGTATGAAATACGTTTTGAATCGGATTCACAGGTTTTTTCGTTTGATATCTTCATCCTCGCTTAATCTGTGAAGTACTGACTTCTCCTGTCAGCTTTTGTGGAATAACCCTGCAGTTAGCAACCTTTGAGCCAGATCTTTTTTTTCTTTTTTTTTTTAAATGTCTGTGATAAAAATCAGTTAAAAGTAGAGATGCGCCAATCAGAGATAAATGGAAAATCTCTGTTTTTGTGTGGTTATGATCTGCCAATGCTGAGTTTACCCAGTTTAGAGTTAGGATTTTTATAAATTAGAATTACAGAAAAAACGTTTTAATTTTTTTTTTTTTTTTTTTTTTTTTATTAATTATTCATGTTAGGAGCTCAGCTGAATTGATATCCCACAGTGTAAGAGAACATCCGCTTCTCTACTGTTTGAAAAAGTGCCAAAGAAATTCAGCTCTTTTACTAGCAATTAGTACAATTAGTGTGGTCAGCATAATTTCTGTGTAAATTTCCAAGGGCAAAGTTGGGCAATTCCTCTAGTTCGACAAAACGTCACCAAGGTGGGGACGCATGAATGTCCAGGAACAAACGGCACCTTTGGAAGCCAGACAACGGGGGGTAGGAATAAACCCAAATTGCAATTATAGCAAATGAGCTAAATAACAAGCCCATACAAGGGTTTAGCTGTCACAGCTTAAATTCAACATACCTCTGGAGAAAATATTCACTTTTAATCTTAACCTGACTGAACTTCAAGCACTTCACTGATACTGAAAATAGCTTAGTTTGCATCTTCTCCCTGCAGAACTAGTGTTGTCAGTGCGACATTGTACGTATGCAGCATTCCCTGACTAGAAAAAGATCGTATTGTTGAGTTTCTGATAGACCCGGTGAAGCTGAAAACCATCCGGTCCTGGTCAGCTGCAGATTTCCTTTTTTTTAATCTCTAGCTAATAGACAGTGAAAGCCAAACTGGTGGCCAAAATTCCACGTGTAGGATGGTGTTGTTGGTTGATGTAGTCTTAGAAAAAGCAGGGTTTCCGACTGTTTCTTGGGCGGTCTATGGCGAGACATAAAGGCTTACTTCAGATACTTTGAAATGAAGTTTTATGAAGTTATTAACAGCAATAATTCCCTGAGATGGTATAGAAAGTCGACACAAGCTTGTTGGCTAGCTAATATGTCACCAAGGTGGTGGACGCTAACTAGTTATTCAGCTATACGCTGTCTTAGACTGAATTTAGCAGTCAGATTGAAAATATTCATATAAGTAGGATAAAACGTTATGTTAGCAGATAATAACAGTGCACACTTTGCCGTTTAGACTAGCAAAGTCAGCAGATTAGATGGTTGAGGGTTTAGTTAGCTTTAACCACTTTGAGGATGTACTTGCTCCTCCAACAAGCTCATTGTATAACAACATCCTCCTACTAGACGTAAGGGTGCCATAAAGAATTACCTCACAGAACCTCGCTTAAAAATTTTATGTGAACCCTTTAACCTTGAATAACCTTCTAGGTACTCATAGCTCTGGAAATTAGATCCTTATCACACTGACTGTTTTCTGTCAGCTGTGTAAGAAAAATCAAGCACATGGAAACATGCTGGTCAGCTGTTTTAAAAGGCAGACATGCTAATGAAGGCTGTTCCCTCTCAGTAACCAAGCACTGCTCCTTCTTTCCTCAGAATGCAAAGATGTAAACAAAGTGGCTTACTGCCCGCTGGTTCTGAAGTTCAAGTTCTGCAGCCGAGGCTACTTCAGACAGATGTGCTGCAAGACCTGCCAGGGGCACTGACCCCCCCGGAGCCCAAAAGCAGCGAGTAGTGATGAAGAACCAGAGATGGATTAAAAAGGCAAAGAAGACGGAGGGATGAAGCACTGAGCGTGTGTAAAAGGAAAAAAAATGAGGCAGAACCCCAAAACAACAACAACAAAAAAAAAAACGCTACGTTTTTGAGCGTTGGAAGAGGAAAAAGAGACCAGAGGCGCTGGCCGGACGAAAAGAAGAAAGCTTTTCCATTTTTCCTGCCCTCCTTCCTGGTGGAAACTAAACCACTGCTCAGCCCGTGACGCTGAAACAAACTTTTCTTTATTATTATTTTTTTTCCATTTAATTTTCGCTTCTGTGAAGTGGAATTTGGCAGATTTAATTGTGGATGATATTATTTTTATTATAATAATAATTGATGATATCATTGTGAGTCTTCCTGCATGTTTGTCGTGTCGTAAATCCAAAGGGCTGGACGCATCGCCTCACACACGATGCACCCAGGAGATGAACAAAAAAATAAAAAAAATGTAAAAAAAAGATGGGTTTGGGGACCGGCAGATGGGCGTTGTCGGAGTGCCGCCTTTGGGAAGGTGCTGGGTGACATTTGGCTACGGTGCACTTTTTCATGTAAATACTCCAATTTACAGTTTAGACGTAGAAGAGAACCCCCTCCTCAGTGTACTGTATATTTATTGTATAACTCCAGACAGAACAGACGGTCCTCTGACGTTTCTGTCTAACAGTAGCCTACTGTCATGGAAGGGAATGTAATATGATTGAGGTTATAATCAATAATGTCGTGTGTTGGAACAAAATTATACTGTAACCTATGTTAGACCTTTGTATACTGTAAGGATTTGTGTATTATAAATGATGTTATTCTCAAACCAGACAGTACCACATGTTTATAGAAGAATCCGTTATTTCTGGCTGGGTGCCTTAGCTCCTCCCAGTCAGGCAGGATTTCACGTTAATCTCAGAGATCCTGCCTGACGTTGCCCGGGCCACATGAAACAATGCCTGCAAGAAGCCGTTACCCACCCCTCTACTCAAGCAGCTTAGATCTCATAGGTGAAATATTCATTTTCAGGGAGCATTTAAAGCAGCCTGCTCATTTTTAAGACTATGGTTGGTCGTTTCATTGCATTTTAGATAAAGTCAAAACTTATGCTATATCAGAAAAAAAAAACATGAACATGAGCTATAAAGCCAGAACCAGATAACGTTTCACTTTTACTGGGAGGAAAGCTCTGTAGCGTCTTACAGCCATGGGCATCAACACCTCTAGATCTCACTGAACAAAGAGAAATGTCAGGTACCATCAACGCTCAGCTGCATGTGGCATCACCAAGAGGTGTGAATATTCCTGTTTTCCTGGACAGTACGGGACCAAACAGGTCTAGCCAAGGCTCCTGGTTAACAGGGTTGTGGACTTGAAAGCTCTTGCGGGGTTTACGTCTCTGGTGGTTCTGAAAGCGTAGGAGCAGAAACATTAAAAAGTCGAGCGAACTGCAATGGTTCCTTAGGGTTAGCAGTGTCTTACCGACATGTCCGAACACTTTCAAGGGCTTTGGGGGGTTGCTGAAATTGGGGAGGGGTTCACTGTGACTTTTTCTGAGGTTGCATTTTTTTCTGGTTTAGTTCCAGGGTAATCCTTGTAGGCTGAACCAATCTCTGTCTTCTTAGGGCGTCTGGACCAGTCACCGTATATATATAGAGATCTCTGTCTGAGATGGTTCCTGTCCTGTTGGGAGGGGGGGGCAGGGGAGGGGTTCCCTAAACTTAGTCCTAGATCCAGCACTATGACTTATAGTCGGTCCAAGGGATTGCTTTGCAGATGCAAAAATGAAGAGGCACTTCTTTCAAGAGTCCAAAAAACTAAAGCAAAGGTTCTACCCTGGGATAACAACATTGTCTCCAACAATTGTAGGAACGATGAAACAGGACCTAAGATCTAAAGTTTAATCCAATTTAATCTTCAGCATTCTGTCGCTGGTTCATTCAAATCTTAATGAGACTACGCTGCTTACTTGTTGCGTCCAGTTTAATGTCCATGTGGATTCTACGCATCTTAAGGTGCTCGCACATTATTCTGTTTAAACTGCCATAAATTGTGGACAGATGAATGATTTAGTTTCTAGTATGCCTTGTACTGTTAAATGTGGTTTCCTCACATTTCTGGGATTAAGGTTTTTTTTTAGGTGAACCTTTTGCAGCCTGTGTTGTCTTTATATTATTATGGCATAGAGACATGGCGTCCCAAAAATGCCCCTTTAGGCCCTACTCCCAGGACAAGAATGCGCCTCATAGAGATATATGAAATTAAGATTTGTTTTCTAACACCACTTTAAGTGATGGTGCAAAGTACATACTACAAAGAAACAGTCCCAAAGAAACAGCTCTGTCCCAGTTGAAACTTAACGTCCCGTGTTAGGTTGAGGTTACACACAGGTCAACAAAACATCTCCAATCAGAGGACTTGCAGGGATGCTCAGTACTAGAAATCAGATGGTTTCTTGGGTCTCCTAGCTTTACAGCGTTATCTCAGACTGGTCTTGCTTTTGTTTATATACACAAGCGAAATCTCTTGAGAAATAATTTAAAATTTTTAAGAGACTTGTTGCAATATTATATAGAGCTATTAAAGTTACATACAGAACAACAGTGCATATTAAAGCACAGTGTCCAAATGTTTTGTAAGCCAACGTTCTAGCAGATTAGATCTTAGGCCCTGTCGGTGCGGAGATGAGAGAAGGTGCATCCGCAAAGGTATTTTATCCGTTTAGGCTGTGAATCCACATGGATGCGACGCTCTGGGAGACCGTAAACGATCCTTTTTGAAACCAGGTCCCAGAGCTGGTCAATTTCAAAACGCCGGTTTGGTTTTCTTCGTGTGTACATGCCGCATCTTTTCTTAAACGATGACGTCGTAGCTTCGCCTCTCTCTGTAACCCACACGCGGCTCACTCTCACAGATAAGACAGATGTAAGGTGTCGCGGCTCTGTTACGACTGTTAGTTAGCGTCCTCGGACTCTTCCTTTCTAACGAGCCCGCTCCGCACGCCGTGTCCCCTGCCAACCCACGTAAAGATCACATCGCTGAACATGCGTAAATGTTTGCTGCTAAACCCCCACTACGTTACTGTGTTTGCTTCGCAGTGTCACAGCGCCACCAATGGGCGGTTTCTGTGGCATCACCAAGTAGATGGTTGTTCAATTTGGCTTGAAGTAGCCCATTTATAGCCTCGTGAGACCATCCTGATCTCGCGAGCTTTCAAGGTTTCACTCGCAGATCAGTCTGGCTACTTTTCGTTAAAGAAAATTTGAAGCCGTTCACCCAACGAACGTCCAATCAGCGTTGGCTTTGAGGCGGGTTGAGGTGTGACGCAACGGGAAGCGCGACAGTTCAGTCTAAAGAACATGGAGGCTTCAGCCGATGAAACTAGCGTTAGCGTGGCTATCGAGCAAGTTTTATCGGAATTACAGAGTATTTCTTTGCTGAGCTAACGAGCCTTTACCTGCAGCAGCAAGAGTAGCTTGGCTTGTGGTTGTGTTTTCGTCGTCGCTCGTAACAGAGCGATGATGAAGCATGTTGTCGAGTACGCCATATGCTTCGTTGATCTGATTGGTTCATTTGGCCCGTCTATCACCAACATAGGCTAATCAGCTAACCAGTATTTTCGCCCCTTCCCAAAATTACTTCAACGGAAGGTTTCCAGATGGATATGCGAAGCAAATCTATCTGGCGGCGTCAGGTTAGCCCATTTAGGGAAATGTGATTTGGGTTGGTTTGGATCATATAGTTGCATTGCTCCTGGGACCTAATCCATTAAAAATAGCCTAGTTTATATAGCTGCATGCCTGAATTCAGAAGTTTAATAAAGAATATCTATGTGTCGCACATGAAAATGGAATGATGCAGCAATGACTGGCATGTCTACTGGAGCCTGTCTTTTTCGTGTGATGGAATCCGAGCCTCGCTGTCTTGTGATGCATCCGGCGGCGCATCCATGTGAGCTATTGGTAGTACAGCAGTGCCAAAGTTCACATTTTCTGTCAACAGCTAAACCAGGATTTATGGCTTGCGGTCACGAAGATGGAACCAGTTGCTTTGGTTTTCCTGTAGAGGGGCACCGTTTCAAAATAGGCCCTAGTTTTAAGCTTTTTAGCTACAATCTTTTTATATAACCTTCCCAAACAGTGAGATTTAGAGGTCTGCTTTAAATGTACTTTGAATGGTTGATCAAAATTGATTTCTGAGACCAAATGGAAAAACAATCTCATAATGTTGAGCCATTTTTGAATGAGGCTCCATTAAAATATAAAATGACTTAAATCTTGGTTGCCGGAGATAACTCTCATGGCATCTGTATTTGGGGTAAATTCAGCTTAGCTGGACCCAGAGCTGTTAGCTTCAGCTTCTTCTACTGATAAACCTAGGTTTGGTCAGATATTAGCTGCTTTTAACCTTTTAAAAGAACCTAACTTACATTTTTTAACTATCTCTTTAAATGGTCCCTCTTGTCCTCATGTTTGTAAAAAAAAAAAAAGAAAAATATATATTTTTTGTTGTCACTTTCCCTCTGCTAGTATTGTGTGTGTATATATATATATATATATATATATATATATATATATATATATATATACACACACTTTTTGCTTTTTGTTTTAATGACTTCCCATAAATCTCCTCTTTTCCTCCCACTATGCTTCAATATTTAGGGTCTTCCCAGGCTTCTGGTGCTATATACTGGGTGCTTCCTTTCAAACCCTCTCCAGTGTGCTTAAAAAATAAAGTTTGAGCCAAATAATACACGTTGATATACTTGTTAATATCTCTGCTGGTAAATGCTGGTCATGTCTTTTTTTTCCTGTTTTCTTTTTATTTGTTTATACCTCACACTGGGAACTTTTGCTGTTTAAAAAAAAAAAAAAAAGGTGATGCTGTTCATCCAAGTTCCAAAATGGACACTTGCCCAGATGTAACAGATCTTTTTCTATCCCAGTGACATTTCCGCTGGTGGCCGGTGGTGTGAAAGGGAACACCTCTGAAACGTTACGCGGGGGTGCAGGAGGACAAATCTGAACGCCAACACGGGAGTGCATGAACATGGTCTCTGAGGCTGTTAACAACTTTATTCTGATTTTGCTGCTGCTACTGTTGTTTGTAGCCACCTTCCATGTGACGATGTCCAAGAGATTTTATTCGGTCGCAGAAGCTTCAGCAAGGATCCTGAGGAGCGTTCCAAACTGCTCGGAACGACCCAGCTGTGGGATACGGAGCCTTTTAAAGAAATAAGAATTGAACTCAATCAAGCTGGTACTCATTGCTGTGAACTTGGATGTTTGAATGTCACGTTGCTCGTATCTGTACCTGAATTGCAAGAGAAATGATAAGAGGTGTGCGATTCGTTGCATTTATTTTATATTCGGTATTAATGTTGGTAAACCGTTACTGTTATTATTTTCAAATGTTAATAATGTGCTAATTTATTGCTGTGTCTCACATGTACATGTATTTCACTGCATGCAAACTGAAGTTAAGCATAGTGAAAAAAAGTGCAGTGGTGCACCATTTTCTAAGGGTAGATACAATAAAAAAGGAGCTTTTACAGAGACCGTTTGCAAGAGGGATTTCTTTATTTTACGGCACCTTGCAGAAGTATCTGCACCCCTTGAGGTAGTTCACATTTTTTCACGCTACAACTACAAACTCCACATTAGGATTCTATGTGATAAATCACCTCCAAATAGTGCAATGTGAAATTAAAGGGGGAAAAAAACATTTAAAAAAATATTTTACGCATAAAAATCTGAAAATTGCAGCAAAATACAATTAGCTTTGCAAAATACCACAATCTCAATTTAGGTTTGGAGTGTGACTGGGCCTCTCTGATCTGAACGATCACGTTGTAGCTCTGGTTGTATGTTTACGGTCGCTTTTGTACAGGATGGTGAACTGCTCTGCCTGGTCTAAAATGTTTTGCAGCCTTTTCAGATTTTCCTCCAGAATTGCCCTGAACTTTGCTCTGTCTATCTTCCACTCTATCTTGATCTAGTTCAGTGCCTCCGTGGACCAAAACCCTCCCCTCAGCATAATGCTGCCACAAAGAATGGTGGGGTTTTCAGGATGATGTGCAATGCTATTAGTTCCCTTCAGACAGGCTGATGTCAGGTAGACTAAAAAGTTACTGTATGTTTAGGTTTCACCTGACCCGTCCGTTGTGTTCTTTGGTCTTCCTGTTCCTGTTTGTTCTTGTTTGTTCCCTAATGTTCTCCAATGGACCTCCTGTGTCCTCCAGAGAACAGCTGGATTTCTACTGAGATTAAATGATACACATGTGGACTCTATTAACTAATTAGGTGACTTTAAAGCTAATTGGTTGCACAGGGTTTTATTCAGGGTCATGATACTTGAAAGGGTCTGAAAACAAACACACGCTACGCCTTTCAGATTTTTACTTTTGCAGCTTTCTGAAAACCATATATCCTTTTTCTTTTCACTTCACAATTATGCAATACTTTCTGTCACATAAAATCCAAATGATATGCATGTGTAGTTGTAAACGTATGTAACGTGCGTTCCCACACAGCTGTCTCCAAAAGTCATGTGAAATGCCTGCAAGTATTCACACCCTTTGGATGTTTCAGCCTTTCAGTGTTTTTGTAAGAACTCATAGTAAATATGATTTGACCTTTTTTTTTGATAATAATTTAAAAAAATATATAATTCCAAAGTGAAAACACATTTATACAACCAAATATACATCAATGGCGTCGTCCATTAATTTCTGATAATGGACACCTCAAAGGGCATTATTCTGCTTATACCATGGTCACTTACAGCATAAATGAATATTAAACTGATTACTAATACTTTAATGTTTATTTTTTTCACAAGAAGCAGGTGAGATAACTATTTAATATCTCTCGTTGTGGCATGTTGCCATGGTAACTTGTCTTGCCGTTACAAGCTAAAGTTAGAGCCAGTGCAATAATTTAGAACAATCAGGCTATTTGACGGGAACTTATTTATAGGGGCCCTCGAGCACTTTTTAATGGGCACCCTGCAGCCAATCAAAATCAAGTATTCACCCAGACCATGGTATAAAGAGAATGAATGTATAGATATTAAACCCCTTTAAAGGGACGGACCTTGTTCAACAGAAGTCCAGCTAATTGAGGCCAGCAGTGCCTCAGTCAGTGAAACAGAGATTCCCTGAGAGCTTTTGATGGCTGAAGTGTAAAACGATTCGGTCTCTGGATCATCAGAGTTTCTGCTCCAACGACATGAAGACAAAAGGACGCTCCATGCCACTGAGAGAAATGATCACTGAGAATAAGTCCAGAGGGGGCTCCCAAAAAAAGTTCCTGCATACTAGAAATCAGATGGATTTTAGTCTAATTCCTCGTTGTTCAACAGTTCCAGCTGTATACATAGAAAAATGAGACAGTAAAAGATTCAGCTGAATGTACAGTCAGGTCCATAAATATTGGGACATCAACATTGTTCTAATCTTTTTGGCTCTATACACCACCACAATGTATTTGAAATGAAACAAACAAGATGTGCTTTATCTGCAGACTTTCAGCTTTAATTTGAGGGTATTTACATCCAAATCAGATGAACGGTGTAGGAATTACAACAGTGTGTAGATGTGACTGGCACTTTTTAAGGGACCAAAAGTAATGGGACAATCTGCTGCTCAGCTGTTCCATGGCCAGGTGTGTGTTATTCCCTCATTATCCCATTTACAAGGAGCAGATAAAAGGTCCAGAGTTCATTTCAAGTCTGCTATTTGCATTTGGAATCTGTTTCTGTCAACTCTCAATATGAGATCTAAAGAGCTGTCGCTATCAGTGAAGCAAGCCAACATTAGGCTGAAAAATTAAAACAAACCCATCAGAGAGATAGCTAAAACATTAGGTGTGGCCAAATCAAGTGTTTGGAACATTCTTAAGAAGAAAGAACGCACTGGTGAACTCAGCAACACCAAAAGACCCGGAAGACCACAGAAAACAACTGTGGTGGATGACCGAAGAATTCTTTCCCTGGTGAAGAAAACACCCTTCACAACAGTTGGCCAGATCAAGAACACTCCAGGAGGTAGGTGTATGTGTGTCAAAGTCAACAATCAAGAGAAGACTTCACCAGAGTGAATACAGAGGGTTTACCACAAGATGTAAACCATTGGTGAGCCTCAAAAACCGGAAGGCCAGATTAGAGTTTGCCAAACAACATCTAAAAAAGCCTTCACAGTTCTGGAACAACATCCTTTGGACGGATGAGACCGAGATCAACTTGTACCAGAGTGATAGAAAAAGAGAAGAGTGTGGAGAAGGAAAGGAACAGCTCATGATCCAAAGCATACCACCTCATCAGTGAAGCATGGTGGTGGTAGTGTCATGGCGTGGGCATGTATGGCTGCCAATGGAACTGGTTCTCTTGTATTTATTGATGACGTGACTGCTGACAAAAGCAGCAGGATGAATTCTGAAGTGTTTCGGGCAATATTATCCACTTATATTCAGCCAAATGCTTCAGAACTCATTGGACGGTGCTTCACAGTGCAGATGGACAATGACCCAAAGCATACTGCGAAAGCAACCAAAGAGTTTTGTAAGGGAAAGAAGTGGGATGTTATGCAATGGCCAAGTCAATCACCTGACCTGAATCCGATTGAGCATGCATTTCACTTGCTGAACACAAAACTGAAGGGAAAATGCCCCAAGAACCAGCAGGAACTGAAGACCGTATCAGTAGAGGCCTGGCAGAGCATCACCAGGGATGAAACCCAGCGTCTGGTGATGTCTATGCCCTCCAGACATCAGGCTGTAATTGACTGCAAAGGATTTGCAACCAAGTATTAAAAAGTGAAAGTTTGATTTATGATTATTAATCTGTCCCATTACTTTTGGTCCCTTAAAAAGTGGCAGTCACATCTACACACTGTTGTAATTCCTACACCGTTCATCTGATTTGGATGTAAATACCCTCAAATTAAAGCTGAAAGTCTGCAGATAAAGCACATCTTGTTTGTTTCATTTTAAATCCATTGTGGTGGTGTATAGAGCCAAAATGATTAGAATTGTGTTGATGTCCCAATATTTATGGACCTGACTGTATGTGGGAGGATCCAGTCAGAAAGGGGTTTGGTCTGTTGAGGCAAACATTTCTGCTTTATGGTCATCAGACCACACGCTGTGATTAGCAAACACAGCACATGTTCAGAAACACACCGTCTCCACCCTGAAGCACGGCGGTGGCAGCATCAGGCTCTGGGAGAAGATGAATGCAGAAACACACCGTCTCCACCCTGAAGCACGGCGGTGGCAGCATCAGGCTCTGGGAGGAACCTGAATGCAGAAACACACCGTCTCCACCCTGAAGCACGGTGGTGGCAGCATCAGGCTCTGGGAGGACATGAATGCAGAAACACACCGTCTCCACCCTGAAGCACGGCGGTGGCAGCATCAGGCTCTGGGAGAAGATGAATGCAGAAACACACCGTCTCCACCCTGAAGCACGGTGGTGGCAGCATCAGGCTCTGGGAGGACATGAATGCAGAAACACACCGTCTCCACCCTGAAGCACGGTGGTGGCAGCATCAGGCTCTGGGAGAAGATGAATGCAGAAACACACCGTCTCCACCCTGAAGCACGGCGGTGGCAGCATCAGGCTCTGGGAGGACATGAATGCAGAAACACACCGTCTCCACCCTGAAGCACGGTGGTGGCAGCATCAGGCTCTGGGAGGAACCTGAATGCAGAAACACACCGTCTCCACCCTGAAGCACGGTGGTGGCAGCATCAGGCTCTGGGAGGACATGAATGCAGAAACACACCGTCTCCACCCTGAAGCACGGTGGTGGCAGCATCAGGCTCTGGGAGGAACCTGAATGCAGAAACACACCGTCTCCACCCTGAAGCACGGTGGTGGCAGCATCAGGCTCTGGGAGGAACCTGAATGCAGAAACACACCGTCTCCACCCTGAAGCACGGTGGTGGCAGCATCAGGCTCTGGGAGGACATCAATGCAGAAACACACCGTCTCCACCCTGAAGCACGGCGGTGGCAGCATCAGGCTCTGGGAGGAACCTGAATGCAGAAACACACCGTCTCCACCCTGAAGCACGGTGGTGGCAGCATCAGGCTCTGGGAGGACATGAATGCAGAAACACACCGTCTCCACCCTGAAGCACGGTGGTGGCAGCATCAGGCTCTGGGAGGAACCTGAATGCAGAAACACACCGTCTCCACCCTGAAGCACGGTGGTGGCAGCATCAGGCTCTGGGAGGAACCTGAATGCAGAAACACACCGTCTCCACCCTGAAGCACGGCGGTGGCAGCATCAGGCTCTGGGAGAACATGAATGCAGAAACACACCGTCTCCACCCTGAAGCACGGCGGTGGCAGCATCAGGCTCTGGGAGAACCTGAATGCAGAAACACACCGTCTCCACCCTGAAGCACGGTGGTGGCAGCATCAGGCTCTGGGAGGAACCTGAATGCAGAAACACACCGTCTCCACCCTGAAGCACGGTGGTGGCAGCATCAGGCTCTGGGAGAACCTGAATGCAGAAACACAGCGTCTCCACCCTGAAGCACGGCGGTGGCAGCATCAGGCTCTGGGAGGACATGAATGCAGAAACACGTTGTCCTGTTCTGGAGGATAATGTGATTTAGTCAGAACTACGGCTCTAGAGGAGATTTATCTTCCATCGTAACGAGCCCACGCATACAGCCACACAGAAATGGACCAACCAGGAGAAGGTTCTGGGGAGGCCAGATCAAAGCCCAGGTCTGAATCCCATTAAGACTTTATGGCTGGACTAGAAAAGAGCCGTTCATGCTGAATCCCAGAGCAACCTGACAGAGTTTCAGCTGTTTTCTAAGGAAGAAGGGAGGAAAACTGCAGCGCCATACGTGCCAAACCAGATTTACACACAGACTTAGTGATTGTACCAAAAGATCCATCAACTTAATATTGACCTGAAGGGAAGAAATATTCATAGTCATTTACTTTACTGTTTGTATATTTTATTAATTGCCATTATTTAGTAAAGATCTGTTTTCCAAATTTTTCCAAAAATCAAACTCATATTCACCATAATATGTGGGGGAGGGGGGGGGGGAATACTTTTTATAGGCATTATATAATGAGGCACTTTCAAACCCTACAGATCAGATAAGAACAATTGGTGTCTCATGGGCTTTAAGAGTGATAGACTCCTGTTTATTCATTCATTCATTCATTCGGCTCTTGGAAAGCACCGACAGCTTGAGAGCAACTTATGGCATCTAGTCAGGATAGCTGTTACCAAAGCTGATCCAGGTATTTCAGGTACTTCTCCTGTCCAAACAGGAGAAGTACCTGAAATACCTACCTTCCTTGTTCCCATATTTCTGCCTCATCAGCTTATGTGACTCAACAGGACAAACACGGACCACCGACAGAAGCGTCAAAACATCTTCCTAAACTGTCTCAGCTCCGTTGCCAAATTGTGTTTATGGTACTCCTCTCCCTCTCCACGTGAATGGGCTCCCTCTTCGGAAGCTGTGGGCTTTTCACTCTCCTTGGCAATTAAGTCCAAATAAACAGAAACTAAGCCCACTCGGCTGGGAAAGGCCGTTGTCTCCGTTTAATCCACAGTGTCCAATTACAGCAGGAGACTGATGGCCTGTTTGGTTTAGGGTAACCAGTTGAGAACAGCTATATGCCAGGGCCAGCTTCTGCAGGGTTCTGTGATTACATTAGTGCTAACCTGCAGAGCTCGGGGCGAGAGAGAGAGAGAGAGAGAGAGAGAGAGAGAGAGAGAGAGAGAGAGAGAGAGAGGAACGGGATCCTCTGCTGGTCCACATAGGTCCACTAACTCTCTCATCATTGACATGAATGATGTATTAAGTCAGGAATTTAAAGATTTATTTTAATGTTTCCCATCACAGCATTTATAATACAACTGGCCACAAAGTTTCAAGAGCAGAGGCAAAGTTTTAATTTATAGTCAATTCTCTATTCTCTACGTTCGGTATAAATGACAAGAGCGGAGAGAGTGCCATGACAAAGTCCTCGCGCATAGATTTATTTGCTTTTGCTTTTTTTTTTGTCCAACTTAAATGTTTCAGCTCATCAAACACATTTAATATTGGTCAAAGAGAACCTGAGTAAACGCAAAAAGCTGTTTTCTAGGGATTACTTCATAAAGGAAGGGGAAACAGCAACCCAAACTCTCTCTATAAAGAATCTCTTTATAAAAAAAGTCCGTTGTCTGTTGTGTCTACCTGTATATATTGTTTGTGTGCATCCTGCGCTGATGTCGGTCTCAAAAAAAAAAAAAAACTGAATCTAAAAACTGATTGTGCCAACCTTGGTAACAGCAACCTGGATCGAGCTTTCGCAGCAACTGGCAACGAGTCTTTTACATCACTGTGTGAGAGTTTCGCTCCTCTCCGCAAAATTATTTTCAAATCAGGTACATTGGAGTGCTTTCAAGTATAAGGCCTGTTGGTTTGGGGTTGGTTTTAAGTTCAGAATTTTAATTTGCCCACTTTAAATCCTTCTGGGTTTTGGAGCCATTTGGAGTTGGACTTGCAGCTGGCTGTTGGTGTGATGTTCTTTTTCTGACATGCTCCGTCAGCTTTATACCCACTGTAATGGGACGCACACCTTCCAAAATTTCCACTTTTGTCTCATAAATCAGCGGTATGTGTTCCCAAAGGTCTTGGGGATGATCGCAATGTGTTTTTGGCAATTGTTAGACGGGTCAGTGGTTTCTTTCTGTCCCGTAGAAGCACTTTTTACCCAGCCTCTTCCTGGGTATTGAGTCATAAACACTGACCTTGGCTGAAGCAAGTGAGCTCTGCAGTGCTTTACATAGTTTTTCACACGGGTCCAGGTTGGTTTGGATAGCTTTTTTTCCCTTTAATAAAGGAAATTTTGGTTTGAAAACAGCTTTTTGTACTCACTCTGGTTATCTTTGCTAGGTGATAAAATATATTTGATGATATGAAGCATTAATGTTTGAGAAAACAAGCAAAGAAAGAGAAGATATTTCAAAATGGGGTAAATAATTTTTCACAGCACCGTGGAAAATGCGTAATGTGAACGACTTAGCATGGTTAAATGTCTGGATCCTAGGGATTAATGAGGGTTAGGCTAGGTAGGTACCTGTGTATTAGATCATACGACATTTGATTTTTCAGTATTTTCATATGCAGAGGACCTTATGCTCAACGTAGTGACCTCTAGGTGCAGCAGATCCAGTTCCCATTGCTCCAAAAGATGCAAAAAATGTTAAAGCTTCAGCAGCATGCTTAAGGATTTATACAGACCGAAATAGACTGAATTATTACACTATTATTTAAAAGTGAATTTGTTTCAGTAACTCAAGTCACTAAGTGAAACACATTGTAGTAATTACACACAGACATATATTTTTAAGCAATTATATCAGTTAAATGTGATGACGTTCTATTTACAGCTAACTGAAGACATGATATTCAGGAGGAGAAAATGCATTAGACCAATAGAAAAAGACGTTTTTAAAACATGTATGTGGGCGTAATGAAAAGTACCTTTATTACCTGCTAAATGATCGTTACTTTCTGAAGGTACTTTAAATGGAGCGTCATTGAAACGCACATTGTAATTTATTAAACATGACTGTAAGGTGATTTTAGACTTTTCTTTGAATTAATTTGGATTTCTATTTAAGAGATATGGCTCTTGGGTTCTTACACAGCATGTTAAGTTCTTTAAAAATCAAGCTGGATTGTTATACTGTATTGATTTTAAGCAAACATCACACTGTGCATTATTGTCGAACATTCCTGAACTAACTGGATCTCAACCTCTGAAGGTAATTTTTCCAGGAGTCTTGTAAAGACTTATCCATATAAACGTAAGTCGTGCGGCCATGTTCTCTTAAGACAGGGGAGGCTTTCTCATGTCAGCTCCTTCAAACCAAACCAATAATACCTGTTTAGTATTCTCCTGATCGTGCAGACGGGAACTTTAAGATTTAACACGCTAACTGAGGCCTGTAGAGCTTGAAAAGCTTCTGTGGGGTTAGTGATTTCTTTAAACGCTGGACCCTGAGGTGAATTTCGCTCCTAAGGGGATTGGTGACAATCTGAAATCCTTTCGTCTTGAAAACAAACTTTCTCACTTGGATTTCAAACAGTTTGGGAATTGACTCATAACTCTTCTCAGACTGATAGATCATAACAGTCATTGCTGATGTCTTTCCCGCTTGGCATTGTGTAAACACATCTGCGTGCTTTTATAGAGCTGGTCACAGCTGCTAATGATCATGGTATACTTTCCCTCCTTAAATACTATAGCAGCGGCGAGGCTTTAAGTAGTTTTCCAACGAGTGTGTTGACAGTCTCGAAAATGTTTTTCCATTAGTCTCCTTGACTGGTACAAAACGTGTCTCTCACTGGACAAATGTCATGGGGACTGCCAGTGCATCTGGTTGTGGAGACACGGTGTTCACAGCCTGCTTGTGATAAGAGGTGTGGAGAGGACGGGGAACAGATTTCTCCACTTCTGTGTGATTCTGCACTTCAAATGGAAACCGCTGAGATTAAGAGAAGCCACCGACTTTGCTTATCAGCAATGAAATTGCTCGGGAGCAAAACTATGAGACAAAGCCACGCAGATACATACCGCCAGCTATGGTTACACAAGCTGTGCCGAACTCCCCAGAAGTGCTTCTGACAATACATCGGATCTCACAATGTGTGTCACACCCCATAAATCTGTGGCATTGCTCCAGGTTTGGATCTTGGTGATCGTCTTAGCTCTGCACCTAGGCACAGTTCTTAGGTTTATTCTCCAAATGCAAGGTGTGGGGGATGAGCATGGCCTCCGACGACATGCAGCAGCTCCCCCAAGCAGTTATCGTTTTTAAATCAAAGTGGTTGTGAACCTGGACTGTGTGCTGAGATGACTGGAGCACTGCAAACACTCTCCCATCCAAACCTGGCGCTGCAGAACAAACAGCCCCAGATGGTGTGGCTGGAGATAGAGCATTCACAGACCCGGGTGGGGGTGCATGACGGGGGAGGAATGCTGGCCTGGGATGGGAAGGTCACGCCTCCAGCACCTGCTATCAACGGGCTTCTGTCGTGTTAATCCTTGCTGCTCTTTCCCACAGCTGAGCCTCAGAATGAGCGGCTATGTTTGAAATCAAAGTCGCGAGAAAGAGCAGCCTCGACACCCTGTGAAACCAGGAGGATGTGCAGAGAAGAGCTTCAGCTGTGCAGTGCAGTTTGAACTACTTGTTTTTTTTGTTTTTTTCTGCGGCTGTTATAATCTGAAGCAATAATCTGCAGTGTATGCCCCAATCTTAGTCTGACCAAGCATCTGAAAGACTTTCTCAGCTCAATGGAAGATACAAAGAAATGCCGGCTAAGACTATTTAAAACGCTTTGGAAATGTACTTTCATATTTTAAACTATTGTACATTTGGTCACTTTAATTAATTTTAATACAATTCTCTATATCACATGAACAAACAAAGTTTACACCTAAATAATACATATGAAATTGTGCTGTGAACATGCATGAGGCCCCTTTTACTCTAATGGCTCTAAATAAAATCCAGAGCAAACAACTTTCTAATCTAGTAATCTAACAAATAAATCCACCTGCCTCTAATTTATTCTCTGTAATCCAGCTGTTCTGTTTCTGAACTCAGAGGTTTGTTGGAGAATATTAGTGATAAAAGAGATCCATGAAGACCAAGGAACACAGCGGACGGGTCAGGGAGAAAGTTAGGGAGAGGTTTAAAGCAGGACTAGGTTATAAAGTAATTTCCCAAGTCTTAAACTTCTAATAAAGCTTTGTTTCAATGTTGGATTGACAAATGGCCAAGACATGAATGCCCACTTAACTTTGCATAGAGAATGCTCTCTATGCAAATTCAAATCAAAGGAGCAACCAAGAGGCCCATGGTAACTTTTGGGTGGGAGAATATAATAACTGAACAACTATTAGTCATGCACTCCCCAAATATGGCCTTCAGGCAAGTTTGTGAAAAAGTTTGACATAAGATGTTGTGTTTGATATTTGATGCCACAACTCATTAATGGGATACCGTGAATAGTGGAAGAAGGTCTTTAGGTCAGATGAGACCAAAGCTGAAGTTTCTTGCATGCCAAAAGCTGTGTGTGGCAGAAAACTCTCCGCACGGTGGTGGCAGTGTCATGTTGTGGAGAAGCTTTTCTTTAGCAGGGAGAAGGAAGCTGGTCAGAGCTGATCGTCACAGCTCACGGCTGCTTTCTCACCCAAGTGCAGATTCAGAGACAGGACCAAAGATAAAAGCTGTAAAAGGCATTAAGCGGTCTCGGGAAACAGAATTCAACAGAGTCTAGAGGGAGACCACAATCATTAGAGGATAACAGGTGGAGAACTGTGATAAGTCTGGATGGTGTCCATAGAAAGTAGGAGGGGTAATGCTGGGTTCCTTGAAGTTAATATTGATAAATGGAGAGCCTTAGATTTGCACCTGTGGTCTTTGGGTTGAAGAGTGTCCTGAAAGTGAACATCCTGGATCCTGAAGAAGATTAACAACAGAGTGTTGGAGAGTGGGCAGGCAAGGTGAGTTGGTGGGTAGGAGCAGCATTGAGCGACCATGGCACATAGATGAATCTAGAGGTAACAGGCACTGAGGTATGATTGGAGGATCCAGAGCTTGGAGGAGAAAGCAGTGACCTGAGAGCACAGGAAGGTCACAAAAGTAAGTTATCTGGACATAAGTCATTTTTGAGAACTAAAAAGCATTTGTTAAATACCAGAAATACTGGCTCAGGGAACTGGGTTACCAACAGTGGTTGACCTTCAGGTGAGGAATGATTGCTCTGCAGCTCCTCAAGAACACCAACCTACTGATGAGCAGATGGAGAACGGGTGCACGGAGTGGCACCAGTGAGCCACGCCTCCAGCAGAGATCATCTATTCAGGAGGAGACTCACACCCAATGCAGAAAACCAACACTAACATCCTAAGATCCTGTCACCAATGGGAACGTTTCTGGAGGAAAACCTGTTAGAGGCTGGAGGACACATGAGACTGGGGTCGAAATGTACCTTCTGGTAAGAAAATGGCCCTGAACATCCAGCCAGACCTATAATTAGATGAATTAGATTAAAAAAAATGGTAGAATGGGCCAGTCAAAGTCCAGACCTAAAACCAATTGACTGTCTGGGGCAACCCTTAAAAGACACCACAGACATTCGTCGTCTAATGTGACTGACCTTGAGCTACATAACCTTATAGTTTTTCACCATAAGGATCATTTTACGTGTGTGCCGCAAGTTTATTAAAGGTTTAAGTCTTCTGGATTTGCATGTGTCATAATTTGGCTATAAGGAAGGTTACCTTGGAGGAGTATTTCTTTCTTGCTCTTCTGTTCCTTCCCACTCCTCCTGTCAGCTTGGACAAGGGGCAGGTAAGTGGATTATGTGTATGAGAATCAATAGCCAATCACTTAGGCCATTAGAGTAAAGACCAGGGCATTTCTCTTTGTTGTGATGAGCTACCTGTGCGCGCTGCCTCGTTTAGGTAAATGGTACTTAATAACAGCAAGAACATTATGTGCATCTCGAATGAATTATGCCAGGATTTATCCTCTTCTGCCCTGTTCGCCTTCAGCTTATAAATGACAACAAGCTAAAGGGGACAGACGATGACAGGACAGTTGTACTCTTTAGGTACATTAAATTGCTCACATGTCCTTCCCAGAAGAAAAGAAAAAAAGGTGAATCTCTTCATAAAATCAGATTATGCTGAGGTTGTCCTGTTGAGCTTTTTGGCAGCTACTGCAATGCCGGTGTTCTTTGAGATCTATTATTTTAGTGACCTGTAACTGTCCGTAATCGTGTTCTGAAGCACAAAAAATTACACTGACTCATCCAGTTTTATAGGGTCCATAAGCGTTATCTTTCCAATTTCTCATTACAGTGAAACAGAGGCTGTAAAGATGAAACGATCTGCCACTGTGCAATTCATTTAATTAAAGGAGAAAATCTTTACTCAGATCAAAGTCTTTCAAAGTCCTTGTTTTTTGTCTATCTCTCTTTCATACAGGCAAAACCATAGAAAGAAGCCGTCGGCAGGCTCAGATTAAAAAAAAAAAAAAAGGATGTAGGGAACATCTTATAAAATGGAGCGTCTTGCAAGAGAAATAATAGGCATGGTGGTCAGAAGGAACCAAAGTTTGTGCTTTTGTCATCCATTTTTGGGGACATGTTGTGTTCTCTATTCAAACTAGAGTGGAAGTGTTTTACAAGAGTTGTCATTGTAACAGTTGGAGCAAAAAGAATGATCAAGGGGAGGGGAGGGGGGGCTGCTAGTAGTATACTTCCTCACCAGTACTACTGGGAGGGTGGGGGTCTTTTCACTGCTTATATGGATGCATTCACACGTTGCGTAGCACAGTTCGAGGGGGGCTGTTCATCAAGCTAATAACAGCAAGCGTTAGCTTAAGTTTATAATTAACCTGGCCATCCAGATTGATGATGTTTAGCACTGTTGTTCTACACATTATCAACCTGGAACCGCTCTATTTGAATCTGTTTTGAAGAAGGGAATTTCGGGAGAACTCTTTTGAGCTTATTGGGCGAAGCGACTCCTGGTGCCTGCCTACCAAAGATTGGTTTTAGCCGATCATCACGGTATCAAATTAAAACGTAAGTAGCTGCTGCCATGAGAAACCACAAGAAGGAAAGCTAGTCAAAGCACTTCTTGCTATTTTACTAACAAAGAGGAAATCGTGGATTCTTACAAAACAGATGTGCGGTACAAGACGGATTCTCGTGTGTTTGTGAACGCATAAATTCCGCGAGAATTCAGCTTGCAGGCAAGGTTAGTTTATAACTTCACTGATGCACGTTCAAGAGCTTTACTGACCTTTCTCTGTTGCTCTCAAACATCCATGTCGAACTGACCATTACATGAGCATAACCTTCAGCATAATAACTTCAGCATAATCATAACATATGTGCTGTTGAGAACCTTGCATACTAACCCTATCTCCACTGTGACGAATATGGGTGGCAGTAACATGTCGTGTGGGTGTTTTTGTAAGGGACTGGTGCACTTCACAAAATAGATGGCATCAGGATGATAGAACAATATGTGAAGATACTGAGGAAATTTCTCAAGACATCAACCAGGAAGTTAAAGCTAGAGTTGGTATCCCCAAGTCCCTTTTTGAATAACTGCGCATGAGCAAGACCGTCTTACCTGCTCTTCTGATCTTCAGGAGGATCGCGTGAAACAAATCTTCAAATCCACTCTGGTCTTATTTCTTTCCACTGAGGTCTTTCTCTTCTTCCCATAAGCATGAATGC
Organism: Fundulus heteroclitus; assembly: GCF_011125445.2. Lineage (NCBI taxonomy): Eukaryota > Metazoa > Chordata > Actinopteri > Cyprinodontiformes > Fundulidae > Fundulus > Fundulus heteroclitus. The sequence goes on along the minus strand of NC_046368.1, from coordinate 28,371,960 downwards.
GATTCACTTCTTGCGGCTCATGTTCAAAGTATACAGTGAGAGCAGCGGAGCTACAATGAACGGCTAACCACTAACCTAGCTGCTAAGCTAACCGGATACAAAAGCAATAGAAGCGTGCATGCGCAACCAGCAAGTGGAAACTCAGAAGGAACGAGCACGCACACTGCTGTCACGTGAACATGTCAGAATGACTGGCATGTGGGACAACCAATAGATAAGGCAATTCCCCGTAACTTGAGGGAAAGAGGGGGATCAGTAGATAATGTATATGGGTGAGAGCAGAAATAAAATTTTGACAAATCCACGCCTTTTGGACTGAACAGCAGAGATTGGTTATAGTTTTTACAGGCCCGCAGCTTCCACAGAGAACGATTTTTTTAACCTCCTTTTCGTGAATACATAATGTATTGACTACTTTCAGGATGGAAGGACGATTTTACCCAGTATAACAAAAAGGGTTTCTGAACAGGATTACCAACTATAGCTTTAAACCTTGGGCACAAATGAGACTTCCTAATGGAACATGGGCATGGCCCTAGGAATACCTCCAAATTAGTTATAATGTGGCTTGGTGTTTTGGAGTGACCAACACAAAGGCTTGATCTCAGTCTCATAAGGCCCGTTTACACTACACTTTTTTAACCGAGCCGAGACCAGTCCGAGCTCGGTAACCGAGATAACTCTTGTGTGTAAATGGTCAGCAGACTGAACCAGACCGCGCTAACGATAACCGGACCGCGCTAACTGCAGACCAGTTCATCAGCAGGTCTCGGACTGTTTTTTTTTGGCCCGGTTCCCTGATAACGAGGAGCGCATGAGCAGACCGCGTCATCCCCTTACAGTCAGCTGACTGTCAGCGGGTTTCCCGGCGTGTCTGGCTGCACGTCCAGAATTTAAACTCCATTCAGACAAATTTCAGACATTCATAATAATACTAGCTTCCTTACCGTGCCACACGGTTTCCAGTGATGACTCTGCTTATGAATCTCAGTGTCTGTTGTTGTTTCCTGCGTCTGTAAATCCTTATTAGACGTTCGTTTGTCTTATCCACGTCCCAAAAGCCGACTCTGTCTAACAATAACATCCTAATTATTACGGGTGCCGCCATTTTGATTTGCTCGGTCCCGCCTTCAACCCCAGAGAGCGGTAGTACCGCAGATCGCCACTAGGAGGCGAGGAGCAACCAAGGAACCGGGATAACCGAGATAACTCTTGTGTGTAAACGGGCCTATAAGGCCTACACTTTTTTAACCGAGCCGAGACCAGTCCGAGCTCGGTAACCGAGATAACTCTTGTGTGTAAACGGGCCTATAAGGCCTACACTTTTTTAACCGAGCCGAGACCAGTCCGAGCTCGGTAACCGAGATAACTCTTGTGTGTAAACGGCCGTTTTTATCCCGGTTAACTGATCCAAGCTTGGACTGGTCTCGGCATGGCTCGGTTTTTAGGTGTAGTGTAAACGGGCCTATAGAGACTTTCGGAGCAGAGCTGAAATGATGCGTTGAAGGCAGTCTTCAATCCTGACTGAGTTACACCAGTTCTGTCAAAAGGCATATTGCAAAATTCAAGAAAATTACTGATAGAAGCCTGTGAAAGGATACCTGTGACATTTGATGCAATTCACAATAACTGAATGCAATTCTATCAAATAGGCCTACTAAGAATGTGTTTGTTAACTTCACTTAATATTCTTGCATTCAGCAAATAAAAATTGGTTGTCCTAACAGACCTAAGGAAAGAAAGGGTCTGTCTGATCTGATGTCACAAAGTGAGATAAAATGTTGACTTTTAATAAAATGATTGTAAATAACTGGTTTCATCTGTGGATCCAATCAAGATTTTGTGGCAAAATATTGTGCTGGTCTGTCACATATCTCAATGAAACACACTGAGGTTTTTGGCTGTAACCCATCTAAGGAGACTTGAGTTCAAGAGGTGGGAATACTTCTGAGATGCACCATATTTGAGAATTAACTTCGATCCGTTCTCTGAACAAAAGAAAGCCCATCCTTCAAAACTGCTGGTGTGCTTTTTACCTTTGTGACAATAAATCTGCATTGTTCAAAAATAAACAGTGACAGAGCACAATATGGCAGCTGAGTTGTTGGCTCAGTTCACTTAAACAAATCAACTCTTGGCTCCTAGACGGCACTTCATTTGACGCTGTTTCAAGCTTTCATACTTAAGCCAAGAAATTATGTTGAGTCTTCCATAAATGTATCAAACCAAACCTTGTTTCTTTATAGTTTGTAATTTGTAATTTAATATTAAAGTGATTTCAATCAATGGTTTTCTAGGTTTTTTACTTTTTGGACTTTTAAGCAGCTTTTTCTCTTGTTACCTGTACCTGACGGTGGCTGCATATTGCGTGTGTCCTTAAAGAAATAATAAAACTGCAGATGAACAGCATCAAAATGCAAATTCTTAAAGAAGTCTACACACAGAACCTGAGATATACATAATTTATCAGTTGCCCAAATACAGTTTGCCAAGTTCTCAGTTAATAATTCATTGGGAATCACTTTGTTGATGATATATTACACTCTATATCTAATGAAAGGTGGCCCAGTTGATGTGTGTGTTTGGGCCCAGATGCTAATAACAAAGTGAATAAAGCTCCTATGAAATATTGATTCTTTGATTTGTTGTCTGTTAAGCTGCTGTCACACTGTTCCTCATCTTGCCACACACACTGGCACATTCCAAAAACAGAAGTTTGTGTGTTGCTTTTAGAGCAAGTCCCGCTATGAGCAATCTGTGTGTGGTGGGATCATGAGTGTACGATTCGCAGGATTGGGTACACTGTTTTCGCTTCATCATCACTGTCATTTGTTATGATCCTATATTAGTGCCACCAAGACGCAAAATAATTATTCATTAAAAAGAACCAGTCTTCAGTTTAAAGTTTAGCCTCAAGCATCCAGCATGCTGAGGTGAGTGGATATTTGTCAGTGAACACAGTCTAGTGTGGCTTGAGATTAAGGAATGTTATGCTTGAGTATTTGCTGCAATATTTGAGCTGCACTTGTGCTCATTCGGTAGCAGTGGTGAAACATGAGTACAGTACCTAGCATGTGAGAGCTGCACCGCTAATTTGGTGTCAGGATCCCCAGGGGTGTGACTATTTATGTTGACTCCCTGGGAATCTTGCAGCCTTCTTGTCACACCCTGATTCTGTTCTTCCCCAGATCCTCATGTTATCATCTGTTTAGTTTTCTGTTTAGCATTTATGTTATATATTTGAGTATTTGTTAGATTAGTTCCTGTGTAGTTAGATATGTTTTACTATTTTAGTAGTCCTGTTACATCCTTATTTTATGTGTGCCTTTCTTAAGTTTAGTATCTGTTATTTATATTATTAGTGTATTCTTATTATGATAGATGTAGTTAGCTTATCAAGGCTTTTCTTATTTCTGTAGTTCTGTATTCTGTTCCTTCTTAGTGATTTAGATACTTTCCCCTGTTAGGTTCTGTTAAGGAATGAACATGCCAATTTGTTGCCCCTCCTTTCCTTTAGTCTGATTGTACCCCTGTGACTAATTATCCACCCATTGTTTCCCTCCATCTGTTCCCCTTTAAGTTCAACTCATTCTGTCAGACACATTGTCAGGTCCTCCGTCTTCAACCGCGATTCTACTCAGTTCTGGTTATGTTTGCCGTGTTCCTGGTCATTCCTGTCAGCTTGTTTTTCTCATTAAAATCATCCTCAACTCATCATGCAGCTACCGAGCTCTTGCCTGCGCTTCAGTCCTGCACCAAAAACCTGACAATTTGGAGGAATGTTTCAACGTGTCCCCAAAATATTCCTGGCAGCCTTGCTTAGCTGGTGACCAAATTATGTTTGCTACGGTGTTAAATGTTTAAAATGGTGATGTGGGAGGATTTTTTTTCTAGCAGCATTGTGCGTTTCCTTGACACTGAAAGGCAGATACTTATGAGTGTGACTGGGGGAGTTTTAAGTGTGTGGAAATAAAAACAGCCAGTATAGTTGAAAGAGTTTTAGCAATATTGCTGAGGAATTAGAAGATTTTGACAATTGTTCGCCTCTCCACTTGACATGGGGGTCATGTTAAGCATGTTAGCAGCATGGCCATGGAGTGATGAGATTGGAGCCTCGATGGCAATTTCAGCTTCTACAATATTGTATAAAAAAGATGTTTAAATGTTCATGCTTTAGTTATGACTAAAATATCAAACTTATTTGTGTGTGTGTAAAACACAGTTATAAGACTTCATTGCAGTGTTTTCTTTTTTTACAAGACTGCATCGAAGTCCTTGATGGACCTTGAGTTACATATGCATTTTTATGGCCAGTATCCTATTGTATAAACAGGGAAGAAAGCAGCTCTGGCAAGCTAGTGCATAGCTGGCTTGGTTACAACAGACAGCCATTCTGATGCTTATTATTCTCAAAACAAGATGACAGTTATTGCTGGATGTGAGTCCACTCCAGAAAATGAGCGATTTAGAAATGTGTGACAGCGCCTTCTTTAAAAAAAAAAAAAAAACAAAACAACATAGTGTAAAAGGAAAGACATGGTAGCAGACTTCCATGATGTAAACAATATTAATTGCTGTGATCATCAGAATTAAAATCTTTCCTGTCAATGCTGAACCCATGATCACAATGGACCTATTACTTATGCCACTTGTAACAAACTATGATCAGCACTTCACAATCTAAAAAGAGGGTGAATTAAGCAAAGTTGTCTTGTAAGATGTTTCTGTAAAATACGTTTCAGTAAATGGTCCCTAACCTGCCGTAGAAATGTATTTAATTGAAACAAGTTTGCAGGAAATAAGAAAAACTCTCATCCGGAGGGAAGGCTAATTAAACTACAGCCACCGACGTAACAGTTTTTGTCCATATGAAATTGTTGTTGTGCTGCAGGTCTTAGCTGAATCCATGCTTCACTATATATACCTAAATAAAATGTGTCAGTAATACACTTCTGAACAATTTGACAATGTGTGGACAAGGCAATGCGAATGTTTTGATCTGGTATACTGCAGCAGAAAAACATGTAAATCCCTTTCAACTTATCCTTGTGAATATTTTTAATCTGTAATATTTGTGTTATCTTTAATTACTGATATTTTATCTTAATGTATGTTGGCTTTTCAGCATTTTAGGACTAGAATGGGGAACCAACTGCTCCTTAGTTTTAAAGCAGTTGGTTAATTTGTGAGCTGCGTGGGAGTGGGTGTTTGTGAAGTCTTTTTGCAGCAAAAAAAGTTCTAGGTTCAAATCACAACCCGGGGTCTTTCTGGATGGAGTTTGCATGATTCCCACATGTACGCATGGATGCTCCTCAGATACCCCTGATTCCACCCACAGCCCAAAAAGCATGAATGTCGGGTCAACTGGGTGTTTGTTCTGCGCGTCTCTGTGTTGCCATGTGATAGTGAACTATCCAGGTTGTACCCTACCTCTTGACCAGTGACCTGTGGAGATAGGCACTAACCCCTGGATTACAAGAAGGTGACTCTGGCAAAAGAAAATAACCTAAGAGAGAAACGGAAAAGACAGCCAGGACTAATCAGCTTATCACAGGTTGGATGATGTTACTGTTTCACCGTGCCGTGTCTAAGGTGAAACACCCTCGGTGGACCCAGTTCGTTTTACCCAGTCAGGCGACCCCCACTTACTTATTACCTTGAATGTAGGAAGCATAAAACAGACAAGTATGCTTTTAGTTATATTTTATCTAGGTAAAGACAGAGAAATAGTTACAGTCACACCAGCGCTGATGGGCCCCTGATCGGCAGGAGGCCTCGAGTGCTCATTACACAAACATTATAAAGGGATCTCGGGACACACCCATACAAGGGCGGTACACATCCAAACTGTGACATCAGCAGGGAAGCTGTGTCACCTCCGGGGTGGTATCTGATAGATATGTGCCAATCTTTTGGGTCAGTGCCATCTAAGTGTGCCATGCAGTTCTGGGATAAACAGCTCGTTCCACTTGACCTTGTTGATATCCTAACAGACCCCCTGATGATGTGTCATTATGGCACATCACCAAAGATGATCAACCAGTGGAACGACAACTCTCAGTCTGTCCCTCTCCCAGAACAGTCGGTCATTCCGTCCAGTCCAAGCAATCCACGCACGTCAGCTTCCGGCTTCCAGAGTCCATCCATCTGTGATCTCCATGGCAGTCGATAGTGCGGTTCAGTCTCTGGGGTCACACAATCTCTGCTGGTGTGACTGAAAAGCACTTTGTAAAAACAGTCCAGTTGTCCGTTAGCCCCCCCTGTTGGTGTGCCCCAAAGGCACATCACAACGAAAACAGTTCCAAGGAATGGGCCGGACAAACCACAATGGAAACATCTTAGCATGAATCATTTTTTACTCAACACCACAGTCCAAGCATTTTAACTACAATTTAGGGTTCAACTATTTGAGCTAGGCCTGTTTTAGGTTCCTATGCGCACATTATTTTAAGTTTACTTTAGACCAGATAAGCTAAAGATGTACCTTAATCAAGGCCAAATTCGTCTACTCTACCCCCACCCCAAGAAACCTCCTACTCGGTCCTCCACTCTCCATTCCTATGGACAACGATCCATCGCCTTCATACCACACAAATCCAAGAGTACCAGTAGGGGGCATCAGAGGGCAGGCTGAGTCTTCATCACAAAAAACCATCTCTAAGAAATGGCAAAAAAGTGATGGAGCCCAGTCTAGGGGAATCCCACTCTGGGCCAATCTGAGCGAGAAGACACCCTGCATTGAATCTAAAAATTAGGCTTACCAAGTAATTTATGGATCTGTGATAGCCATCAGATCCTGGTTCTCTATATAACAAAGCAAAAAGATTGCAAGAACTGTAGGTCTTGGTGTGTGTGTCTGTAACAGAGAGTTTTCATTCTTAGTCATAAAGCCATAGCGATCATCATAATGCAACATCACAGTATAAACATCATAACACATAAGATCAAACATGGTGATGGAAGTCAGTGGAGAAGAGAAAGGAAAAAATCAGTTTTGTGATATAAAAAGAGTCTGTACGTCAATAACGCAAGTAAAAAACATCAGGCCAGTCTGAGCACGTGGCAGACATGAATCTATTCGCGCATAAGTGGTCAGCTCAGTGTTCTCAGGCAACTGCTCCTTCATGGCAAATCCATAGGTCTCTGGCATGTACTCCCAAACTTCTTAAGTCCTCTTCTTATTCCTCAGCATGGACAAAAACGATTTAGTTGGATGGTAATGAGTGTCCTGTCCTTTTTCAGGCAATAAGCATTTTATCCCCAGGAAAATGCTCTGTTGAGATGGTTGGCAGACACCAGGCCTTGTTTACTGTTGGATAACAGAAACAAGGTGTAATTAGTGTTCTTATCAAGACTCCCAATCCTTCTCTCATTTACCTTCTTCAAACACTTTCACATCCAGATATTTCCGTTCACAATTATTATGCTCTTAGCTTAACCTCCTTTACTGTAATCATTAGATCTTGCATTACTCTTATATAAAAGGAGAAATCTGAAAGTTCAACATTATCTGCAGCAGCATTTCTCTATAATTCTTAATCAAAATTTCCCCCTGTGTGTCTCACCTTACAGTGTCCAACAGCTGAAAATTCTCTGCAACAGAAATTTATCATCATATGTTTCATGGCTACTGTGACATGGTTCATCTCAATTTATCTAGCACACAAGGAATTGTATTAAAACCTTTCAGAAACTTCTTACTGAACCAGCTCCAAAATACTTCACATTTTTCTAAAAAGTCCAACAGAAAAACCCTTAAGTTTGTAAAAGAAAGCTCTACTATACATATTTGCAGAATAATGTTGTGATATTAATAAGAAGCAGCCCTATGTACTTCTTGTCTTATTTTGAAAAGCTCAGCTAAGAGAAAGGAAGTGTGTGCATGCCCCTCGCCCACACGGAGTTGTGATTGGTTGCTATTCAGGAAGTGGGTGTAGCCCAGGGCGGAGACAGGAAGCAGTTCTGTGAATCACTTTCAGCTTGACGTGCATCAACCCAAAAGACTTGTAATTGAATGCGCCCTCCACCTAGAGCGAAGAGCAATTCTAACCCGATTAATTCTTGATTTTTTAATCACTTCTGCCTGTTTTAACAGATAGCTTTTGTAAGCGACCCTGGTTTTATCTTATGTCCCCCTGTTTGAATCTTGTTTGAAACAAACCTTTAAACTGTAGTATGCTGTGAGCAGTAACTCATTGTTGCTTATTAAACACATCGCCCCCTGACCATGTAAGTAGCTCCATACTGCTCTAGGTCTTTAAACCTTTTTCAGTCATTCAACATTAGTTTAATTGATAATACATCCAAGCATAATTATATCCCCAAGAAAATCCACCCTTTAACAAGTATCTAATTCTTGTTCTCATGTGTTTAGTTTATCCTTGAAAAACTTTAAGCAGACATTACTCCGAGTGATTTTCTTACATTTTCATACATTTATTATTATTACCTTTGTGATCTTATATCACCCAGTGATCTATAAATCCTTATTTTATGTTTGCACCGTCTTGTCCCAGCAGATTAAAAATTCCCATTTTAGAATTTGCTTTTTTTGTTTCATCAATCACTGTCTGTTGTGATTATTGAAGAAATTGTGCAGTTCCTTTAAACCCTCTTAAATATTGACCACCCGTTGGTAAATGATCAGCTTTAAGTTTTGCCCTTCTTCTAATTCTTTGTTTAGCCTTAGTATCTGCACCTTAAATTGACGAATAGTGGAATTCTTTGTATAAACACTTCTCTATGTCCGTATTTGTTTTGGCCTCTATAATTTTGTTCTTTGCATTTTAAGTGTGAACCTGGTCAGGATAGAGAAAGTCATCTCCGATGCTCCTTCTGGCAACCCCAGCAACCCCAAACATAAAATTGTTCACAGTCAGTGTTAGGTTATAGGTAATCCCTGTGGGAACGCGACGTCGTCTCCTTTGTTCAACCTGGTTCCAAGCGCCTGGGTCATCGAAACACTCCACCACCTGCGACAAATCTCTGACATTTTCAAACCACAGCAGCAATTCCTGGGTGTCCACACCCCCTGTCTGTGAAATGTCCCCTTGTCGTAAGCCCAGGCTTTCAGTTTCTCTCCTGTTAAGTGTCCCCCTTTAGAGCCCATTTACCCCAAAGAGTCCAAAAGTGTGTTCTAGGTACGTTTTCTGAACGCCAACCTCTCCATGTCATGTTCGTGAAACCTTGTAGTTGAATTCCATCACCTGTGAAGCAAAGCAGTCATGCATAGTTCTTTTCAAGAATTTCTTTGTCACAGCAGGAGTGTCACTGTCTGATGCCATTGCAGCTCTGATGTTCCTCAGAGCCAACCTTCATGCATTGATATCATGTTGGAGCTGTTATCCTCATCTTGTGTCCAGGAGTGCTTCTGCTGTCCTGACCAGATACCAAACGTCCAACTAATCTAATTGACCTCATTACTTTTCTGCATGTACAAGAGGACGATCGTTAGATTATCCTGGTCTAAAAGACCACTAGGTTAATAGATGGCTAAACTATGTTTATGTGTTTTTTTTTTTTTCTTCTGGATGTTTTAACATTTAGTTAAAGAACAACTATTGTGCTATTTTGTGTTCAAACAGATAGTTGTTAAGTCTCCTCACACCTTTTAGGTAACTGCGTACAATTCCAAACTATTTACACTGGTGCTTTAATCCCTAATTTACCCAAGTTATTTATTAGAATAAGGCATTATTCTAAACCTGCAGTTATTCTGCTTATATTGAAAAATTAGCTTGCTCACTCGTTCGTTCAGTCGGTTATGCTATTAACTGTTGCTGTAATGCCTACTTTAACTTTTTCGCCCACTAGTTTTGTCATGATCATAATTATCGCCCATTGATGTAATAGCATACATTGTTCTTATCCACTTTCCTTTTACGTTTAGACGGCCCCTCTATGTAATTCCCTTACTGTAATCCCCAATATAAGTTGTCAAACCTTTTAGGTTTAGCATAATTACTTAAGCTGCTCTATGCTCTCATCCCGTAACTTAATATTTTGGTGCAAAATGGATGTCTTTTAGCGGTTCCCCCTATTTCTTCTCATGCATGATGTATTTTATGAAGCTTATGTTATCTTAAAGGTGCCTCTTTGAATCTACTTCAAAACCCCTTGTGGGGTTAATAAAATTCCAAAACATATTTATATGTATTTTAAATGATTTAAATAAAAACTTCGTTAGAAAAGTAAAAGAAAATCCTTCTTATCAGCGGCCCAAAATCTCTACCAGCTTTGTTTCCAGACCAGTACCACTTGTCCGAATGCGTTTGACCCTCTTATCGCTCGCTAATAACAGCTCTGACTTAAAACAATTAACATCCTAGGGGTTTAATAATAATCTTGATTGCTTTTAATCTGAAAGTTTTCTTCTAAGCGCCTCCGCCAATGTGTATGTTTCAAATGTGTGTTTTGTGTTTTAATTATGTGCAGGAAAATCTGATGTGAAATGCAGAAGGGGTGTCTGCCAACTCATCTTTGTTTCGTGTTGCGGTCCATTGAAGGTTGTCCGATGCCTCTGTCTTTGCCCCCGCAATTAGTTGTCCATTTTCAGTCCTCATGTCTCAGTTCAACAGCACAACATCGTTCCAGGACAAGCGTTGTCCATGAATATTCTTTCTCCAATCGTTGTGTCTGAAACCACAAGGAATTCTGCCAGCATTTTGCCAATATGGATTTTGTCCAAAGTCAAATTGTCCAATACAAGAATTGTCTATCTTCATCCGTAGTGTAGTGTAAATAAGTTGAAAAGAAAAAATCAAAACAAAAATTACAAGAAAACTGTCTCAAAACAAAATCAACCACATCGTTCCCTCTGAAACAAAATTATTCTTGAAGTTTTTCACCTTTACCCCAGATCTTGATCCCCTTAAAAATTTATCCAAGCAAAATATTTTACAGACAGTTCAACCTCTTTGTATAAGTTCATTAATAAAAAACATTTCTCTTAACTTTGTAGCATCACATTCCCCATTAAACCTCTATGCAGCTTCTGCAAAAATTACTGATTTTTTTTTTTTTTTTTTTTCTAAATTTGATTAAAAACTGGATTAGGCAGGAGTCAAGTACATCACCTTTTTCTCCGTCCTCTGGACCACTGTGGCACCGCTTGGTACTAACTTGTCTCTGAGAATGCCTAAAAAGAGACTAAAATCTCTCCGTTAGCACATTCCAATTATATATGACCAGGTTTCCTTGCAAGAAAAAGCAGAGAACAGGATAGAAATGTTAATGTGAGTCAGTGGAGAGTGGAACAGTTGGAAGAGGTACATGAACAATTTCCAAAGCCACCTTCTTACCGCTAGAAGGATACTGAATACTGAATTGTACTTTATAACTAAATTTGCCTTGCCTTGCCAAGAAGGTCTCAATATTACCTGTCATAAGTTTTGTTAAACTTAGCATAATTTAGTCACTTTTGTCAATCCCTGCACGTCCATTTTAGATCATGACTTCTTACCATACGGCCTGAAAGAGCTCACTTTCCAGAGTCTTCTGTCGGAACAAAAGGTGGCTCTACAGTTTCATCTCACATCATCTAAAAGAAGTAACTCAGAGAAAAACAATTCTGTTAGTGTATTAGGTGACAAAAGAAAACCTGGTCTTTTTTTTAGTGTCTTGGTTCTTAACGTGATGTGTCTAAGTTCTTGGTTGGTCCAGGGGAGGTAGGAATCTCTTGTTCCTTTTCTTTCAGCGTTTTGTATTAAAACTTCTCCTTTTCTTAAATTATCTGCCAAACAACCTTAAATGTTGTCACTTTTTTGCCGCTGGTGATGTAAAAATTAAAGCAAAGGAATCATTTAACAAAGAAATAATCAAAAATGCACAAAACAATAAAAACCCGAAAGTAAAAAGTCTCCCCAGGAGTGCATTATGTGTGTTCCAATATCTTATAGCATTCTTTTGATTTCTTTCTAGCTCTTTCGATCATGCAAACTTAGTTATTAATGCTTTTCAATCTTAAATGGTCAAGGGTGAAACTTTAAAGCAACCATTTTCTCTTTCAAGCTTTTGAGCTTCTAGTGTTTTTCTATACATGATAAGAGTTTTCCCCGTAATTCAGCACATTGAGAAGCTGGCTTTATTTTATTTTTTCCCTCTGACATAGTTTTCGTGCCCCCAGGCCAGAACACACAGACCCAGCCTTGCCATAAACATTCAGATGTTTACATCATGGTCAGATTTGTTTATCATATCTATTGTCCTGTTTCAGGTTAAACTGACCCTCTGAGGCTTGCCTCAGCTCAGCATAACTAATAACATCAGATGCTTTTGTAACCGATGACATGCTTAATGTGGCCTTGTGATATCTTAACACTTTTCAAAATTTCTCATTAGCTGCATTCAAATCCCCAGTAAAAAGAAATAAAATAAATTAATACAGAACCCTTAGAAAAGCAACCATATTTAGTCCCATACAGTTTGTTTAAAGCACAGTTTGTCTCATCTATTTAAATCAAAAATCATGTATATCTTAATGCTCTTAAATTCTTCTTTTTAGGCAGCTGTAAAATCCTTAGTTAAAAATCTCCCCTTTAAACATATCCCATCCAGTTCCATTTCTCCCAAACATTCTCCCATATGCTCCCCATATGCTGTTTGCCATTTTATTAATGTTCTAAAATTACAATATAAAAGCTTTTTCTCTGTTATTATTTCAGCTGTCATGAATTCATTGACAAACACAAGCCAAGCACAATCTAATAGCATAACTGAATACAGCCCCAACACCTCTGGTTACTGTTCTGCATAATTAAGCTCCAAACAACAACAAAAACCTTTATCCCTAGTCCCAAGTAGTTCCTACAGCCCTGGGATATTTTCTGTTTAAGACACGTTAACATCTCTCAGTGTAACAATTTAATTTGGCCGGATGTTTAATGTGGGAAGAAAACAAACTGTTATTGAAATCTCTCTTTACCTTTCTTCAGCTTTTAGTTAACGTAGTTCATGATTAAAAACGTCATTTGAATTACGGAGCTGCAGTTCTCCCAAAACAAATGAACATTCTGAAACCATGAACATCACACAGACGAACGTTTAGTTACATACGATACACAAATACATACATTTACATACAAAGATGACATTCAGACAGACAAACACGTGCAGGCCTGCTTTTTCTGACTGTCTTAAATAGTTCTATGTTTTTCATAGTTTTTAAACGTCTATAGCAACGCCGAAAGATGTATTTTCAACGTGTTAAGTTCCCGCTTAGTTTAAAAGTGGAGAGCTTGCGCTGGCTACGACCCCCGAATGTTTCGTCCAAACACGGTTTTACTCTTCAGCCCCGCAAGGATACAACTCTGTGTCTCGCAGACACCTGGACGCTTACCCCTTTTTGAAAGTTATACGTTGCATTTAATAGTTACGAACAATTTTATCCACACCGGGAGTTCCAGTCGGTCCCCACGTAAACGCTTCCCCGGTGCAACGCCCTTTTAGTTCCGTTTCCGTTTCCTTTTTATTTTTTATTTTATTAAAAACTTTCGCTTTTCTTTTTCTTATTAATCCAACTGCCCCGACCAACTGGTTGCACTTTGAACACCCCCCTGCGCCAAAAACCCCCAAAACAAAACAAAACACAAATACATTTATCTGTAACCTCACTTACACACAAAGACCCATTTGCACACACACACACAGACACACTCAATATCCGCGGATCCAAGCAGTCTCTCCCCCACTCACTCTGACTCAATAATCTCATTTCAACAGACACAATATATTGTACAAGACATGACGAAGGCAACAATATCAGACAGACAGCTTGCGCGCAAACTTTCAACATTCTGTTCACATATGCTGAAGCCGTCTCCCCTGCACAACGTGTAGTGTCATTTAAAAGGCCAGAATCCGTACTTACCGGATAAAACGCCCTCAATGTGCTCCAAAGTTGCCGTGCCACTGGGGCCAAAGGAGCAGCTGTTCCTAGTACGTCAGTTCCAGCAGAGACTTCAACCGCATGTACCTCTTGTGGTTCCAGGTATGCTGATAAGCCAGTCCTCACATCACCAATAGCCAATACATACCCGCCTAAAGTCTCCACGAATGCTTGGATCCAAAGGTGCGCCCCTTTTCTGGGATCAGGGAACATGTGCCTCAGATGAACGTTGTCAGCACATGAAAGAGGGCTGTAAACAGCTGCATTCACCTGTCCTGTAGCACTGTGAGTCTGAAACAATGGCAGTTGCACACTTTGTTTTGTTGCAGGTAAAGAAAGATCAGTTTCGCTAGAATGCAGGTTACATCTGGGTCTTACGTCACAGCTTATCTGTCCCCCACATAACACCATACCAGGCACCTGCACCGAAGGGTCTGATGAAGTCACCACACTCCTGGCCTTGGATAACAGTTCTCCCTTATCACCATGCAGATTGTTTTGCATAGTTGTGTACTTACCTTCTTGTTTGAAAGAAGATGATTCCCTTACCCCCTGCAGATTTTCATTCTCTTGTTGTTTGTCGAGGCCTGAGAAGCACATGCTGAAATACAGTTCAGTTAGTTTTATCAAGCCTGCTATTTTGATTTCCTCTTTTTGGTATTTTTCTCGAGCAAACTCACCTGCATCACCCGTTTCTACTTGTGCTAGGGCTAATCTATTTTTTAACATCTGTAAATAGTAAGTGCACATTTGGGCCTCTGGTGGTGACCCTTCTGTATCACCAAAAACCCCGTCTCTCCTCATTTTTTTTTTTTTTTCACACCACTCCTCAAATTGTTTTAAATGGTTTTCAGCATCTTTGTGTGGGAAGTTTGCCATTATGCTCCTTTTTCCTGTCTCCAGCAGTGTTCCTAAAGAACCCCCCTGGAGCTCATTTTCTGCCTGATTCTCAGCCATTCCAGCACTCACACGTCTTGGCCAACCTGCTGGGACAGCGTCCTGACCCCGGTCCAATGAGAGCTTATTTTTTATCTCTCAGACACCAAAACTTATTATGTTCCTATATGCCTTATTATTGTGTTTTTACACGGCAGTTTCAATGAGCCAGTGTACTCAGGATGAGAAGGCCCTTACCCTTCACTTCACTTCCACGGCTCAATGACAATAACGTGTCTCACACACACACACACACACACACACACATACACTCACACTCTCTGGCCAATCTTTTAGTTAACTCTGTACGTACCTTCGGTCTTGCTGGTTGTGTGTGCGTCCAGCTCACGGGTGTATCTCGGCATTGCTGTCTCTACGACAGGTTCTCGGCTTCTCAAACTAGATATCTTGAACTCACTGGCTGATTTTCTATATTTGTCTGTAATCGGGGTTTTAACAGAGAGCCACCCTCCGTCAAACCTCCGCATTCATACTATTGTGTATTTGCCAGGTCTTGTTCTCAATCTCATACGCGCTCGTTTTTCGAAAAAGGCTGCTTTTATATTACCGCAAAAACGACTTTTATGTTCGTCCTCGCGGAAAATAAGGGGGCATCTAAACCCACATTTTCTAGGCTACACGATGTTTTAGAAGCCACGCGTACAGGCGTGTCTGTCAGAATGGCCGCTTTTATGTTACACACAGAGGAACACGTATTTTCCTCTGTGCCTAACAAGGGGACCTTTTAAACCCTAAATTCTCAAGGTGCACAGTATTTTCGGAACCCTGGCCAAGGATTCCCGGACTCTCACCTCTGTGACCGCACGCAAATCCCAAGTTCTTGTCGACACGTTTGCAAACAATTATCCTCAAACCTTTCTCTGCCTTTAGAAATACAAAAAGTCGGCCCTCCAGGAAGAAAAAGACACTAGGAGATGAATGAAATCTCCTTACCTTTTGTTGCGGCCGCAAGCTGTGTGTTTTTCTTCCGGAATGACGTCCTGACCGAAAAAACGGAAGGTGGTATGTCGTCCTTTGGGTCCGGGTGGAAACACCAATTTGGTTACTGTTTCACCGTGCCGTGTCTAAGGTGAAACACCCTCGGTGGACCCAGTTCGTTTTACCCAGTCAGGCGACCCCCACTTACTTATTACCTTGAATGTAGGAAGCATAAAACAGACAAGTATGCTTTTAGTTATATTTTATCTAGGTAAAGACAGAGAAATAGTTACAGTCACACCAGCGCTGATGGGCCCCTGATCGGCAGGAGGCCTCGAGTGCTCATTACACAAACATTATAAAGGGATCTCGGGACACACCCAAACAAGGGCGGTACACATCCAAACTGTGACATCAGCAGGGAAGCTGTGTCACCTCCGGGGTGGTATCTGATAGATATGTGCCAATCTTTTGGGTCAGTGCCATCTAAGTGTGCCATGCAGTTCTGGGATAAACAGCTCGTTCCACTTGACCTTGTTGATATCCTAACAATGAGATGCTTCGTCCATCATACATCTTTGTGTTTGAAGTTCCTGTCGAGTTTTGCATTGATGCACTCAGCATCACACCATCATTTTTTTTTTTTTTTTTGAAAGCATCTTTACTCTTCGTATCCAGTTTGGTTCCAAAACGAGACAAACAGAGAAACCATCTAAGAATCCAATGACACTGATAAGCCAGCCTTTCCGTAGGACCACCTTTACAACAAACAAGACCTGTTTGTCAGAACATTTCCCATCAGCTGAGCTGAGAATTGGGAGTCTAGGGACCAAACCTTTCAAGGTCCAAAACTGATTCAGAGCAAAAGATGACACAGCAGCTGATCTTGGACCCCAGGTAAGGTGTTCTTTTATCAGCTTTATCGTGCCGGTTCAGCGGTTGCCAACCTGGCAGTTCAAAAGTGACTCCCTTTCAAATCATTGGCCCTTTTCCAAACTTTCAACCATAAAAACAACATTAACTTTAATAAAAACAATGTCTAGGCCACTGGCAGAAAAAGATTAAGACAACCTGAGATTAAAAGTTAAGTCTTTAATTACCTTGAATAACATATTGTTGAGCCTAACAGGCTAAAGAGGATTTTAAAGTACTTTATGTTTTTTATGTTGGTGTATTTGTTGTTTGGCTTAATTTTCTCTACCATCAGTAAGTGGATCTGTGTGATCACTGACAATGTAGTTCTTGATTCCAATAGTGCATATTTCCAATAATAATTACATTCTATCTTTACTATTATTATTGTATTCTTCTTTATCTTTACTATTAATATTGTATTCTTTTAAAAATAAATCAGTTTTCAAAAAGATACAAAAACGTTTGTTGTACACAATACACAATAAAAGACACCATGAAACTGAACATTGAACAAAAAGCCAGTTCACACAGGAATGTTTTTAACTACATTTTTAATAGAGTCCACAACACAGTTGAAGCATTTGAGTGTAAAACAAAATAACTAATTTTAAGGGGAAAAAAAATGTAAGCAAAATTTAGATCTTCTTGGCCAAACCAAGAACATTTGTGCCACATGTTACGATCCATCAAACTGTGGTTGATTTTTGCTTGGACCAAGGATGTAGATTGGAAAACAAACCGATGCAGTCATGGTGGCTGGAAACACAAAACTTAACGTGATCAAATTTAACCATTAACAACCACGTTTGACAAAACCCAATAGCTAAAATACTCTAATTAATATGGCTGCCTGTCGGGCTTTCAAGCTTGCCAAACCATAATATTTCAGGCCATGTATTTGTGGGTCTCTCTAAATATGTGTCTTACATTCTTCATACTTCTAGCAAACTCCACAACTCCGGGGGACATAGGCCTGTTTCCTTTGATTGCACTTATGTAACTCAATGCTAAAATGCTTTCTAGAGACACAGCCTTGATTCTCAATCTGTTCTGCCCGATTACTGCCAAAATGTCCCAACCAGCCGGTGCTTGGACCCGCGTCCTGGAAGCTTTCACAGGGGAACAAGTGTGTCATCATCGTCACAGCAGGTTTCAGCGTCGCAAACCACTGGCCGGCATCACTGCTCCGACATGCCATTGTCAACGTGTGTCAACAAACACACTATTGACGGAGGGTGCTGCGGCCCGGCCAGACAAAGACACCATTGTTTTACTTAATTTCTGTGTGCTTAAAAAAAGAGCATGCCCTAATTCTAGCTTAGTAGCGGAAGACGAGCACCTTTTGGGGGAAACTGTGGGCTGTGAGAGGAGCGAAAAAGAAGATAGACTTGGCTTGTGTGAACAATGTATCTTACAAAGTGGCTGTGAAACAGAAGCAAAGACAAGCAAAACATATAAAAGGAGAAATAGCTCTCATTCAGCTTGTTTTAAAGGAAAACCTGAACACAGCACCCTGCCCAGGCAAAAGCTTTCTGGGGACTCATCTTTCGTTATATCTTCACATGAACCGCAATTACATTATACATAAAACCCTCTGACTCTCACCTATGGTCATGATATACATGACCATAGGCCAATTACAAGGGCTAATTGGCCGATGGCATCGAGCAGGCAAAGAAAAGGGCAAGACAGATGTCCAGAGGGCCTTGTTTTATACAATTTACCAGGGCAGGAGAAAGTGGAGCAGCAGGAGGGAGGAGCAAGGGGGTCCTGGCCACGGCGAATGACTGGGAGATGCGGGCAGACCTAAAGAAGCAGCTCAAATTCCCTGAGGAGATAGCCCACACTAGCCTGAGACCTGACATTGTTCTGTGGTCTAAAGGTACCACACAGGTGGTGCTCATAGAGCTGACTATCCCCTGGGAAGAGAGGATGGAGGAGGCCTATGAGCGTCCTAGAGAGCCAGCCAAATGGATGGAAGACCTGGAATCTCCCAGTGGAGGTGGGCTGCAGAGACTTTGCTGGACGGTCGCTTTGGAGAGCCCTTGGACTGCTGGGAATTGAAGGGCTGGCCAGGAAGCGGCTTGTAGCCAACGCCACCAAGCGGGCGGAGGAGGCATCTCGCTGGATTTGGATGCAGCGGGAGGTGCGGTGGCAGAGCCGAAGCACTAAGTGAACGAAGAACTGAAGACAGAGTTGGGTGGCATTCAGTGGGGGTGGTTCCAGGACGCTGGATCTGCCGTTGAGCCCCACCGAGGTGTCATGGGCTTAAATCAACGAAACACCAGTGAAGGGGGGTGCCAATTTGATAACCTGCTGAAGCTACCCAACTCCTATTCAAGTCACAGAGACCTAGTGGTGCCTTGAGGGAGACAGAGAGAGAGAGCAATGCCACGTACCTGTAAAGGTGGGCCAGTTGCGATACCCCTTATCGTATTTTGCATATTCCTATATGTACATATGTCCTTGTAATGCCTTGTAATGATTTGAAATTCCCTTGAGTGAGCTGGGGTGTTTCTGGGGAGAGGTATGTCTGGGTTTCCCTTCTGTTGCCCTCTCAAATAACCAGAAGATGATAAATGGATGAGAAAGTATTGATTTAGTGATTCTGTGTTTAGCAGTGTCTCTTCCTAGACAAGGTCATTCACACAGCTAGTGTTACAATTAGCTTTATATGCCCTTTTTTGTTTTTCTTTCTTATAGAAGGTACCCCTGGCTCGGTGATTTTGTGGTTAGCTGTGTCTCTTTTCTAAATGAAGCCATTGACGTCGCTATTGCTGCAATTAACCGTTGTGTACTCTTTTTTGTTTTATTTCCCATAAAAAGTATTTGCCTATGTTTAAGTGTGCCTCTTTCCTAAGGGAAGCCATTAATAGAGCAGCTGCTTGATTAATGGCTTTTTCTAAGCTTTTGTACACTATTCATTTAATTCTTCATAGAAAGAACAATACCTCCTGTCCCAGCGTTTTTGTGTTTTTCTGTACATTCCCCTTATAATAATTGTCTGTTTCTTTTCTTTTTTTTTTGGTTTTCGTTCTCTTAGAAAGAACTCCGTCCCGTGGGTGGTCTGGCCTGGGTGCGGGATGGGGGGCCGGGACCAGAGCAAAAACCGGGATGGTGGGGTTGTGGTGGAGTCCCCCCCCATCTTGACTTTAGGGTTCACGTACCGGGTCTGGGTGCCTGGTCCTCCTTTGGGGTGCCGGCATCTAGACCCGGGAATATGGGATGTGTGTGATGAATGCAAAGGTGTGTATTGTGTCACCCCCCACCCTTTTTTTCACCCCCCCATCCTGCCCCCCTCCGCTGGCAGGCGCATTGGCCCGCTGGTGCATAGGTGGTACTCTGTGTCTGGGGATGGGTGCCCGGGGCTTGGGCGGGGCGCTCCTGGGGCCTCGGGTCCCTGGGGCCCATGACCGGTCCCACCTCAGCGTAGCTGGCTGCCGGTGGAATAGCCCAGCTCGTCCCCGCGGCTCCTGGTGGTTTCAGCATTGCGGCAGCTGGGGATTTCCTGGGGGGTGTCTCCCCTCTTCCCTTGGTGGAGGTGGCAGATTTCCTGTGTTGGCCCCCCTTGGGCACATTTACTTTGGGGGTCCCTTAGGGCATCTGGGGTTTTGGGTCATTTGGGGCCTGCCTCAGTGCTCCGGGGGTTGGGGGGGTGTTCTTTTCGCTCTTCACAACCACTTTTGAGCATTTTCCCCAAGGATAAACCTCACAGATGCAAGTGCACACTCACAAACACCCAAAGGTACTTGGATCCGGCTACTTACATACTCATCAATTTTTATCTTCAGCTACCACTTTATACATTTTGCATTGATTAATACTGTATATACTTCAGTGATGTACTTCAGTAATTCATCACATGAATTATTCCCTACGTAATAAAACTATTTACATATATAAATCAAGCAGAGCACTATGGCGAAAGCGATAATGCTCTACTAGTGAGAATAAAATCTGTTTGGCTCTTTCTGGCATTAAGACAACAATTCTTAGTGCCACATTGCCAGACAGACAAAAAAAAAAAAAAAAAAGAAAGTACTCCTGGCCCAGCGCTTCCTTTTTTGGCAGTCTTCTGTTGTGGGACCAAGCCCCTGATGGAGCTGATATTTGCAGTGCTTATTTGCTTGGTCCTTAAAGTGTTTTTGCCTTTTCTCTGAGACTCCTTTCTAACCCCTCAAAGGCATCTGGTAGTGGCCAATGGGTCGCCTCTGCTGAATCTGGTTCTGCTGGAGGTTTCTTCCCTATAATCAGCAGCAGTCTCTGTCCACTCTCTCCAAAATCCTAATAGAGATGAACAATCACTGTAAAATGAAAAACTTGATTTTATTGGATGGCCTTCCATACATATGTGTTTTTGTCTTCCATTTTAGCATCAAATGATCAAGTAAATTTGATTATAATGTTTAGTAATTTGAACTGTTTTAGACTTTATGTAAAAGGATCTGAATCTGACTATAACTGGGATGAAATGCATTGATATGAAATGAATTTGGACCAGAACTAATCCTATGGATCTGAATCAGCTGCTAGATTTAATTTAACCTTTTTTTTTGTTTGTCCTGTATCAATGACGGCAAAGCTGCTGACTTCCTCCAGAGCCAGAATGAACAGAAAGCCCACTACCTCCGTTTTTGGTGTACATTCGTGAACATGTGTTGGCTGTAATAATACAGGCTTGGAAAATTCTGAAACTTGTCCTTAGAGCTTAGGGGCAGACAAAGAGCTGACAGCAGAGACAAATGCATTCATTACTCTGTCCTTGGACGTCTGGGAACAAGCTGCCATGATGCGTAAAACATTTCAGGGTTAATCGAAAGTCTTCCGTTTGGTTTTTCAAAGTCATCAATATTCCCTCGGTTAAACGCAAGGTAACTTATTAAGCAGTCACATTTCAAGAGGTCAGGAACGGGAATGCCTGTAGCGGTCTGGACTGCAGGGAAGCCAAAACTCTGGAGGTACTTTGTGATAAACTCTGCTTTACGGAGGTGAAGCATTGACATGCTGGACGATAGAGTTTGGTCTCTAAGATGTGGAACTGTCATCAGTCATCAGTTGCGGACTCATCTCAATATGTCTCTACATTGAGACTGCCTTTAGTGATGACAAGCCTCGTAACATAACAGCATCACACTGCCTCCACCAAAAGCTGCTTGGTAAAGGCAGAGAAGAGTATTTCACGGGCAGAACCCACATGCTCAACTCTCCTGCTCAAATCCACAAACACAAATGTTTTATTTACAAATGTGGCACCAATTAACTAACCTGACTCTCTCCAGCTGTATGTAGCTCCGCCTAGCTCCACTCACATCCATCTGGGACACCTCCCATAGGAATTGCCTTTATTGAAGGCTGGGCCTTATCAAAAATCCTTGCATATGATTGGATAAGCCACTTGTCTGTCATCTTTATTGACGTGCTATTTCAACCACTCACACCGAAGCTAACCCGTGACACTGTGAGAGCAACGCAGGAAAAACTAAACTTTTCTTTTTAAATGTGTTTGCGGCTCTAGTGGCACGCGTTTTATTGACAGTGAGCTGACAGGAAGAGGGGGAAACACAGGCGGCAAAGCGGGCCGACAACAAAACACAAATGTATGTACTTTCTGAACTAAGTTCTGAAATCCCAAGTAAAATTGCACTAGTTTTAAAACTAGAGTGTGCTCAGCTCAGACGGAACGTTGTTTCCAAGTGGGAACTCCAATTTTATGGAGAACGATCTTATGACAAATCTTCCCAGAGGGAATCCTTGATGCTAGGAATGAGGTTCCTTCCAAGACATACGAATCTCTATGACTCTGGCTGTTAAAGGCTGTTCTTCTAACGTATAAAGCCCTTAATAATCAAGCTCCATCATATATCAGAGCTCTGATTACCCCGTATGTTCCTAACAGAGCACTTCGCTCTCAGACTGCAGGTCTGCTGGTGGTTCCTAGAGTCTCTAAAAGTAGAATGGGAGGCAGATCCTTTAGCTATCAGGCTCCTCTCCTGTGGAACCAACTCCCAGTTTTGGTCCGTGAGGCAGACACCCTGTCTACTTTTAAGACTAGGCTTAAAACTTTTCTTTTTGACAAAAATTATAACTAGTGGCTCATGTTACTCTCAGCTACCTTTATAGTTTTACTGCTATAGGCTTAGGCTACTGGAGTATATCAGGATCTAATTTTCTCACTCTATTGAGTTCTACTGTTCTTCAATTATGCATTATGTGTTGTCATTTCTGCTTTAACTTTCTGTTCTCTCTCTTTTCTCTTCATAGTAGGTACACCTGGTCTGGCGTTCTGTTAACTGTGACATCATCCAGAGAAGCCAGATCACCCGCTACTACCATCTAATGTAGAACAGATTACTAGATCAATGTGTGCTTCTGTGCTTTTTTGTTTCTCTTGTCGTGTCTCTGTTCTGTCTTCTGTAACCCCAGTCAGTCGAGGCAGATGACCGTTCATACTGAGCCCGGTTCTGCCGGAGGTTTTTCCTTCCCGCTAATGGGTGGTTTTTCTTCCCACTGTCGCTTCATGTTTGCTCAGTATGAGGGATTGCAGCAAAGCCATGTACAATGCAGAGGACTCTCCCTGTGGCTCTACGGTTCCCCAGGAGTGAATGCTGCTTGTAGGGACTTTGATGCAATCAACTGGTTTCCTTATATAGGAAATTTTTGACCAATCTGTATAATCTGACCCAATCTGTATAATATGATTGAACTTGACTTTGTAAAGTGCCTTGAGATGACATGTTTCATGATTTGGCGCTATATAAATAAAATTGAATTGAATTGAATTGAATATGCTTTTAAATCCTTTTCACATTTAAATCATTCAGTTGTGGCCTGTAAGTGGAACTGCGATGCTTTGGTCTGAACTCCTCACAGCCCCTTTTTTGCCCCTATTCCAAGGTGGGTTTGAGAGCAACTCGTTTTGGTGCCATCTTACCAGGTCACAGAGCGTTCCACTCCACCACGCTCGACCATTTTGGTAGCATGCTGGAGGACGGTGTAATGAATTGTGTGGGTCAATGCACCCAACAACCGAAGATTTTCACTGATCTACTTGCAACAGATACTGTGATGTAACTGTTCAAAAAAATGTAGTCGAGTACAGAGAAACTGAACGGCTTCAAAAAGGTCACCCAAACTGAATATAAAGATACCTACGCAGCACCAGGAAAGACTGCATTCAACTTTTCTCCATTTCTAGAGACTCCAAGTACACAACAAAATATATTTAAGGGCTAAAAAAAAGCGTCTCTTGCATGAAATTCTACTTTTGAAGAAATAAAGTTTAGTCTAAAACTTAGGAGGCATACAAAAAGAAACACTCAAAATAGATACCTGGGACACAAAATAAGATCATGACTGGAAAGACTAGCTGCCTATATCAGAGCACAGTGAGATAGCTGTGGAATATTATAATCATCTCATCTCCTTCAAAGTTACCATGTCTGCAACGTAGACAGTAGGTTTTCGAACTGGGAACACTTACTCTGAGGAATATTCTCCCATTTATCCTAAAAACAGATTACACTGTTCTGTCCTTCACTTCAACCATCAACTGCTGATTTATGTCAGGCAGCGTCCTTATAAAAAGCAGTCAGACGTTTTCTGTGCATCTTCAGTGAAATAAATACTTCACAATCAAAAAGGTAGTTTATTCGTAGAAGTTTAAAAGAGGAAAGGACATGGCCATATGTGCAAAAAAGCAAACTACTTCTGAGCACCAAAACCTTTTCAGGAATTGCCCAGAAAGATGAAATCCTTCATTTATACCCAAAGATTTACCTGTCATAACTATAGACATGAATCTATTAATGTTTTTATATAGCTGATATGCCTTAAAAGGACAAAAAAAATGAGGAAAAATGTATTTTTACCCCTAAATACAGCATTGCTTATTAGAAGGTCTATTAGAAGGGGACCTCTTTAGGCTTTATGTGGACAGGAAGAAGAATTACCCTGAAAATGCAGAACTGTTTGAAGTCAGACTTAAAAGCTTGAACTTATTCGTTATCTTGTTGCTGTTGTTTTTTAAAAAGAACCTAAGTCAACATGAACACCTGACAAGGATCCAGAGGCAGACATAGTTAAGATTGCTGAGTCACCTGTTTCCCATTTTCGGCGGCACATTGGCACAGGCTGGGCTCATAATGCTACATTAACTCTCCTTCTTGCTCCAGATAAAAACTGAAGTGCAACCCCAGAAGTGCAGTAAGAGAAATAGCACCTTAGTGCAAGTGCTGCTTCTGATCCCACACCAGGCAGGGTGCAAATCATTTACCCTTAAAAAAAAAAACCCCAGCCGCATTGAGGAAAAGTCTTGGGTTTAAAGAGTCCCCTCATTATGGTCTGTTCTTGTGGCGTCCTGAACAGGACAGGCAGGCTGACACGGCTATCTCTGTTCTTTACTTCAGCAGTCTGGAAGAAGTTTTGTTAAAGCAAAGCGTTGCTTTCTAACATCTTAAAGGGTTCTTGCAAAAATATTCATAGCCTACAAACCTTGTCACATTCTATCATGATACAACCATAACCTTTTATGGGATTTTATGAGATAGAGTGACTCACCATGAAACATAGAGGTGGCAGCATCATGCTATGGGGAAGTTTTTCTCAGGGACAAGAAAGCTGGCGAGAGTTGGTTGGAAGATAAATGGAGTGAAACACAGTACTGGAAGCAAAGAAATGTTCAAGAATGCACAAAACTTGAGAAGAGTCATGGTTCACCTTCCAGTAGAACAATGACCCTAACCCTACAGCCAGGGCTACAACAGGATGGTCCACGTTTAAGGGTGTTAAAATGGCCCAGCCAAAGTGGCTGAGCATATAGGTGCTGGTCATAATGATTTCATTAGTTTTGATAATCATCAAAATATAAAGAAATAAACACTTGAAATATATCAGTCTGTGTGTAAGGAACGAATATAATATCCAAGTTTCACATTTTGTATGAAATTACAAAAAAAAAACAAAAAAACTTTTTCATGATATTCTAATTATAATATCAGCACCTGTACACACATGCCACACTTCCCAGTTCTTTGCAAAAAAAACCTAAGTTGGGTCACACTCTTTCCTTTGTTGGATTTTGCATTGAATAGTACTGTTTGAGCTGGAGACTGTTATGTAAATTCACTAAAACACCTTTGAGGCCTTCACAAAACAGCTGTATTTGCAGGGGTTGGACAATGAAACTGAAACACCTCTCATTTTAGTGTGGGAGGCTTCATGGCTAAATTGGACCAGCCTGGTGGCCAATCATCATTAATTGCACATTGAACCAATAAGAGCAGAGTGTGAAGGTCTAATTAGCAGGGTAAGAGCACAGTTTTGCTCAAAATATTCCAATGCACACAACATTATGGGTGACATACCATAGATCAAAAGAGGACAAATTGTTGGTGCACGTCTTGCTGGCGCATCTGTGACCAAGACAGCAAGTCTTTGTGATGTATCAAGAGCCACGGTATCCAGGGTAATGTCAGCATACCACCAAGAAGGACGAACCACATCCAACAGGATTAACTGTGGACATAAGAGGAAGCTGTCTGAAAGGGATGTTCGGGTGCTAACCCGGATTGTATCCAAAAAACATAAAACCACGGCTCCCTGAGTCACAGCAGAATTAAATGTGCACCTCAACTCTCCTGTTTCCACCAAAACTGTCCGTCTGGAGCTCCACAGGGTCAATATCCACGGCTGGGCTGCTATAGCCAAACCTTTGGTCACTCCTGCCAATGTCAAACGTCGGTTTAAATGGTGCAAGGAGCGCAAATCTTGGGCTGTGGACAATTTGAAACATGTATTGTTCTCTGGTGAGTCCACCTTTACTGTTTTCCCCACATCCGGGAGAATTACGGTGTGGAGAAGCCCCAAAGAAGCGTACCACCCAGACTGTTGCATGCCCAGAGTGAAGCATGGGGGTGGATCAGTGATGGTTTGGGCTGCCATATCATGGCATTCCCTTGGCCCCATACTTGTGCTAGATGGGCGTGTCACTGCCAAGGACTACCAAACCATTCTGGAGGACCATGTGCATCCAATGGTTCAAACATTGTATCCTGAAGGAAGTGCCGTGTATCAGGATGACAATGCACCAATACACACAGCAAGACTGGTGAAAGATTGGTTTGATGAACATGAAAGTGAAGTTGAACATCTCCCATGGCCTGCACAGTCACCAGATCTGAATATTATTGAGCCACTTTGGGGTGTTTTGGAGGAGCGAGTCAGGAAACATTTTCCTCCACCAGCATCACGTTGTGACCTGGCCACTATCCTGCAAGAAGAATGGCTTAAAATCCCTCTGACCACTGTGCAGGACTTGTATATGTCATTCCCAAGACGAATTGACGCTGTATTGGCCGCAAAAGGAGGTCCTACACCATACTAAGAAATTATTGTGGTCTAAAACCAGGTGTTTCAGTTTCATTGTCCAAACCCTGTATGTTGCCATTAAATCACACACAGTTGGACTCCATTTAGTAAATAGGTAAATTATGATGGTAATAGGATGCACTGAATTTTATTTAGAGGTATAAGTATAAAGAGGGTTAAACATAAATGCAGTGGCAGTTCTACACCAAAAATACTAGGAGGGCCAGGGTGGGGCCAGTGTTTTTTCATGAGGCACATTACAAAAGAATGAAACAAACAAACAAAAAACAAAACAAGAAAAATGAGACAATATTTTATTGTTCAATATATTGGCTTCTCCAAATTCTCCTTAGTTGTGAGTGTGTGCGTGAATGGTTGTTTGTCCTGTTTGTCTCTCTGTGTTGCCCTGCGACAGACTGGCGACCTGTCCAGCGTGTACCCCGCCTCTCGCCCAGTGAACGCTGGAGATAGGCACCAGCAACCCCCGCGACCCCATGAGGGATAAAGCGGTTTGGAAAATGGATGGGATATCTTAAGTAAGCCAAAGAACCACTTGCGGCTCTGGAACTGTAAGTTGTAAGTTGCAGATCTAGCTGATGGAAACTGGGATCCTATCAATTTTGCCGAAGCCAACACTGTAAAGGTGCGTTCACACCAAACGAGGGATTGACATGTTATCCCTATGTAAAGGCATATTCAGGGGAGAATTAACGATCCACAATGCGACTGATGCGTTCAGAGCTAGGCGAAAGGCACAAATTGGGCGAATAGAGCGAAGCGAAACTGCGAATAGCCTCGGTTCACCTGAGTTCAACAATCTGAACTTTTCTGTCAAGTCTCGTCGCGTTAAGGGTCCTCATCGTCCATTTATTTCAGCTCTAAAATGTTTTTTACATGTTACATATTTAAACAGTAAAATGAGGCTATATGTAACATATGATCTATGATGGATTTACTGACTGAAGACGTCTGTAGCTTGTGCCCTGGAGGCTGATCCGCCCCCCTACACGGTGCAGCAGGTCCTCATACTGGGTCCTGGACAGATGGAAGTGCTGCTGGAGGTGACCGTCATCAAAACGCAGCTCCAAGTGGTGGTACTCGATTCCCAGCGAGTACCACCACTTCACAAGTATGTGTCTGTATTAGTCGGCTATACATGCTTCCAATCAAATACACTGAAGTTTGTAAAGTGATAAAACAGTTTCATACTCAAGCATAAGATGATTAAAGTTAAAGTTAGTTAAACTTAGTTTGTCCAGATGTTACAAATAAAATGACCATTGATGCCAGAATCTCACAAATGTGGTTTATTTTCGTTCTGGAAATGCTTACAGAGATTTCCCCACAAGCCAAAACATAAAGTCAGAAGTGAACAGTATTTCATGTAATTATCTACCTCTAATGACTGCAGTGTGTTACTTCTGGTGAGTAACTGAGCATCGTCCATAACAGCTGTTCAATCACAGATAAGCTAAGCTCGGCGTCCTCAACCCAGATGTCCAACGTAAGAGATTGTTTAGCAAAGCCGCTCTGAAGCGATGGGAAAGTGGCCAGGCAGGATGCTGCGTGACCCTTTTGTAGTCACACGACCCTGGCAGGACTTGACCTCCGACCTAGGGTCTTCACCTTTTGGCCTTCTTCTCCTTCATGATCTTCTTGCTCTCCTCTCTCCTGCGCTTGTTGACGGGATTGCGCGGGTCGTAGATCTCGAACGTGTCCTCGTCCGGCACGGTGGCGTCCTTGACTTTTCTGCTTTGCTCATCAAAGTGCAGAACGTGGGCCATCCTAAATCAGACGGAGAGAGGGGGATAGAGTTCAAAGCACAGCAGTGGAGCATCCAGTAAATCAGCAATCTTATGCACGTTTACCTGGAGGCCAATCCGTTTATCTGGAAACCCAGGTTATTGACAAAAAAGGAAAAAACTGATCTTACCTCACTGGTTCAAACCTGTCTTAAAATGTATACGTTGCTACAAAAGGTTATGTCCCACCATTACAGATTTCAAACTCAGGTAACCAGAGTAAACACAAAATACAGCTTTCGAATTAGGATTTCAGTTATTGAGGGGAAAAAGTTATTCCTCCTCTGAGTCAAGAAAAATAGGAACTCTCTCATAATGGCCATTTTTGTTATTGCTGAATCATTAACACCAACTTTAACTGAGGCAAGTGATGGCTGCAAGGCTTTAGATGTTTTTTCTGGGTTCTTTTATGGCCTCCTGGATGAGCTGCTAGTACGCTCCTACAGTTTTTTTGGTAGTTCTGGGATGGTTCTTCACTGTTCCATGTTATCCACATTTGAGGAGAACGACTCTCACCAGGGTTCACTGGACTCTTTCCAACCTAAAGACGTTAATGATTGTTTCCTGTCTCTTAGTTAAATCCTCTAGTGTGGGGGATGAAGCGTTGCCTTTCAGATCATTTGGCCTAATTCATGATGTCAGACAGGTTCAGTTTATAGGATGTAATGTGATGCTGTAACTACCAGTCATCAGGTGGGTGTAGTTACAGTGAACTCAGCTTTCCCAAAATATGGTTAAGTCACAGTGGATTCATTAGTTGGCATGGGAAGTAACCGTATAATATTTATTTATTAAGTTTATTTGTCAGGGTCAGACGCACAACAACACAGACTAAATGAGAAAGCAGCGGTCCCGTGCAAACATTATGGAGCTTAAAGCATGAACTAATCTGCAGCACTTGTCCCTAGATAAGCCTTTAAAAACAGAGAATCTGAAATACTACATTAAATAGAATAATGCTGAAAGAGTTGACCGTGATACGAACAACCTATTTAGTGACAGGCACAGCAGAGGGACTAAAGCACGGCAATAAAACAGGTTAAACATGAATACGATACGGGATTAGACACAGGCAGGATTTGGTACGTCTTTGACTGTTAATTTTTTTTTTTGTTGATAATCTGAATCATGTGTGACACAAAAAGTAGAGCTTGGTAAGAGGGAAAGTATTTTTTCATCTTTGAAAAAAGGTTGTGATGTGCTGTGAAGTGTCATTTGGGCACCGGGCGGAAACACCAGTTGTAAAGAATTAACCCCCCCCCCCCGTCGGCGGTCCTCCTCGTCCTTTATCCTGGAGAAGCGGTCTTATTTTATTGATGACTTCTTAAGTAAGAAAATACTCTCGAGGCACAAACTACACTTTAATTCATTTAATCTAAGCAAGCCAGAGAAATGGTACAGCTTCAGTACTGGACTCGCATAATGATCACAATTCAGGAAAAGGGTACAATAAGGGAGCGAGAGCCCCAAACTCTCGGTTACATTAGTTTAAATGGATCCGCAAGGACATCCATCCCCCCCAGTGTTGTCTGTGGGAGACGTGTCACTGTTAAGACTGTGAAATAGCATAGCCTCCAAGGTTTATCCACATGCACATGCTGCCCTGAGATAACTGTCCATTTGTTTATGCATGCCACAGCTGTGACGTCCTCAGTGTCAGTGAGCTATCTGTTGTTTCCCCAGAAACTGCTTTCTGCAGCTCCAGCGTCTGTAATCTCGTAATCTGTAACAAATGCATCATCCTCCTGAAACTCGGCTGTAGTGATACAAGTGAGGCACTTCAGCTCTGAAGACAACATTAATAGCAAAAGCAAAAACTTAACAAGGGCCATAAAAACAATTACCAACTGGACAAAAGCAATTATAGCAATTATAAATATCAGATAACAGCTCAAAGGTTCAAAAGGAATTTAGCTGGAGGGCAGCTTTTCGTCCCATTTAAAAGGTGAACAATACCTGAGCATCTTTCAGCTGGGGTTAGTGGGTGCATCAGGGATATCTAAGGTTAAGCAGTTAGTGGACTGTTTCGTGTTGTAACAGCACACAACCCACATGAAATATCCTGTTCAAACAGGAGATAAGCATCGTGAATGGATTTATCTGTTAAAGCAACAGCATGCAGATACAGAAAGCTCACTTTGTATTAATGGAGGTCAATTTCCTTGAGACACAAGCAAACCCCTGAAGAGAGGAGGGTACACGGTTTTTTTAATCAACCATGTTTCTTTCTGTTAATTGTGTCCCATAGTTATGTGTTTTTGGAATCTGCCGCTTTTTTAGAGCTTTTGTTATGATTTTACTTGGGTATCGTTGTTTATGAAAGATGAATATTGAAGAAACAAAGTTAGGTGAAAAAGCTCAAGATGCTCTAATAAAAAGAAAAGCAGTTAATATCTTAACATCAGCATATCCTCCTACAAACATGAGGACATTACGTCTATCGGAGGCGTTCTAAGACTGTAGAAGTGAGCTTTGGTTTTGGACTAGCCGCTAGCGTCAACATCCAGGTCCAACTAATCTGGATTTATCATGAATTAAGATATCAAGAAGGTTTTCTATAGGTAGAAAGCTACAAGTGTCTTGTCTGTTAAGTTGCCAACTAAACTTCACAACTTAATTTGAACCAAAACCCTTAAGCTGCAAGAAACAAAATTGAAATAAGCTCACTGAAAAGAAAACGTGAAGTCAGACATGTTCCCGTTGGATAGATGCAGGTGCAGACCAGCGCTGGATCCGAATGTTGTAGTCTGCAAGGAGCTGACATGTCTGATCCGTGAGCACAGAGGCTCACATGTCGTTGATCTCTCCAGCCAGTCAGCCTTGTCCACCAAGACAGATTCAGGAATCAGCATACATTCCTCAGAAGAGATATTAGTGTCAGGCACTTCCCAGATAACAAAGCGGCAACATTTCTGCAGCTGTCGGAAGACTGAAGCAACAAAGAAGGGAAAACTGTCTGTTGT
This sequence comes from Fundulus heteroclitus, assembly GCF_011125445.2. Classification (NCBI taxonomy): domain Eukaryota; kingdom Metazoa; phylum Chordata; class Actinopteri; order Cyprinodontiformes; family Fundulidae; genus Fundulus; species Fundulus heteroclitus. Next base: position 28,340,155 of record NC_046368.1, on the reverse strand, counting down.
TAAACAGCTACATGCCTCTATGTCAAGGTCTGAGGAAAGATCTCAACTGAATGTCCTAGCAGATGTTCCCTTAGTTGTAATGAGATTACTTTTTCCAACACATCCACTTACATCACAATAAACTATAATTAACACTATTAACCATGAACCTGCAAACAGTATAAATAGGTTCCATCACATTTTTCATGTAGAGTTCCACACTTTTCAAGAGCTCACAGTCCTTTACACTAATTTAAAGATAAAGAAAAAAAACATCCATCCATCAATCCGTTGTCTTCTGCTTATCCGGGGTCGGGTCACGGGGGTAGCAGCTTCAGTAGGGAGGCCCAGACGTCCCTCTCCCCAGCCACTTGGGCCAGCTCCTCCGGGGGAATCCCAAGGCGTTCCCAGGCCAGCCGGGAGACATAGTCCCTCCAGTGTGTCCTGGGTCTTCCCCTGGGCCTCCTCCCGGTGGGACGGGCCTGGAACACCTCACCAGGGAGGCGTCCAGGAGGCATCCTGACCAGATGCCCGAGCCACCTCAACTGGCTCCTCTCGACGTGGAGGAGCAGCAGCTCTACTCTGAGTCCTCCCCGAATGACTGAGCTCCTCACCCTATCTCTAAGGGAGAGCCCAGACACACTACGGAGAAAACTCATTTCAGCCGCTTGTATCCGGGATCTCGTTCTTTCGGTCACGACCCAAAGCTCGTGACCATAGATGAGGGTAGGAACGTAGATCGACCGGTAAATCGAGAGCTCTGCCTTTTGGCTCAGCTCTCTCTTCACCACAACGGATCAGTACAGCGCCCGCTTCACAGCAGATGCTGCACCAATCCGCCTGTCGATCTCCCGCTCCATCTTATCCTCATTCGTGAACAAGACTCCAAGATACTTAAACTCCTCCACTAGGGGCAGCACATCCTCCCCAACCCGGAGAAGGCACTCTACCCTTTTCTGGTTCAAGACCATGGTCTCGGATTTGGAGGCACTGATTCTCATCCCGGCCGCTTCGCACTCGGCTGCGAACCGCTCCAGTGAGAGCTGTAGATCACACCCTGATGAAGCCAATAGGACCACGCCATCCGCGAATAGCAGAGACGCAATCCTACGGCCACCAAAGCGGATCCCCTCAACACCTTGGCTGTGTCTAGAAATTCTGTCCATAAAAGTTATGAACAGAATCGGTGACAAAGGGCAACTTTGGCGGAGTCCAACTCTAACCGGAAACGAGTCCGACTTACTGCCGGCAATGCGGACCAGACTCTGACACCGGTCATACAGAGACCTGACAGCCCTTATTAAAGGGTCCGGTACTCCATACTCCCAGAGTACCCCCCACAGGACCCTCGGGGGACACGGTCGAATGCCTTCTCCAGATCCACAAAACACATGTAGACTGGTTGGGCAAACTCCCATGCCCCCTCAAGAATCCTGCTGAGGGTATAGAGCTGGTCCAGTGTTCCACGGCCAGGACAAAAACCACACTGCTCTTCCTGAATCCGAGATTCGACTATCCAACGGACCCTCCTTTCCAGAACCCCTGAATAGACCTTACCAGGGAGGCTTAAGAGTGTGATTCCCCTGTAGTTGGAACACACCCTCCGGTCCCCCTTTTTAAATAGAGGGACCACCACCCCAGTCTGCCAATCTAGGGGAACTGCACCTGATGTCCACGCAGTGTTGCAGAGCTGCGTTAACCAACACAGCCCCACAACATCAGAAAAAAAGGAGTTTAATATAATATTATGGCAAATGTAAAAAAATATGACAAAAAGAAGGAAGGCTGCAAGAAAGGAAAGACATAAAGAAGGAAAGGACGGAAGTTAGGAAGGTAGCAAACAAAGAGTGAAATAAGGAAGGAAGGAAGGAAGGTAGCAAACAAAGAGTGAAATAAGGAAGGAAGGTTTAGACAATGGAATAGTGAATAAAGTGCGGAAATACAAATATTGTCATACTTCATTAATGTATTTTCCATACTTATCCAGATCTGGAAAATACTGACATCTAATTTCAGACTTTAACAAACTGTATAGGATCCCTGAATGTAATCTCTGCCTGTACGAGCTCTGGGGTAAACAAATAATTTGTCAGTTTCTTACCCGACAATCCTTAAACAGTCTTCAGGAAAATGAGATGCTGCAACTGGATCAAAAGCGACTGAGGAACAAAATCTACACACATTTCATACGAAATGTTTCTAACAAATACATTCCAGGATTCTACAAGCTTACGAATATTAAGGGGTTTTTCATAAAGAGGCTTGGGAGGCTGTGTCCCTCTCTGAAGGCACTTATTTCTCTGATTGGTCAGCTTCAGCGAGGTTCTCCCCACCGCTGCGCATCCCATGCTATCAGGGAAAATCTGAAATTAAACGCACATGTGTGTTTGGTCAGTCACAGTGGAGCGATGTTGGAACCGACGGGTATGTGAGGGAACCTACACACATGGTGTAAAGAGTTCGGCAAACATTCCAGGCAAATCCACAGTGCAACCACCCGGCCTCACGCGAACCCACAACTCATCACTCATCAAGTTGTGCTTCACTTGAGAAATCAGGTCGAGAACAACCAACACTGCAAAAGCATGAGACGGGGAAGGAAGGAAATGACTAGGAACCGTCTATGGGGTATTCTCTCTCTCTGGTGATTGGGACTCACTGTTTCAACTCGTTTCATATGAAAGAATGTATATTTGGTTTTTCACAGAAAAAAGGTGTGACAAGGCCAGATACCAGGGTACAGTAGGTCTTATAGCTGCACCTATCTTACAGAAATATGCTCCCTTAAAATCTGACTCCACTGGGATTTCAAGGATTTCTCTTACACAGCAAAGAACCAACAGGGCCAGACTAGATCCAGAGTGTGGAGGAAATCGTTCATGTTGGTACAACCGCTTTTCATTCCCCGGCCTTTTGACATCAAGCTCGGGAGCTCTATTTTGTCCTTCAATTTTTTTGTTTGTTATTTCCACCACATTTCACCTTCCAATGAGGTGTTTCTACAGGTTTAACAGCATGTTTATCAGGTGCAGGGAGAATAACTCCCCTAATTTGGGACTTCCGGACATTGCCAAGAAAAAAGCTACAAAAGATGCAGACATCACAGATTTGTGACTGATGTCAGATCAGATGTTTTGCTTTACTCCATTCAGGCATCCTAGTATTTACAAAAGTTGTCTCTAAATCAATTCAATAGGCCGGGTACAAAACAATGAAAAATGCAAAAGTCTAAAGAGGAAAAGGAGAACAATGACTTGTGCTCTCCATAGTCTCGCTCTTCGCGGCAGCCTCAATGAACAGCCGACACACTTCTTCAAAAACTAGTTCCTTTAAAGCAGCTTTTTCCAGCTCTGGTGGTTCTTCCTACTTTATGTCTAAACACCTCACAGGTACTGCATATCCTCAGTTGTCTCTCTGCGCACGCGGGGGAGCTGCTCCCCACCCGTCTCCAGCGGTCATTAGGTGAGAGGCAAGGCACACCCTGGACAGGTCACCGGTCCATCAACGAGCTAAAGTCAATTTTAGAGAGACCAATTAACCTAACAGTCATGTTCTTGGACTTTAGGAGGAAACCGGAGTCACCAGAGAGAACCCACGCATGAACGATGAGAACATGCCACCTCCATGCAGAACCGATGATTCGAACCCAGGTCAGGACAACAGCGCTGCCAACCGTGGCCCCGTGCAGCCCTCTGTTAAACCTATTTTATAGCTGCATAACGTTGGCTCCTCTCTCTGGCTCAGTGCACCGTTTATGGTATGGTTTGGCATTAGCATCCGTGTGCGTCTCTTTCTGTGTTCATTTGTTGTGACAGCTCATCTAGAATGTCATAGCTAGAGTTTGGCAGACCCTGAGGACTCCTGCTGTGAGACCGGGCCTCCTCTGATAATTTGTCTACCAGTCTCAGTGATGACAGCCCGCCGACCATACGGCCTCCCCGTCGCACGCGGTGCTGAAAACGCGATGTGGAAACTCGCCGTTCTGGGGCCTATCGAAGCCCCTCGACGCGGCCGTGATGCAGATCTACTGAAGCTGGTCTTTGGGTTTCTTTTCCCTGCATTTAAAAAAAATACTGCAGCGGTGGTGAGGGTTGCAGCAGCGTTTGTGAGTCAGGCTGCTTGTAGACTTTGTGAGGATGTGAATGCTAGCTGAAGGGTAGGAGGGGTCGTGGAGGGAGAGCCAGGACCCGTAGACACAGACACAGATGGAATAGTTTACCTCCTCTGGCCCAGACTTGACTTTGAGTCTCTGACCTGTTGTAACCCACATTCTGTTCACAGTTCCTCTAGAGTGGCACAGACTTCCCACTGTTTTTTTTCCTAGGATCGCTATCCTAGCCTCCCCCCCCCCAACCCCCCGCTACCCTACACCGCTACCCTACCTGGCATAGTGAAGAGTATCTTTGGCCGAGTGAAGCTCAAAGTGCCAGACGACGTTTCTCGCAAATTCATTAGGGCCCCCACACACACAGCCAGACTACACTTCGAGAGTGTGTCTCGAAGACTAATAGCAAGTACAGATTTTGTTATTCTAAAAATCTCCCTCTCGCACACAGACACTTTTCTCAAATTCACACACATGGTATTCATTTCAAGCCCCTCACTCTGTGCAGTTTGAGATCTTTAGTGAAAAACAGAATATGAGAGGAAAACACAGCGTCAGGACTGATTTCCTGATGGTCAATCTGGTGGCTGCGAGTACAATTCACACGCACACGCACACACACACACACACACACACACACACACACACACACACACACACACACACACACACACACACACACACACACACACACAGATCAGGTTCATCCCTCCCAGGAGAATGAGGAACCCGTTTGCCATATGAGACCATTTTGCTGTTCTCTTTACACTGAATTTACTTTTACAAAAAAAATGTCTTCAAGTTTAACCACGATGATTTGCTCCTTTGCCAGTTCCTACCAGGGTTACTAAATTTGGTAAAGTGTCAAAACATTTTGCTGTAATTGACAGAAATGTATTGGAATAAACAACATTAAACCTGGTATTTAAAATATTGAAGTCGAAACCCAGGAGAGGTCATTGTCTGAAGAGCTAAAAAATGTAGAAGCTTAACCAGGGAGGATTAACAAATGTACATGCTGATTGGACATTTCTTTAAAAGGAGTGGGGGCTCTTTATGTAAAGGCGTTTCAATGAGACCCCTTTTTTGGATTTGGTAGGTTGTGTGTTAGTCTGGGGCTCAGGTGGGGTAGGACCGGGGACCAAAATTCCTGTTTTTGTCGCTCCATGAAAGAATAGATCAATTCCTAACTAAGCGCATGTCTGTCCCTGATAAAACAAAATGTTTATGTTGTAGATATTGTACAGTTTGTTTCAATCACCCCTAGGATTCCTATGGAATCGCTCCAATTTGCAATCTGTCCCAGATTCCACAGCTTAACTTCCTGTGGAAGGTTCCTGAAAATTTTACCTCTAAGGCCCTAATTCTTTCATGCCAGTTTGTCGCCACATGCGTCTGAAGCTAAACTAGTTTATGTTGGTTTATTTTTAGCAATTTATTTTAATATATTCTGCAAATATGACCTATAAACATAAAAAAGTTATACATCATGGTCTGGATGAAAACTCGATTCTGACTGCCTGCAGGGTGGCTGCTAAAAAGTGATATAGTACACCTATAAAAAAGTTTTATAGCCTGATTATTCTAAATTATTGCGCTGGCTCAAACAAGACAGTTGACATGATGCTTTGTCAAGGAGAGGTAGTAAATAGTTAATTTCATGTGAATACCTATGATTTTAATGGTGAAAAAATTTAAGTACTAATAATTGATTTAATATTTCTTACTTTCAAAAGTATAAGAGGGGGAATGCCCTTTGAGATGTCCATTATGAGAAATTAATGTACTTTGCATTGTCCATTAATTTCTGATAATAAACACCTGATTGGGCATTATCCCTTACATGTCATGTACTTCTTAAAAACTATGATATCACATCCTATATCCTACTACCCAACAAAGGCCTATTGAACCTGGGCAGCAGTATAAAACTTGATACTCCACATTACTCCAGACTTTTTGAATTGAGAAAGCTTCCTGGAGAGGAAGCGAAACGTCTTCAAACTACGGAAAACAAGTCCAGTTGCTTTGTTTTTTACTTTTTTTTGGAATGACCATGACCTGGATGACTGAGAATCTTCACCAGCTTCTTATTGCAAAAATTTATTGGAGTCATAAAACTACATTTCTCTACATTAGACCATAAAAATGACTTTAAATTATCAGTTTAGGAAGGCTTCATAGTAAAAAAAAATATTTATTAGAACAATTCTGATACTTGGTTAAAAGAAAATTTTCCTAAATTATTCAAAACATCCTAAGTAACAATATAATACACTTGACCATTTAAATAGGACCACTAGGTTCAAGTAAAGCAGAATATTCACACAAGGAGTATTGCATTATACTGACCTTAAAAGGGACATTTTGTGTTAATAATAATATAATTGTAATAATAATAATAATGTACTTTTATTTTATTGACAAAATGGCAAAATTTTTAGCATAATCTAAAGTCCCATTTTATTTACTGTAATGATTCCAAACTCAATCTACTCCCTGCTGCTTAATTTTGTTAAAACTCAGCCCCAGAATCAAAGACTGACCTGAACCACATAAACTGAAGCAGATCTCTGACTTCCAAAGGTGCTGGCCTGTATTTATTCATCATGACCTGATGCAACTTGAGCACTATCAGCTCTAAAGCCTGCGTGAAACATGTTGCATCAACATTTTCACGCCACATACATCGTATATTTATTAAAGACAGCAAAACAGACGATGTCTCCACCATGCTCCAGAAAAAACACTGGTTTTTAAAAGCCTATTTTAAACAAATCCTCCTGTCATTTAGAAACAGTGAGAACACTGCTAAGCCATAATGACAGATCAAACTGTATGTCCTTACTGGAGCAAAACTTAGAGGCACAATAAAACCACGGCAAGTCAAACTCTAAATCCTACTGACCATCCTTTGTCATCGTCCTCTGCCAGGTCCTCAGCATCCTGCTCTGGGCCCTCAGTGATCGCTGATGACAGCTTGGACTTGAAGCTGTTGAGTAGGGCCAACGTCTATGAATTCACAACACATCCATTTTAGCTTTCACACGATGCCCAGCGGAGCTGCTTTGATAAACGAACTTCGGAAAACAAGATGTTACGCTTGATCCTTTACCTGTTCCTCTCTGTTGGAACCTTTTTTCCGTTTTTGTTTCCTGAGCTCTTCATACTTCTTTCTTCCCTCCATGTACTCAGCAACGGCCTCGCTGGTCGGCTTTTTCTCTGTATTAGAGAGACGACACAGATATGAGAGCTGGTGGCTGAAAATAAATTAAGGGGGCAAAATTCACTGCATACAAAGATGTTTCCTTCGTTTTTAAAGGTACATTTTAAACAAAACCAATTAACTCACAAACAACTTATATTTGGTATTATAAGTATTAATTAAAAAAAAAATCTGTTTACTACTACAGACACTTCAAGTAAAGATCAAGTCTTTTTCGATCCAGTCCTATAAGATAGGAGCATATCAGCCGATACCCGATACTGATCCGATACTACCGTTGAATGAATGTGCCGTAAACCTTGCCATAGGATTGAAGGCATCAGGCTTGACATAAACATTGTTAAAAAAGGTCCGTGTGCTCTTTAGGACAGTGCTTTTGAAGGTGCTTATTTAACTTTGTAATGTTGAATTTACCAACTTTATGACCACTTCTCGTAATTTAGCATTTTGATATTACACGCTGCAGTCAGACTATAAGTTTAAAATGTTTCCTAATAGCAGACTTGGCTCAGTCAGGTGGTTGCTTTATGATGCTCTGTGTGTGCTCTGCGTGACGACGTAACCGGTGTTGCAAACATAGAAGTCAAGTGACTAGGTCGCTGTAACTGTATTGCTGTGTATGATATTAATTAAAAAGGAAATAACTGGATTGGAATGCTGAATCAGCGTAATTCAGCCCATATCCGATCCGGGTATCGGGTCAAGTAAAATTGTTTTATTTTCTGACTAGTGAGAAGCAAATTACTTTTCTGAATTATGGAGTCACTAAACTGCCTGATTCATATGTATTCACCATTTCCATGTATTTCGGTTCTGTTTCCCATATTTTATAACAGGTCCAGTTGACCTGTTATAAAATATGAGCGATTATGACCCCTAATCAAGGTAAAAGTATAGTCAAGTCATTTAATCATATTTTCCTTACTGTTGACTTGAAGAAAAAAAAATAAAAATAAATCATAATCATTGCAGGAACAAACATGTTGGGTATAAAATAAGCCATTATCAAAGTATTTTCAAAGTGGTTTCTGCCACCTTTTCCTCCTTTTGGAACCTTCTTTTGATTATAAGAGCCGATGTGACATGTGAATTTCTCCACTGTGAAATCAATAAAGTCTGTCCTATCTTATCTCTTATCTTATCAATCAGAATCAGAACCTGACTTCAGTGCTGTCAGCCACCTGCAGTGTAAGTGCAGTAATACTGCAGTTACACTGCAATATTACTGCAGTGTAATACTGTTAAACAACTGTTCGAGAAAACGGACCAATGAATACAATTGTGATATAAAAAGGGTTTGCCTCCCAGTTTTGCTTTGATTTTGGTCGCACCTATATGTTTCAGATCTGACAAGAAATCACAATATCAGACAAAGACAACCTGAGTACACACCAAAAGCATTTGTCAAATGATAATTTTATTCGTTAATGAAAAGAAGCTGTCCAAACCAACATAGCCCTGTGGGAAAAATAACCACCCCCCTTGTTAAAACATGAATTAAGTGAGAATAACTACTGTTTCCAGAAACTGAGCCCATTTTTACAAGCCAAATTCAAAAACAGTAGAAAAACAAAGTTACTGACATCTATCAGCCTGGATAGGACTATTTCTAAGAGTTTGAGGCGTCGGTCAGTCAAAGAGAAAGAGAGACGTCATCCTCAAAGGGAGAAAACGTGCAGCAGAGAAGAACCTTCCCAGGAGAGGCTGCTGAACGAGAAAGACTCCAAGATCACATCAACAATTCATCCAGGAGCTCACAGAACCACCTGGACCAACATCTATAGTCCTGCAGAACTTCCTTGGCTCAGTTAATGGCAGAGTTCAAGATTTAACAATGAGAGAGAAGGAGAGATTGGGCAGAAATGGCCTCCATGGGAGAGCCAAGGCCAGAACCACTGCTGAGCCAGAAGAACACAAGGACCGTTATGAGTACTAAGGAACTGTATGAAATATTTTCATTTGCAAAAGTTTCTCTAACATATAACTCATTCTTTAAACATTTAGCAAAATACAAATAACACTGGTAATCCTAACTGACCTAAAATAGGGAACATTTAGTCTGATTTAACTTCAAACAGTGAAACAAAGAATTGAATGGCATCAAATAAGTTACCATCACAGTGGAGTGTTTGTATAGCAGATTTTCATCATCAGTGTCATTGAGCCCCTGTGTGAACCCTGACTTTTACTCAAGGAGCAAAAATGTTGATGACGACTTGATTTTGGGTGAAATATGATTAAAAAAAACTTCAAACATTTTAAGGACAGATGTTGTTAACCTGATCTCAGAACAAAATAATAGGGGAGGTACAAAGGTGAGAGAGCCCCCTGATGTCAGACTGACGTGTTGTGTCTGGATCCATATAGCTCACTGTCACAAAGACATATAGGACTGACGCTCCAACCCAGTCAGCCTCTCACTTTGTCTCGCTCAGAGATGACATCAGCACAGTAACAAACGTACACAACCTCTGGCAAAGAAGAAGAAGACAAATCTATTTCTAAAGCAGACACATCAGTATACAGCTCCACACCAAATGATTCATACTCCTGGCAGATTTAGATATTTCAAAGTACTTTTCTTCAACCGAGAACCTTGTTTCTGATAGGAAAATAAACAGGAACATCATAAAAGGACAATAAAACAATGTAAAAGCTGGAGCTATTTATTAACAAATAACTAAATGTTATCAACGATGCCAAGTTGAAATGTATTTACACCATTCTCAATAATCATGGGGATAAGGCTTTTTGCATGTTTGCCCTGGTATTTTAATGACCACCCGAATCTTGGGTCCCATCATTGATTCCCTGACTGATTCAAGTCAGGACTCTGGCTGGCCCACCCCGAAAAGAATTACCACATCCAGTTTAAAGAAGCATGTTGGCAAAAGTAAAGGAATAATTATGATCTAAATCTGCCAGCAGTGTGATTTAGGACCAGACGACAGTACAATAACAATATATATAGATCGATAGATGTGTAGTGTGATAAGATAATAAATGGCCAGTAACAAGTTCAGTAGAAGAACAGATTTCCTTCGTTTTTTATTCTAGCCTATCATGTAGGTTGGTACTACAGTCATTACACCCTCCCAACCAATCACATTAAAAGCGTTCAGAGAGCATTTTTTTTAAGTCTTACAGTTTTGGTAAAAACTGGTTGAATAAAGGGTTGTGTTTGAATTCAGTGTCCTTTATTTAAACAATTCATTGTCCTTTATTTAAACATAGGTCACTAAGCAACAGCATAAAATGGCCAGGGCTGCACTTAAAATATGATTGATAAAATCTATATGATTTCTATTTTATCGATACACCTTTTTTTTTCTATGTATATCGTCTAGCCCTAATCCAGATAATCACTTAAACTTATATTTAAAGAAGTTCAAGAACATTTGAGAAGTGACATAAAGGGATCCAAGTCTGGAAAAGGTCAAAACAGTAATTTCTTCAGGATTCTAGTGAACCACAGCGAGAGTCGTTATCCACCGATGGAGAAAACATGATACAGGGGTGAAGCTTCCCAGGAAAGGCCGGCCAACCAAAACACGCCAAGATCACATCTAGGACTCATTTAAGAGGTTACAATAGAACCAAGAGTAGCACCTAAACAACAACTATGCAGGCCTCACTTTATTTAAGGTCAATGTTCATGATTCAACAAGAAGAGAGAGAGACTAGTTCATCCTGTTACATTTGGTGTAAACCTGACGCAGCATTTCAGAAAAAGAATATCATACGGACAGTTAAGCATGGTTGTGATAGTCTGAAGGTCTGGGGCTGCTTTGCCGTTTACGGACCTGGATGTAGTTAAAGGAACCCTGATTTCGGCTCACTCCCAGAAAACCCGAAATGTCCAGCCATTAGTTTGTGAAGTTAAACGTAAGCTCACTTGGTATGTATAGCACAATAATCTGAAGCACACCAGCAAGTCTACATCTGAATAGTTAAAAAACAAAAAAACTAAAGGGATTCGGAGTAGCCTAGTCCCAGTCTAAACATGCATTTGGATCCTGTGGCATGAGCTGCTCATGCTGCATAGTGGCTGAATTAAAACAAAAGAAGAGTGGGCCAGAAGTTGCTCCATATAGGTTTCAGTTATTAAAACAGAGGTTTTGCGAGAACCATTTCTGAACTGGATCTATAAAAGAACAGGTTTGCTTTTCCATCAGCTCTCAGAGCCGAGTCAAAGCCAGGTCATTATATCATCATAAACCTCTCGTTCTTTTATTCTTTCATCCTTCCCACTTTTAGTCTTTATAGTGTTTGTAGTGCATGGAGATGATTTATACCAACAAAATATTTATCCCTGTTGTTCTGCACATAGATGCTCTAATACATATTTTTTTGACTGCTCTACACAATATGATCATTTTAAATGAACAAATGAGTCAATCCTTGTCCATCCGAAGGTAAAAAAGATAGTCATCTAGTATGCAAATTATTTTAAGGTGGGAGCTGAAAAAAAAAAAACAGAAAAAAACACTGAGCTCTTTTTGGTCTAGCAATTTAAGGACAGGATTTGGTTCGGTCTTATTTTTAAAAACATATAGTGTATTTAGCTAATTGTAATAAAATAATTCACTGCAGATTTTAATCCACAAGTCCATATTTGAGTAAAAGTCATAGAATCTGCCTGATCCTATTTAATATGATATTCAAGAGAATGTAAAGAGGCCTTTACAGCGGGCCTTTCTTAGTGGGTGTACAAGCTGTATGTGTGCTTAAAGCGTAGGTGAATAAAAGGGATGTTATCGTAAAAGCTGAAAAAGAACCATGTTGTCTATTTTAACAGAACATTAAATTTTTGTAAGCTTTTACAATAGCATCACTTTTATTCAGCTAAATACACTTTTCTTTATCAAAAAAGAAAAGCTTATTCAGCTAATTGTAATAAATGAATTCACTGCGGATTTTAATGGGTAAGTCGGTATTTGAGTAAGAGTCATAGGATCTGACTGATTCTATTTAATATGATATTCAAGAGAACGTAAAGATAAAATGTTTCCATCCGTACCCACCGCCTGTGCTGCAGGACCAAGTCTTTCGTAAAATGCAGTTGGGGGCCACACAAAATAAGTCCAGGGGCCGCAAATGGCCCCCAGGCATGCCCGCTCGAATATCCTCACCTTGCTTATTAAACCGATCACAGACCCAATTCTGGACCCCCTGCGGTTGGCCTACAGAGCCAACATGTCTGTAGACGATGTAGTAGACATCCTCCAACACCTAGAGTCCCCAGGAACCTCCGTCAGGATCCTGTTTGTGGGTTCTAGCTTTGCTTTCAACATCATCATCCCAGCCCTGCTGCCTGACGCCACCTGCAGATGAATCAGCGACTTCCTGATAGAAAGGAAGGAGGGGGTGGTGCCCTTTTACACTGCCATCATCGAGTCTCTCCTCCTCCATCACCATCTAGTAAGCTGCTGCGATTGGCAGCAATCTTCCTTCTCTTCAGGAGAAACTCCTATGACCAACACTATACATGTGTAAGGTGTGTGTTTTTCAGTACAACCCCACACATAATACGATGTTAACATGGAAAGCTGAGGCCAACTTTCCACCAAAACCGATCTTATGTGTGGAAGCAGTCGTCGGGAGCAACGACCCGCGGTGGCAGCTCCTGCGGTCAGTGGGTCTGCTGCACACCGACACGCAGTCTGAATGTGACACAGTGGCAGACAGTGAGCAGCGTCTGCTGGCTGGAAGAGCGCTTTCTTTCCACAACAAAATGTGATGTCAGGCCAGCGGCGAGCGTTACCTGACTGGACGAGCTGTGCCGACAGCGGCTGGATGCTCCGACACGTTCAGGTGAAACCAAACAGATGACGCGACAAAGTCAACACCGGACCGCTGGCTTTCATGACGGCATGAGCCTCGGTGTCACGTGTCTCCGTTGCGTGTGTTTATTTACACAGCCGTTTAGTATGAGCTGTAAAATACAGAGGACTGGACTGGGGAGAGACGTCATGCTGACAGAGGCATGCAAAAGCACGAAACACGGAGACATAAAAATACAGAACTGACATCTTCTAATTAAAAAGCCAACGTACAAAGAAAATACACAACTTAAAGAGACTGCAGGAATCCAGACAATTTTGGCAGGCGGGTTTTTTTTTTTCTAAGCTGCGGCTCACTATGCTAAATATTCTAAGGAAACCCATGTTGGGAGAGCTGTTTACAACTATGTGAAGCATTTTGCATCGTATAAATCGGCGCCTGTGTTCGGAAGCAACTCACATTTAAGCGGTGCTGGTGATGCCCTTTGTGAAAAGTAAAGATAATGGCTGAAGACGAAAGCGATTCCTTCCTCTGGCCTGGCTCAGGACCAAGATACAGGTTTGGAGGCAGCCCAAGCGTTTTGTGGTCTGCAGCACCGCTAATATTTCTAGTTGGATTCAGAGACACTGCCTTAAAGACGGTCTAAATCAAAGAAACAGCAGGCCTTTCTTAGTGGGTATACAAGCTGTATGTGTGCTTAAAGCGTAGGTGAATAAAATGGATGTTATTGTAAAAGCTGAGAAAGAACCATGTTGTCTATTTTAACAGAACGTTAAATCTTTGTAAGCTTTTACAATGACAACCCTTTTATTCAGCTACAACGGCAGGGCGATCATTCTGTTGCCAAGGGGGGAACATTAGTGGAGGAAAGCAGTGGTGTTGCCATTCCCCGGTGGTCAGCTCTAAGCCGTGCCCAGCTCCACTGCCCACCCTGGGTCTTCACCAACACCACGTACCATGTGTTCTCACTTAGCCGGCCAGGGGGAGCCTCCTCGGCTGTCGGCCATGCAGCCCTTGCTCAACCACAAGCCATCCAACATTCTCTGAAACAGTGGAAGGTCAACCTTACCTCTGTTGTAAGCCAAACAAAAATAAAAATACCAAACACTACAGACCTTTGGACCACTGGAAACCTTAAAGGAGACGTATGCATAATCTACTTTTAATGTTTTGTTGTGTGCTTGGAGTCTCTAGGAGTCCAGAAAAGCTTAATATAGGCGGTCCAGAAGCTGCATTGCTATCTTCATGTTTTTTTTTTGGATCATATTTTTCAAGCAGTTCAGTTTTCTCCATTCTCTATTACCTTTTTTTGAACTATTACGTATTACTATTACACACTATTAAACTAAATAACTAAACAATATTGAGGACTTCTGGCTAGCCAATTCCTCGAGTCCGCCATTTACATTTTTTTTTCTCTGCGATTTTGTAGTCCAAGCTGAAGGATGCCGAAGCAACAAGTGGATCAGTGAAAATGTTTGGTTGTTGGGTGCATTAACCAGAGGTGGGGAATCAATGTTGAGAAAAAAAAAAAAGAGTCGGACCAGAGATTAGCCCAATAACTGAGTACCACTGTGTGCGTCAGGCTACTAACATGTTTGCTCCCCGATAGCAGCTTTACTGGTCGCTTTATGTCGTTCTCAAACATTGAGGCATTGAAAACAAATCTTCAGGGTGAGTGGGTGGGGGCAGTAAAGCCATTCATTACACCGTCTTCCAGGATATTACAAAAATGGCCGATCGGGGTGGAGTGGAATGGTCTGCGCCGTGGAGAAGGCCGCGTCATTTTCATTTAAAGAGACGGCAGCAACACGAGTTGCTCTCAGACGCACCTGAGAACAGGTGTGAAACAGGGCCTGTGCAGCAAACAATAATGAGCTATTCAGACCAAAGCATTGTAGTTCCGCCTCACATAGATCACAACTGAATGATTTAAAGGTGAAAAGGGAGCCGCTATAAAGTATGATATGTTCCCGTTAAACTATGGAAATTTGAGAGTTTTCTAATGATTTTTTGATTAGTTACATAATTTTAAAAAGGACAACTTTCTCCATGTTACTTTTTAAGATTAACTGTGACATTGTCATTTTAGGCCTTAAATATTCTTGGAGTATTCACAGTTGGAAAACTGCTTTTGAACTTTCTGGCCACCATTTTTCTGTTGTTCTCGTGTCAGCTGGACAACATCAGGATGCAGTTCTCTGCCCACCTCCATAGGTGGCAACAATGTGCTTTTTTCTCAATTGTCTGTTTAAATAAAAAGAAGAAGAGGAAAATGTTAAATGATTTCTAACCAATGTAGTTTTTAGTACATCAGCTGAGGTGGTAGGTAAGTCCAGTATAGATTTAGGTTGTCCTTTTTTTTTTTTTTACTACTTTTTAGCGTTGATTCATTCGGGTAACGATCCACAAACCTATTCGGTGCAAAAGACACTTCAAACTGGTTCAAACACTTAGCATTGAGTTGTTTTGAATAAAAGTGTCATTAAACATTTGTTGCATGTATTGTGTAGCTTCGACTTTACACTTGGTGGGAGGATAAGCTAATGATTCTTCTAATATCAAAAAGAAAAAAAAGTTAAGCATGAAGACCCATTTTGTGTAGAGCTGTCACATGTTATGGTGAAAAAAAGCCTTGAGCCATGGTTTCTCTGCTGCAGAGCACTCTGCAGTACAGCTGTAACTTTTTCCCTGTTGATTTAAGAAGGCAACAACCGATCTACCACCCCTCCCTTGGTCACCTCTGCTACTCGGCCTTCTTGCTGCGGCCCGGGACACTCTGGATGCTGACTGATGATGCCCTCAGGTTCTACGCGAAAAACACACATCACCCTCTCCAGCTGTTGTCAGCAGCTACTATCTTTGAGTTTGATGGCCTTTCTAACTGCATTCCTGCCCCTCTCCTGTCACTCGGGCTCTGAAAGGCAACAAATCAAGCTAATAATGTTGTAGCAACCAAAGGCCGTTGTGAATGACAAACGCCGCTTCGGAGAGATAAAAGGTTTCTTATCTCTTAAACAATCAAACAATTTTGAAGAGAAGTCACAGTGGGAGGAGGCCAAGCTGCGAGGCAACATTATTCTTTATCGTCTGTTAAAAAGCATCAATTAGAAGCTTTACAATATACTCATAACATTCCTGCAAAAACAGTGTCCAAGCTCCCCACAAAACCTGTCACGGCCACTTCAAATAACCCTAAGTAAATGCATTCCTGCAGCTTGGACACATTTTGTCTATTTAAAACCCAACTTTTGAAATATTTAACTGGGACTTTACGTGAACGACAAACACAAAGTGTTCCAAGAGGTAATCAACACAAAGTGGTGCCGATCCAATTTCAATCAACGGACAATTGACTGGTGCAGCACTGATACGATGCATGTATCTCTCTAGATCTGGACCTGTTCAATACAAGTTCTTAACACAAATTAAATCGCTGTCAGCGATTTACCTTAAAACTGTTGTTTTAAACAATTAAACTTTCTGATTGCTTCTCAGACAACCTAGCTGTACCTTTCTAACAGCCTGCAAACAGGAGTTACATAAGCCAATTCAAGCAGGGTGTATAAATGCCTGCTGTGGATATTAAGATACAAACAGTACATAGAAATTCATCTTAAAAAGGAGCAATACGTGATTTTTCACCATTAGTTGGAGCTTGAACAATGAATAATTCAATAACAATATATTGTTATTGAATTATTGCTTAGCCCTAAGCAATGTACATGTATAGTTGTAAGGAGTTAAAATGGGTTAAAAATGATTAACCTTACATATTTCTACTGTGTTGCACATCATTCCATTAATGGATTAAAAGATAAAAAAATGGTGATTAACTGCTTGTTCTTTCATGATAGGCTTGCTCAACCATATAACACCAATATACTGTGTATATTATTGTCAGATCAGACTACTGGATTACCATAAAGATAAAAAGTAATGCACATTTATTCAATTATTTAGATCTATGACAAAAAGCATCAAGTGTTTTAGTTTCAGTACAGACGGAAGGACGGTCAGACGGACGGAAAGATGAACGTTTGTACATCAGATGTTAATTTAGCTAATTAAAGATAAAACTATGAACATTTCCTATAGCTTGAATCCACAAGCACATCAAGGCTCACACTGACCACAGGCAGATCTTCACAGAGACGTCAGCTGAACTGGGAGAAAGATTTAGGATTTGAGTGATGGTGGTGTCAATATGAGCCCCGCGATGAGTGCAGCTCTTTCAGCTTTGCAGTTTCCCCGGTGGGACAAGATGAAACAAATCCTCGCCACAGTGTTCGTCTGTGGCTCAGCAGAGTACTGAGATTTACAGCATCTGGGCAGACATCCGTCTCCCCTGCAGTGGCCATTGGCCCATGACATCTACGGATTCCATCTAATGGAATTAACCGTTTCCTCCAGCACAGAGATGTTCTGACAGCCTCTTAAAAGCAACTCCTGTCTCTGGCTAAGCTGGTACAGGAAGCGTATAACATGGGCCTCTGACAGGGTTTACATACCGTATAAGATGAACAAGAACCTTAAGGGTAGTAGGTATAACCATGACAAAGGTGCTACAGTCTTAAACATGGGTATGTCACATCAGAAAAATTATCTTCCTGGATCCAAGCAGAGGCCGATTAGCTGTACGAGTTCCAAGAAAAACCGTCGGATTAAGCCGAGATGGAGTTGGCGAGTTTGTTTGTTTTCACCAAATGTATTTAATAGGGCTGGGCAAGTTAACGCGTTAATTTCGCGTTAACTCATTAGACTATTAACGGCGATATTTTCTTTAACGCGCGTTAACGCATGTTGGTCACATGCTTTTATTTTGTGAAGGTCTGTTGCTGCGGTGTAGGGGTTTGAATCAGAACAGTAGGTGGCGATAATGCGCCAATAACCTCGCTGTCAGCCCAGCCTCAGATTCAAAGAAGAAGAAAGGTGCTGGCCGGAAAAAAACACAGCTGACATGCGGAAGGCGGTGTTTCCCGCAGGTACCGCGAGCGAGCTTAGGCGAGGCGAGGCGGTGCTTAGGCGGGGCGAGGCGAGGCGGTGAGTTGGCGGCCGGAACAAGTTTTGTGCGGAGCGGAGCGGGGGGGGGGGGGTGTCTGCATCGACGCCGACGGTGAAGTCGCTTCTCGTTTCAAAGTATCCATGTGTTTTTGCCTGTTTTTCCCTGCCATTCACTATATGCGCGCGAGAAAGCAACAACAAAAAACCGCGTGTTAACGTCAAATAAACGCAAGCAACGCAAGCATATCGAGTTAGCAAGCATTTCAGTTTAAAGCTCTTCCAGCATGGAATATGACAGAAACAAGTTAGTTGTAACCACTGCCAAGTTAAACTTTGGTATTGAACATAAAATGGTAATGCTGCTCCCTGCTGTTACCTCAGAAATTGCCTGTTTTTGGTAGATTTTTTCCCCATAAAGAGAATTCCCTGTCAGTGGCAATAAGCTTTAATTTATTATTATTGCTATTTTTTGTTTTACATGTTTAAGTTGAGCTTTACACTAAATATGTGTTACTGATAAGTGCTACAAATGTTACAACACTTTTGTTCATATGGCAGCAGAACATTAAAATAAAAGTGCTCTTTACACTACTTTTGAATTCATTCTTGGAGTTTGTAAATACAATGCGATTAATCGCGATTAATCGCGATTAATCAGTGCGATTAATCGCGATTAAATATTTTAATCGTTGCCCAGCCCTAGTATTTAATAAATTACAAGTCAAGATTGTTCTCCGTTTCTGAACTCGAAACAATAAAACCATCAGTGTTTGTGGAGAGAAAAACAATGTTTGAGCAACTAAACCCCCCATCATGGTCTCCAATAAACCTTGGCTGATGGTAATCCCACAGTTAGGTTGGTCCCAGAAGAACCCCCTGCAAGCCATTTTGTGTTGTTGCACAACACACACACACACACACACGCATGCACAAACACACAAACACGCACGCACACACAACCTGGGGCTAACCTCTTTGCCTAAGTGGTTTTTGCAATGTAAAAAAAAAAAAAAGAAGCCAAATTGACAACAGCATGACAGACTGCAGTGTGGTGAGGACCCCGAGGAGATTTGGGGTCAGACTTTTTACAGAACTGCGTCGGCCAAAGCTGCAAACTAACAAACACACTACGATTTAGATGTGCAACTATGGCGGCCACTCAACAATTTCTAACCATGCAATTTTCAGCAACTTTAACACAAAAATGTAGACCCCTGGGGAGAGGATAAACTTCTGCAGCTAATTGACTAAATCAGAGGGTTGTCTGACTTGGTGTACATTAACAGAGAATGCAGAGTGGACCACCCTCTTAGAGTGTGTGTTCACACTGAATGCTGGAGTCATGACAGAGTACTTTTTAAAACCATTAAAAAAGGCACCTAACTTATTATAAGACGAATGTACAGTTTGTCCTGGAACACCAATAAATTCAACGTTTAATGGCTTGCACTAGTAAACATTTGTATGAACATACAGACAAATGAAAGCTATGCACATACCCTCCTTGACTTCTTCTGCAGGAGGGTTTGAACGCTCTTCTCTCCTTTGCTTTATGGCCTGCAGCTCCTTCTTCAGCTGCCGGACCTCCTTCTTTAATTCGTCGCTGTGAGCAAAGAACCAAAGTTTGAGAAAACAAAGACAACATGTAAAATGTGGCCTTTTTAATCATTTCTAGGCGTAACATACAGAGGGAGAGTAAGACCGCAAAAGGCCGTATAAAAAAATTTAAATAACAAAACATGATGCTAAGGTACGCGAGTCGTCACAAAGATGTATAAAGTATTTAGAATAACTGGGTCGTTTTGACTGTCACTGCACAAACTTCTAAGTGTCATCAATCACTTTACACACATCACAGGTTTAGATTTATATGGAATCCCTATTTATATGGAATGGAGCAAAAATATTCCAGTGCAGATGTATATAAGAGAAAATACAGCCATGACTAATGTATTTTATCTTATAAAATGTTTTTGGGAATATTTTTGTGTTCATATACAAATTAGAAACTTGATAAAAAAAGGCATACGAAAAGTAGAAAGCACCAGTCCCCACTGAGACAAAGTCAAGATAATTCAATTTTGGGTCAGGATCATCATCTCCAAAATCAAGACCACTGCGTCTAAAGTCAAGATGACCCTGAGTTCAAGATGATTGAGTCTAGATGGAGGGGGGGGGGGGGGGGTGTAAAGTAAATTTCATTGAGTCTGGAAGCTAAATCATTAGGCCTAATGTTCATGTTATGAAGCTACAGGTTGATAGCAGTCACTGCAAAGATAACGGATGACTGATAGAAATTGTGGACATCAGAGAAGTGACAGATGTGGGTAAAAGGGACCGATAAAGGTAAAGGGTCACTTATCTCTGGGACAGCATGCTGACTTCTAGAATCTGGTGAGGCATTCTCCACTGATGTCATACAGCTACACTCCTACTACATGCATTGCATGAAAGGGTACATTGTAGGTTCTATAAAATGTTCATGTTACCTTTGTTCGGGGCTCTCTTCCTCATTTGCCTGCATTGTGATCAATCAAGAGCCCAGTACTGATTTGTACCATTTGTCTGGCTTCTTTAGATTAAATGTGTTAAAGTATAGTTTCTGTTCCTAGAGTCACTTCTAAAGAAGTTATTTATAAATGAAGACCGCTCCTCCATGGGAAAAGAATCAGGAAGAAAGCCCCATGTCGCCAATTCTTTTACTTTAATCAAAGTCAAAAATCAAAGCATAGCATGCAGCTCCATTCAGGATTTTGTTTTTCTTGTCTGTCTACCTGGGAAAGTTTCACCAAATAAAGTTTCTGTGTTTATCTAGTCTATAAAGAGGGTTGCATGTTTTCTTCTGGTTGTTCTCCACATGTTAGTAGACTTTAAAGTTTCCAGCAGCAGCGTGGACCCGGTGTTTGGATGGGTAATCAACTGGTAGGAGGATGAACACTATCTGACCATGTGCTCTTGAAGGGAAAATGAACCCTCAAAAATCAAGGTAAGACTGAAGTTTGTTTTAATCAGCAAAGTTTTACTAATGGGAAAACTTGTTAACGTTCTTGCCTTGCAGCAAGAAGATCCCGGGTTCGAATCAGGGCCTGGGTTCCTTCCTTTTGCAATAAGTTTGCATTTTTCTTCCTCTAGGTTCTCTTCCTCCCACTGCCCAAAAACACGACTGGTGGGGTAATAATGAGTCTTTCAAGCGTCCTTAGGTGTCTCGATGTTGGACTGGCAACCTGTCCATGATCAGCACAACACACTCTGGTTGTGTGCCGTAAAGCATAACAACGCTCTGCAGTACAAGAATTGAACAAGGATGCTAGTGCCAGAGGTAATGAGCAAACTTTAGACTTCTTGTGCTCCAACTGGCACTACATTAGGATTTACACCGAATCCTCATCACCTCCTTCTCCTATAAAACCTTTGACAGGATGGCAGAGGCAGGAAGAGGCACATCCTTTACGTAAGGTACAATCCTTCTTGGCTGAAGGCCCAACTCAAACAAGGCCATCAATGCCAGTTAGTGTTCCCTTTCATAAGATAGAGAATAATACCAGTATAGCTGCAGAGCAGAAATGTTATGTCAGGAAATAATAATATTGTTGCATTGCCTGACAACTCTGTTTTGATCCCATTGACTTGCCCAAAAGCACAGGTAAGCTGCCGAGTCTGGGCTCTTGGCCCAGAAACATGTGAGGCATCTCCAGAGCAAACAATGGAAGCTTTTGTTACTTACATCTGCCTCTCTGGACTGGCATTCATTTCTTGTCTTTTCGTTACTTTTATCTGGAGCTGTGGTTTGTTCGTTTGTAGCTCTTGTTACGCTTGTTATATTCAGATCGTCAGAGGCAAAGCAGCGAGGCGTCAGAGCAAGTGATCTTTTAAATAGGGGGACCTTGAGAAATATTAGCAGCTGTGAGTGAGTTGATATCATGTCCCTTCCTCTTTTAGTTTCCTGGGTTTCTCTGAGAAATACACAAGGAATTAGTCAGAAATAAGGTTGCAGGTTATCAAGGTTCCCGAAGAAAAAAAATATCCAAGCCAAATCAGGAAGTCAGATCTCAAGATGTTTTTAGAGGTGATGTTTTTAGACAATAATGAGACATTAGTGTCTGTGATAGTAATGCCACAAAAGCATTACTCCCGATCTAACAGAATGCAATGATATCATTTTTTCTAAATACGAGCTAAATTATCTACTACTGGACGGTTTTGCCACAACTAGCATAATGAAAATAAAGTCACAAATCATTACTAGAGAGAATCCTGGGGCTTCGAAAAGAGATCTATGGTATAGAAAATGGTTTTGAGGATTAAATCTTTCCTTAATATCAGCAGTTGTTAAAATGTTTGTATCGTGACAAAACCTACTCACAAGAGGCAAACAACAAGACAGAAAATGTTCATCCTTCAACCTTTTCTTCAGTCAACCTTCACTTTGTTTGGGTATCTAGAACAAATAAATAGATCCTCATAATCAAAAAAAGGGTTCTGATGCGAATGATATGAAATGCATATGAAAGAGCGCCACCTTACATGCAGGAAACAATCAACTGAGGCAAAGCAGAATGGAGATTTACTGCTGGATATACTACAACGTTACCTATATGCACACCTGGATGATGTAGTATGATCTGTCGGCCTCATATAAACTCACAGAGCAACTGCTATAAAATTCCTGAACCAAAACCCTCCATGAGGGCACGTTATCTTAGCCAATGGAGAGTACGGTTTCCATGAAAGGGGATACAGGGTCTGCTCTTCATTTAGTGCACCCCGGTGCCGCATGCTCCCAGGTAGGTATAGCCCTTAGACGGATGGGTAGATGTGACGCATCATTTTTCTGACCAACCCACCTTCTGGTGGCCTGGTCAGGTGGCCTATGACTGGATCTGCTCCGTGATACAGTCATAATGCTCAAGAGTCTTTTGTTGGTGTTTCGGAGGTGGAAATTGGACAGTGATAAACTGTGAAGATTCTAAAATCGATGTCTCAGACACAGCATTAACACGCTCAGACCCCACATCGGCCTTTGGTTGCCATGAGCATCAATTAGCCTTGGCCCCCATCATCTTGCTGCTGTTCCACCATTGTTCTTTCATTGGAGCACTGTAGACCAATACTGAACACTGGAGACCAGAAACTTATGGTCATGTTCTGACCCAGTTGCCTTGCCATCACAGTATGACCCCACTCTAAACCTCTCGCTTGCCAATTGTCCTGCTTGTAACGCATCAACCTCGAGAACCAAGCATTCACTCTCTGTCTAATATTTCCCAACCACTAACAGGTGATGAAGAGATAATCATAACGCTATTCCTAATCAGCTGAAGTTCAAAGATTAAAACTTGAGATTGGGGTGATGATTGGAATTTAAAACCAAATTGCCTGGAACAGGCTAGTAACTGTGAAATGTTATGAAAACTTGGTTGCAACTCATTTTCAGTTCATAATTCAATTAAAAATAACATTTTTGTTGGAACTTCAGCCATCCAGGTAGGAATAGGGCATCAATAAAGAGCCTTGAGCTCGTATCAGTTTAAGCCATGATGAAAAAGAGTTTCCATCTGTCCACCCATCCCTCTATTGTCCATTAATTCTTCACTCGCAATATGTCATTTACTTCCCGATAAATAGACCAAAACCGGCAAAGCCAAAGCCATTCTGAATCCTTTTTGCGACTCCCAACTAGTGCTGGCAGCCAGATTCCAGTTGGGGGCTGCCAGCTACTGTCACTCCTTCAGAAAATGTAAAAAAATGTGAAAACCAGAAAGCTGTGGATGATTAACTTTTCATAAAGAAAGCATATAAGGTGACTGGCAGTAGACCAAGAAATCCCTCATGATCCCGAACCGTGCAGTGTCTGCTAGGAGTCTACAGCTGACGCAGGAATTTGACAACCTTAAAAATAGTACAGTGATGACTGTTTGGTTCATTTAAAAAAGAAAAAAAAAGAAAGAAAAGGAAAAAAATCTGTAGCTTTTCCAAAATACAAAAAACAGACATAATTGCCTTTTGAGGAATTGTCTGTTCTTTTCTAACCTTCAACTGTCATCAAGAAAATGTAAATACTGATGGAAATCAAGGATATTGAGTTTTAAACATGCCAACTGCTTTACTTAGATGAGTAATATATATATTACTCATTTAAAAGTAAAAAAAAAATACATATATTTAAAAGATATAAAGTCTTGTTTATAGGATGCAAGTTTAGGCTCAGACACAGCAAGCATAGCAGCAGTGGATTCAAGCCGGTGTATGGAGTGGAAAAGTGATGCTGATGGATGTGGTAGAAAAACAAGTGTCTGGGTGAACGTGTCTCGGGGGGCCCTCCATGGCCTGGGCGAAGCCAAAGAGAGCTGGGGAACTGAGCTGGGGACGAGGAATTCAATCCCAAGATCGACATCTGGATGACTTTGAAGAGCAATCAAGACTAACACATTACTGTGTGCAGTGGTCCATGCTTTCTTTTTGGGAGCATTTTATCAGATTGAGGATTTCTATATTTATAGGATTTCAGTATCTATTCCTTATTTTAATTCCTTTTTTTAATTCAACTTTCGCTTGGGCATTCTGCAATGCTGCCTGGCACTGTTGAGAAAATGCCCCGTTTGAGTGCCTGGAGATGTGTAAACCTGGCCGTTCCAAAACATACGCAATCCCGCTGCCAAGAACTGGATTATCTCAAGTAGTTTTCTGCACAAGCGTGGTGTAGAATGCTTTCTTGATCTCTGCGACCTTTCCCTGAGAACCCACTGGGTTATGACCAATGACATGAGACAGGTGCAGCCAATTAATACGCAGTGACATGTTGTCTGGGCTACGGGCCCCTTGGTCAGGATAATTAGGGCCTGATGTCCCCTTTGAATCACCCTTTCTTTAAGAATAAAAGTCTGCTTTCTTAAGGCGCTCTGGAAGTTGAAAAGATGTTCCAAAATGTAAAACACTACTGGGACCGGTGTGCAGGAACTGAATGAGGAGTGGAAGATTACAAAAGTAAAATCAAATAAAATCTGAATGATTACAATGATTCAGAATCAAAAACTAAAACTGTGGCTCTGTCCGTGTCCCCGGTTTGTAAGACAATTATCGGCCTAATTAATCATTAGGTATTTGCCAAAGCTGAAATTACGGGCTCCATTATTACAAATTAAAAAACGGCTGCAGGTGTTTGACACACATCGGGTCCTGCGATGCTTCATTAAAAAAGGAGCGGAAAGTAATTCTTAATATACATGCCAGCAGAAGACAAAAGCCAAGAAATTGAGGAACACATAAAAAGATAATTACAACTCTGGTGACAGCCAAACTGTGGACGGGCTGTGTTTACAGTCGTTAAAGTATACCAACATGGTGAGTTCAAGCGATTTAGTTAGACTTCTTTTTTGCTTAACGGCAACTAGTTGTAATGTATTGCTTCAACCACAAGGTGGGAGGAATGCACCAAATTGATTTCCAAAAGGAAGAGGACAACTCTTAATTGTGTCGGTAAGAGAACTCTGCAAGTCTTGTCAATTTCTGATGCCAAAAGTTCATAAAAGCGAGACATTCAAGCTACGTTTGTTAAATCAGAGCTGCTGTTTCCGGTGGTGGGAATTGTTAAAAATGCACTCATGTCTTTATCCAAACCATGTTAACTTTGCTCATCTTTAAAAAAGAAATATTGAACAGACCCCAACTGTTACAAAACAGAGATGTACCAGACAATTATGAGCTTGATCAGCTAAGACCAATCAGAAACTCCAAAATCCAATATTTTTCTGACCAGTGAACACAACATAGATGAGTGCTACCAGCTTTCAGTAACTTCAACGTTAATCTGTTTGGAAGTTTTCAGTGCAGGAAGAAGACACATGGCTGTTTTCAGTGTCAATAAGAAAGCACAGAAAATGTGAAGAAGCTGTAAAAGGAACTAGAGACCTGCTGGGTGTTCCTTCAGACTTCTACATCAAATCATTTTCTGCTCATTTCTGTAAGGAAAACGGCAAAAATAAACGGAACAATTTACCGATTTCTTTCCATTTCAGAAATACAAGGAAGTCTGAGGAATTCTGAGCTCCAAGCAGCTTGAGGTTTAGAGGCATTTTTTGATTTGACGTCAAATTAGAACAGCAACGCTGAATAAGCGATGCACGATATATCTCGATTAACATTGGTATCGCTGATGCTAGTTAGTTTTTAACATATCAGTTTTGGTTCCAGTAAGTATAACCAATATTAACAAACAACGCTTATTTCCATCTTGCTGCTGTATGCTTTTCGGGAGGGATAGGGGGGTTGGCCATGTGATATTTGTTTGGGGATGTGACTATGATAATGATGCAGCGCAGGATTGTGGGGTGCTTAACGGAAGCAGAGATGTAGTTAATTTTTCAGTCTCAAAATAGTAGGGAAACTTAATAATAATATAATATTGGTAAGTATTGGTCACCGGCCATAACTGTAATATTAGTATCGGACATCAATACAGGTTCATACGTTCATATCAGTGCACTCCTACCTGGTAATGTTCATAACTTTGTTCATTCCTAATGTAACTTCTAACCAAAAGTTGAATCCGCTGGAATTAAATACTGAGGGCAACATTTTATCTTAATGTGAAAGACGCAGACTCTCACCTAAAAAAGGACTCCCATAAAAGATGTTCTTCGTTATTTAGGAACATGATGTAATAGGACTTTATGTAGAAAATATTCAAAACTGGATGTCACCCTGAATTTTATGGACAGCATCCCCACCAGCGTCATTAAAATCCCCAAAATATAGATGGATATCAGGCTTTGCAGCCTTTTGACTGTCCTCAGGCTGAAAAGCGAAACTGAAAAGCGATTACCAGAAGCAGCAGACGGAGCAGACGGAGCAGGGCCCTGCTGGCAGGAGCGGCTCACACTGTGTCCCAGAGACATATGGAAGCATTTTGCTTCCCCCAGTCATGCCCCGTCGGGTTTAACAAAAGTGGCGACTACCACATACATCGCTTTTGGGACCTCATTATGTGGTGTCTTTTATAAAAGCGCCCCTCCCGCTATTAAAGAGGCTGTCTTCAAACACAAAACTAAGACTTGATCAATAGAAGGACAAAGAGTGCATCAAACCTGGGACTAAGATAGTACAACCTCAGCTGCAGATGGATTACTCTGCATCCCATATTTAATTTTATTTACGTCTTTTTTTTTTCCAGCACAGGTGAAGTTAACAATCGTTGGGCAACCTTATCTTAATATGAGCAAGTCCAAGAATTATTATTATTAAAAAGGCACTATACTATATAGTGAAATATCATCTGGTGGCTGGAAAGCAAAGCAAAATAGATTTGACCTGATGTGAAAACCATTTGGTGTTCAGAGGGACTCCTAATGTCATGGTCTTCCCAGCAGTCTCGCCGGTGAAGAGAAAGACTCAGCAGGGTTTATAAATTTAACTTTAGTACACAGACGACAATGAAGATCTGCTCTTTACCTACGTTAGAGAGGACTGAATGAAAGAACAGCAACAGCACTGCATCAGAGCAGCTTGGGCACACAAAGTGACTACACTCACAGCTTACAAAGACGAGCTGAAAAATGTGGCATCCGTTTGAATTCAGCCCATTTTTATGTAATATCCCTAAATAAAATCAAGATCAACCAATGAATGAGCTCACTAGAAATGCAGCTTCTCTGTTTTTACAGGACGTTAGTGAATCACCAGCACCATGAAGACCAAGGGGCACAACAGACAGCACAAGGTTGTGAAGAACTTTACAGCAGGGCGCCACAAGCTTAGAACATCTCACAATGCAACCTCCAATCCATCATCTGCATATGGAAAGCGAACGGAACAACTGTAAACCCACCTAGATTTAGCGGTCAGACTGGGAGAGAAGATTAATCAGAGATGCTCCTCCTCTGGAGGAGCTGCACAGGTTTACAGCTCAGGTTGGACTATTACTCCAGGAACATGTCCATAGGAAAACGATTACTCGTGTATTCCAAACATCGGGCCGTGCTGAAAGACTGGCAGAAGGAAAACCATCATAGCAAATGGTAAAAATGTTAGGAGGGATGTCCTGTACTTTGAGCCAAATTAAAGTGTCCCGAACGGGACTATCTTTGTCCCGTATGTTGACTGCAGTCTGCAACACTAGATTGCACTCCTCGCCCTACTCCCTTAGACCTAAATACGGAAGCAGAGAGCACGGTTCTGCTTTGCGTCTGCGACAGAAACTGTCCCGTACCTGGAGGTGCAGATT
Source organism: Fundulus heteroclitus (assembly GCF_011125445.2). Classification (NCBI taxonomy): domain Eukaryota; kingdom Metazoa; phylum Chordata; class Actinopteri; order Cyprinodontiformes; family Fundulidae; genus Fundulus; species Fundulus heteroclitus. The sequence continues at coordinate 28,311,838 of NC_046368.1, read as the reverse complement.
TGGCAACCCTAATCGGGTGGGTTGAGCATTGCATGGTGCTGGTGCAGAACTGCGCGGCTCGAGGTGGGAGCTTAGGCCAACAGTACCTGGTCAGGTTTACCACAACACTGTCACACACAGCAGATTTACTGACCTTTTTATGCTGCTCTCAAACATTGAGGGATCGACAACCCCACTATATACACCATCTTTGGTATCACTGTTACTGTTGTATGAAAAAAAAGTATTTAAAATACATAAACGAATGACGCATAGCCTGACAGCCTTATAATACAGTGGGGGGAAACCCTGCAATCATGGAAGAATACCCGTTAGAGGACTTGTGACTGAAGATGGAGGATCATCTTCCAGCAGGACAACGACTAGAAACTCGGAGCCAGGGAAACAACGCACTGGTTTAATGTTCTGTGTTAAACATAGGTGGTCTCTATTATCCAATTAGGCAGAGCTGTCAAGTTACAGGGAAAGTTCGGCGTGGGAGCTGCGAAAAACAAGCAAAGCGGCTCCACAGAAGGCGGGCCTTTAGGCTGAGCTCTGAATGGACAGTGCAGTGAATGGATCACTCGCAGCTCATATGGGCTTTGTTGTTTTTTTCTGTGTGAGGAATGTCATGAGTGGCGTCAGCGCGCGTGAAGTCAGGAAAGTGCGTGTCTCACGCCCATCGTGTGAGACTAGACGGCTCTGAATTCTGTGGCTTTTGAAAGGCTATTGATGGTACTGGATTTCGTTCATGGGCATCAGAGTAAGGGGGGGTGCTGAAAACAAATGCAGGCCAAACTTTGCAGACATTTAGTTTTCAAATCAGGGGTTCCCAAACTTTTCAACCCTACGACCCTCTTTTGGTGGATGTTTTTTTTGTGTGTGGAAATTATATTACAAGAACAAAGTTGTCACATTTGTGCCACAACTTTGTTTTGTCTTATAAACTTATTATAAAAATACATTCACGTTTGCAATTGCTACGTGTGAAAATGCGGAATGGTTCAAGGGAAATCCTTTTGTAAGGCATGGAATAATCTTATTTTCCTTCTATCCTGATGACTGGACAGCAGTCGGTGTTCGTCCTTGTGCACAGAGTAGCTGAAAGCCCACAGCGAAGCGGCGGTGGGAGAGCGGATCCTGCAACAATGCCCCCTTTGTCCTGGACTAACACTGTACCTACCAGCCTGCTCTTTGATTTCCTGCCAAGACAAACCACTGTGTTGGGTTACAGTTCTTGTGGCAAAACAATCTGCGCTTGTGTTTAATATACTACAGTCTGTCTGCATTGGGCTGGCTGTCAGTCAGGACATACACACACACACGCACACGACGGAGTGAGGGAGTGCTCCTTATCCCATTAGCGCTAATGAGAGAGGGGCATGTTCATTACGCGTGCTGAGGGCTACCTGTTCAGAGGATACGGAGGAGAAATGACTGGAGCGAGCCGCGGCATCAAAGAGAGATGAAAGACAAATCCCCGTCCGTTCTTCTCGGCTAATTTTCAGACTAATGTCGTTCCACAGACCATCACCTTCAACTCTCACCTTCTTCTTCACGCACTCACACACACACTGCTGGCTCAGACACGCTCACTGTTTGCTTCAGCAGAGTAAGTAATTTGCGCTGCGTGCCAACATTCCTATTTCCAAAAGCAGGTCGACTGATGTTGGTCCAGTGAGCTGCAACTGAGGCATGTGCGTTTTTTTTTGGTTTTTTTTTGGTGGTGGGGTGTAAAAATGGGAGTAAGCGTTGTTGAAAATGGAGGTCAGGAGAGTGAAGTTTGACAGTAAGAGCTAGGAAGACAAAAGCATGGAAATTGTTGATCTCTTGAGAAACCCTTCAGATTTTTCCTTAAAAAAGGAGCATTAAGTAAGATTTTTATTGTAATATCAACTTAAATCTTTCTCATTTGTCACCTGATATGGAAGTAACATGCCCTTTAAAAAAAATCTGTCTTCTCCATCAAAAATGTCTTTGTCACGTTTTTCTCCTTTCAAGCCTAGAGGTATGGTCCAGAACTACTTTGGTTCAGAGTGTAACCCGTGTTTACTTCCTGGTTTCTCAGCCAATCTTGTCAGATTTCCCAGGGTTCCCAACACAGAGCGCAGCATATGGTATTTTATCTTAGCAATAGAGCAGCAGCCTGCCAACATGGAAGCCAGTAAGAGAAGTGGACCAAAAATAAAGCAGAATACAATCATAAACCTATCCTGTGGAAGTAAAAATTTAAAACAGCAACGCACCCTTCAACAACGGCATATTAGATTGTTATGACTGGCAAGCTGTTTTACCGATTTGAGCCAAAAGGTGTCAGTGTTACTTATGGCTCCATTAACCACAAACCCATCATTCCTTACCCATTTGGACCAACACATCTTGTAAAACTCATTGTAGAAGTTGTCACTTTATAAAAATGCTGTCACACAGTTTCCGATCTTGCCATGTATGTTGAAATATTTGTGGACAATAGAGGCCTGTCATATGTTTGAATTATTTGTGTAACTTTTGACACAAACTACAACTATAAATAGAGTATGTGTTCTGGAGGGGGCATTTAGTGTAAACGTACCAAGAAATGCTTTTTACTACAACTGACAGGTTGGGGAAGGAGGGAATTCATCAGAAAAAGGAGCCAAGAGGTTCCATGATAAATCTGGAGGAGCTGCAGAGATCCACTTGGGTGGGAGATATCTGTCCACACAACAACTATTAGACACAAACTCCACAAATCATGCCCCCAAGGAGGAATGACAAGAAGAAAATCATGTTGAAAGAAGCCCCTATAAAATTTTGTTTGGAATTTGCTACAAGACACGTGAAGGGCCCAACATACCTGAATCTGATGACATCATTATCTAGTAGCATCCCCCCCCCAAAAAAATTTTTTTTTTAAGTATCATAGGAAATTTCTAAGCTCTATGAGTTCTGACAAGTGGTGAGACGGTTATTAGCCAAGTTACCCTTAAAGTAGGGCAAGCTGCCAGTTTCAAGCATCCATGATGCTGAAGGGAGAGAATCTTCATCAGCGCTGACAAAGTGTCTGCATTGCGCTTCATGACATAAAGGAATTTTTCTATTGGATTACTGCAATATTTGAGTAGCAGTAGAGGGAATCAAAGACAAATATGTTCAGGGTTGTATGTGAAGTTGCAGTGCTCATACTGTGGACATTTCAGACATGGCAGCCTGGCCTAGCTAGTTATCAAATCATTAATGCTACAGTGTTGAATGGGTTAAGAAGGTGAAAACGGAGCCTTATTTACGTAAGGCAGAGTTACTTTTAAAGCCATTGAAACACAAAGCAGATAGTGGAATGGGGGTATTAAAATTGTATTTATAAGGTAATAACCATGATGATGTCATACAAAATTATTTAATTTGTGAAAACAAAAAACAATTTCAATTTAGTTTATTTAGATGTAACCATTAAACAACTATAATAAAGTTAATATTATACTTAATACAGTCTCAATATATTAAATTTTATCCAATCATATTACAGCACAGTCAGATTCAGATGATCAGAAAATGTCAACTAGTTAAAAGTTATCTATCTAAGAACACCAGTGGATTGCAATGGATCCCAATTAAGACAGAAATCCCTGTATATTTCAACTTCAACTTTTAGGTTTCAACTCTTATTTACGTTGTGTCTTTAACCAAAGTGTGATAAAGAAGATCTTAGGCATCACTGCTAGATGGTACAGAAGGTTATACATGCTTTTTGTGGCGAGAATGTCATTTTAAGTTACTTATTTTATTTATTTAAATTGTAATTATAAAGAATGGTCAAAACTCCTCCATGGTTTTAAAAGGAAGAATTCAGCTGCAGAAGAAGCTGAATGTCCTCACCTGTTAACATCTGATGTAAACCGTTTAGGATGTTCAAGACTCATCCAGGTACCATCAAGGCTAGAGCCTGCCTTTAACTATGTGACGGAAAACTGTGGTGAGTTTGAGCTTTCTGGCCACCATGACAAGAAGCAGATTTAGAGGAGTCAAAATGAAGCCTACAAACCTAAGAACCCTGCATCAGCTGTCAAGGATGGAGGTGGAGGCATCGTGCTGTGGAGCTGTTCTGCTGCCTGAAGGCAATGACGTACAGTGAGGGGCACCAGAGAGCGGGCGAGTGTGGGTCCTTTTGGCCGCTCCCTTACACCAGGGTCGCCAAAGCAAGTCGTAACAGCTCGGCAGAGTCTTTGACACCGCTCGACCTTTATGACGCAACCGAGCTTTGAGCCTGGCTCCCCTTATCAACGATGCAGCCTTAACCAGCTACACCCCAGAGGGACTCGTAGTGGGGCGGGATGCCATCATTTCCAGAATGTTTTTGTATGTAACATATTGGGAAACCATGCATCATTTTCCTTCTATTTCACAACTATGCACTACTTGTGCCGGTCTATTGCATAAAACCCAAATAAAGTGAATTTAAGTTTCTGGACACTTTTTGTCTCATATTTAGTGATGCCTGAGCATCTATATTTAAAGTACAATGTCTAACCTAAAGTTATTCAAGCAGGATGTTCTTGTTTGCATCACGACACACAACGGCGACGACGTGGATCTCTCGCTGCAGCATTTGGTTTTAATAATACTAAAATTCTGAGAGAGATTGAGCAATTTTGGCTTTTATGAAGCATAACCGAGGCATTTATCTTGGGCTGATGAACTTAACACAGCAGTTGTGAAACATTTCTGGCATGCTGCTCTTCAGAAGCTAAAAGAGTTGTTTTGGTAACCGTTTCTCTGACCAACAGTGATCAGCACAAACAGGTAAAGAAAACCTGCTTAAAAGATGAAGCAGAATTAGGGTTTAAGTGGAAGATTTCTGCACGCCTTAATTCAGTCTCGTCCCATATTTCCTAAACAGACTACGCCGCATGTAAGTGACAAGCATATTCTGTACTGCAGCTATTTTTAAACTATAAAACACACATCCCTTTGTTCATTGTTCAAGAAAGCTTCAGCAAACCCGCCACAAACCCAGGAGTGAAACCAGCAGACACAACAAAGCTGCCATTTTGCAGTAATTTCCTGCCACAAAAGGACAAATTTAATACAAGTTCGGGATTGTTTTTTCAGAGGACCTCGCCCAGAAGCTGCCAAAGTATTCGTCAAAAAGACCCTTCATGTGGTCGTGAGATTTTAAGGTAGTGCTGAGGGACTTTACAGAGCCTTTAAGATGTAAATTTACCACTGTCTCAGACAGGAGCTTTTTGGATGCCCTATTGTACTACATGTTTTCATCTTTGGCTACTTTCCTTTATTATTTAGTTAGACAATATGCTTAAAGATCAAAATGAAAAGTATTAGAACAGTCTGTTCTATATAAAATAACTAATGCCTATTCTCTTCTCACCTGTACTGATCATCTATTTTCTTTCAGTCACCCAAACAGAAGTTTAATTTTAACACTATAGCTTGAGCCATCATTTCTATGTGCAGTCCAACAGCACCACCATCTGGCCACTGCCTTACATTGCAAGTCAATTAACCTCCATCATCTTGCTTAAACGTTTGAGAAGCACATGAAACAGCAGAGGGATAATATATCAGGGAGCCTGCATTTAAATGAGTGGAAATAAAAATGAGAGCAAAATAAACCGATACCTGCGGCTGGTCTTCTTCCCCAGCTCCTCCTCATCCGGCTCGTCTGCTTTCTCTGCGCCTTTCTCCTTCTTGAGCTTTTTACTGACGAGGTCTCTCATCTTCTCTTTCTCGTCCGAGTCGTACTCCGCGCCGCCGTCGTCGTCGTCAACGTCGCCTTCTGCCTCGCTGCCCGACTGCGAAGAAATTACAAAGCACGACGACCACAAGTGAAAATAATAATCGGGGATATTCCGCTCTTCCATCTTTGCCTGTTTTAAACGTTTATGTCCGACTTACATCAGCTGCGTTGCCAGGTCTCGCTTTCTTCTTTCCCCTTTTCAAATTGGGACAAAGTTAAGCTTGAAATTCATAAAGAGCTGGTTGATTGCCGTGATTTAGAGCACATACTTATCAACAGCTGGAACAGAGCTTAGTTGGGGATCATCCTTCAAAAGGTCGTGGCTGCTTTTGCTTTTTCCCTTTAACGTCTGAGGAAACAATCATAAAGACAAAAGCTAAACCTCCTTTAAGAAATCCTTGAACAATCCCATCACCGACCGAAATGGTGGAAATGAGGCAGCAGAAAGTAATAAAAAAATAAATAAATCATTCAGACAGTGAGGGAAGCCTGTCCTTTTAATTTAATTTACTCTGACTAGTGATTGGTGGGTTTACAGATTAAATGTGTTCACGTGTAAAACTTTTTTTTCGGGGCCTATAAAAAAAAACATCCACACAAAGCAGCCCCCGTTGGTGAAAACACCTTCCTGATCGGAACGCTTACTTTGATGGAAAATATAGAATAAAATAAAAATGAAGCCCATCGTTTGTAAGTTGAAGACAAAAAGTCTGTTGCACAAAATTCATGCAGATTTTACACGAAAAACGTCCAGCTGTTAGAACTGGGCTCTAAATATAAAAAGACTGCTTAGTTAGGATTCAAGAAAAACTGTGGAGGGCCTCGGAGGGCCTACCCCGAACTTAGTACGCTTTGATGAAATAAATAACGACGATTGTGATTTCCCTTCATTTTGTGTTTTCTACCTCTGTTACCTACCCCTCAAAGGATCTATGCCTTTTACTGTCAAAGTTTCTGATATTTAATCACCCCAGTAGAAAGATTACATATCTGGTTTTGTATGAATTATGGTCTTCAGAAAGAAAATCAGAAACCTATTGGCCGGTCAAAGCTTGACCGATCCATTTATACCAAACACACATTAATAATAAAAAAATCTGACATCACTAAAAGTTAGACACTGTTCATTGTAGATATTATTATCTTATTACAGTTATCATACTTTAGATATTAATATATTATTATTTAATACAACTTCCCCGTAGTGTTAAACCTGTTCTAACTCTTAACTAGTAGTTGCCTTTTTTCTGAATGCAAGTCTAGATAGATAGATAGATAGATAGATAGATAGATAGATAGATAGATAGATATCTTTATTTTCATTTTGTATGCACAAAGTGCGTACAGAACAAAATTTCGTTTGCATACAGCTTGAAAAGTATCACTCTAGAAATCACTAAGACTCACAGTAGATTGCACTATTTTTTAGGATAAAGATACAGCAGTGATTTATGTAAACAATTTAGATGAAAAACAGTGTAACAATGTAAACAATGCATAGCACTGAAACAGCTCTGGTGAAGGTCACTAATGATATTCTCATGGCCTCAGATAATGGACTTGTGTCTATACTTGTCCTGTTAGATCTCAGTGCTGCGTTTGATACAGTTGATCACAATATTCTCCTACAAAGACTTGAACATACTGTAGGGATTAAGGGGAAAGCATTAGGCTGGTTTAAATCTTATCTGTCAGACAGATTCCAATTTGTTCATGTTAATAATAAATCTTCCTCAAACTCTAGGGTCACCTGTGGAGTACCACAGGGTTCAGTCCTTGGACCAATTCTCTTTACTATATATATGCTTCCGATAGGCAAAATTATCAGACAGCATGGGATTAATTTCCACTGTTATGCTGATGATACTCAGTTATATTTATCCATAAATCCTGATGAATCCAATCAATTACTTCGACTGCAGTCATGTCTTGATGACATCAAAAGCTGGATGACTTTAAATTTCCTGCATCTAAATTCTGACAAGACCGAAGTTTTAATCTTTGGGCCAGAGTCCTCAAAAAATAAACTTCTTAACCAATCACTTAATCTGGGTGGCATTAAACTGGCCTCTGGTAATAAAGTAAAAAATCTTGGTGTTATTTTTGACCAAGACATGTCATTTAAATCCCATATTAAACAGGTTTCCAGAGTTTCCTTTTTTCACCTCCGGAATATCGCCAAAATTAGAAACATTCTGTCCAGGAGTGATGCTGAAAAACTAGTCCATGCATTTGTTTCTTCAAGGCTGGACTATTGTAATTCTTTACTATCAGGAATTCCACAAAATGCAGTTCAAAGCCTTCAGCTGATCCAAAATGCTGCAGCAAGAGTTCTGATGAAAATCAACAAGAGGGATCATATTTCTCCAATTTTAGCTTCCCTTCATTGGCTTCCTGTTAAATCAAGAATAGAATTTAAAATTCTTCTTCTAACGTATAAAGCCCTTCATAATCAAGCTCCATCATATATCAGAGCTCTGATTACCCCGTATGTTCCTAACAGAGCACTTCGCTCTCAGACTGCAGGTCTGCTGGTGGTTCCTAGAGTCTCTAAAAGTAGAATGGGAGGCAGATCCTTTAGCTATCAGGCTCCTCTCCTGTGGAACCAACTCCCAGTTTTGGTCCGTGAGGCAGACACCCTGTCTACTTTTAAGACTAGGCTTAAAACTTTTCTTTTTGACAAAAATTATAACTAGTGACTCATGTTACTCTCAGCTACCTTTATAGTTTTACTGCTATAGGCTTAGGTTACTGGAGTATATCAGGATCTAATTTTCTCACTATATTGAGTTCTACTGTTCTTCAATTATGCATTATGTGTTGTCATTTCTGCTTTAACTTTCTGTTCTCTCTCTTTTCTCTTCATAGTAGGTACACCTGGTCTGGCGTTCTGTTAACTGTGACATCATCCAGAGAAGACGGCTCACCCGCTACTACCATCTAATGTAGAACAGATTACTAGATCAATGTGTGCTTCTGTGCTTTTTTGTTTCTCTTGTTGTGTCTCTGTTCTGTCTTCTGTAACCCCAGTCGGTCGAGGCAGATGACCGTTCATACTGAGCCCGGTTCTGCCGGAGGTTTTTTTTCCCGTTAATGGGTGGTTTTTCTTCCCACTGTCGCTTCATGCTTGCTCAGTATGAGGGATTGCAGCAAAGCCATGTACAATGCAGATGACTCTTCCTGTGGCTCTACGCTTCCCCAGGAGTGAAAGCTGCTTGTCGGGACTTTGATGCAATCAACTGGTTTCCTTATATAGGACATTTTTGACCAATCTGTATAATCTGACCCAATCTGTATAATATGATTGAACTTGACTTTGTAAAGTGCCTTGAGATGACATGTTTCATGATTTGGCGCTATATAAATAAAATTGAATTGAATTGAATTGAATGGGAAATAGACAGTGTGCTATCTAGTGATGAGTGACTAACTTAAGGGTCAAAGGTGAAAGTAGTTATAAATTTGCACCTGGCTAACTTGAGTCACCATCTCCTCGTCCTCTTCAGCTTCTTCTCCAAATGACAAAAGGTTGAAGTTCCTACAACAAATAGCAAATAGTTTTGACTGAATGCTCAGTAACAAACAAAAACTAAAGTGCATAAATATCACTTATAGCGTTGCAGATAACTGACCTCGCCTACAAGCTGAATTCTCGCGGCATTTGTGCGTTTACGAACACGCGAGAATCCAGCTCGTCCCATTCCCGGCTCAACCGTTCAGGACGACCCCAAAACGGATCGGCCAATCACGTTGCGGTACTATAGTTTATGGTGGGACGTACAGCTGCGACAACAGCAAGTAGGGCTGGGCGATGAATCGATTTAATCGATTAATTCAAATTTACAATTCAAGATTTAATTTTTGGAACATCTGGATTTTATTATGCCAATACACTCATTGGGTTTCCATGACGAGAACAGCATGTGATGCTGAATATATGTTTAGGCAAATGTATTGTCGAGATATTGTTAATTGGAAACTTTTTTTTACCATAATACGAGGTACTTCATTTACTTATTTATTTATTTTTAACTTAGTTTGATGTTCATAAGTGCAGTGAAGCCTGTTCTTAGCTTAATGTGTAATACTAGCAGCAAATGTTTTGTTATATTTTCATTGTTTATAATGTCAGGGCTGCCATCTTGTTTTACAAGCATGTTTCACAGCTTGCTTTTAGTTGCACTTTAAATTCAGGTCAACTCCCTGATGAAATGCTTGACATAAAAGCAAGGTTTTAAAATAATTTATTTAATTTCTTTTTATGAAACAAAAAGGAGGGAAAAAAATCGATTAATCGGATTTGGTATGATAAAATCGGAGATTTATTTTTTAATCCATATCGCCCAACCCTAACAGCAAGAGCTGCTGAACCAACCTAAACACGACCGTGTAGCTGCTGCTATCACATCTGCTCTGTCAGAAGAAGAAGCGCCTTGACCAGCGTATCTTGCTGTGGCTTCTCGTGACACATGCTGCTTATGTTTTCATCTGATACCATGATTGGCTAAAATCAACCTTTGGTAGGCGGCCTCTAGGTGTCACTTCGCCCCAATCAGCTCAGGGAGTTGTGCTGAACGTCCCTCTTTTCCCCGAACGGATTCGAAGGGGGCAGAACCAGATTCAAAATGTGCAGAACGAAGAGTGCTACACATTATCACTCTGGCGGGCCAGGTTAGCTGATAACTCAAAGGGCCATAAAAAAGCAGTATGTAGGGAAGAAAGAAAGAAACAAAAAAAAAATATAAAGATAAACGCAATATTATCCGATACAGATAACCCAAAAAATGTTCATCAACAAGATCAAACACTTTTTTAATGAACTGAGATGAACTGAATCATAATGAGATAAATGTTCAGGAGTAGATGATAAAATATAAAATGAACCTAAAATTCTTGATTCAGTCTGGTTGATTTCTGTGCAATTCACAATATAACACCTAAACAGGGTCAAAAAAAACAAAACATGTTTGGTTGGTCTTTTAAAATAAATCTTTGTATGTGTACTGGTTATTTAAATGAAGAAAGTTTGATAAAAGCAGCAGCAGCAGCAGATAGTTGTCACAGGAAGAAACACAGATCACTCACTTTGTGGCCTTGGACTGGAATTTCTTCACGTCCTCTTTTTCCTTTTCCTTTTTGGATTTTTTTGTTTCCCGAGGTATGATGTCATCAAAAGGAGAATGCAACACCTGGAGGACGTCAGCAATGTCATCGCTGCACACAACACTTAAAAAATTAATAAATAAACACACACGCAGGGGTTTCAGAGAAATACCTCGGCCGTTCTTATCTTGTGCGGCTTCAGCGGCCTTTCGTTCGCGTCGCATTCAACTTCTGCCAGTCGCAGCAGGTTGTAGACCGTGTCCCCGGTGACCTACAGCGGCGTGAAAGGAAGGAAGGGCCGGCCTGTCAGGTGCGTCCGGAGTCCGTGTACGCAGTGTGGAGAAATTGCGAGGCTCGAAATGTTACCTTGCCAAATATGGTGTGCTTGTTGTTGAGCTCATCCGCGCGCCCCAGTGTGAAGAAAAACTGACTGCCGTTATCGTGCGGCCCAGCGTTGGCCATGGCGACCAAACCCCTCCGAATGAAGCGCAGCCTGGAGTGAAACTCGTCCTAGAAGTTTGAGGAGGATGTTGTTCGTTTTAAAAGAAAGAGAAAATGTTTGGAGGTCAGTTGAATTCAGTTTTATTGGTCGTTATAAAAGGGTATTATTAATTCCTTTATTGATTTTGATAAAAGTTAAAGGAGCAATGAGCAATACTGACTCCTAGTGTTGCAAATCGGAACAACACATGCACGACGCCTTCGTGGAGAACAGCCATTTCTAAATGGTCTGTTGCTGGTTTGAAACTCCACTGTGTCGGCCCCCCCTCTTTGGGGGGCCTGGTCCGGGGGCGGGGCCGGGGGTCGGGCACAGACAGTTGTATTGTTGAATTGTGGTGACCCCCCCCCCCCCACTTGGGATTTTTGGATGTGAATGCTATGTGGGAATGTGTGTACAGCGTCCTTTTTTTAAATTTATTTTTTATTTTATTTATTTATTTTATTTATTTATTTATTTATTTATTTTGGTGTCTGTGTGTGGCGAGTGGGGCACAAGGGAGGGATGGTGTGAATGAGTTATTTTTTTTTTTTTTTCCAGGTTTGGGTTCTGTCCGCTCCCTCTCCCAAGATCATCTCAAGTCTTCGATAGGTGCGGAGCCCATCCCCCCACGTCCTGCCCTCCTCCGCTGCGTTGGCGGGCGCCTTGACCCTCTGGCGCGTTGACGGTCCTCGGGTTTGGGGCGGGTTCCTGGGTGGGCGCCGGCCCATTCCCGGCGGTGGCTTCGCGGGGCCTGGCCCCCTGGGGGGCGGCCGGGGCCCCTGCCGCGGGGGCGGGGCGCCCCTGGGGCCTCTGGCCCCCGGGGCCCATGGCCAGGACCACTTCAGCGGGGCCGGCTGCCGGCGGAGCCCACGGGCTCGTCCCCGCGGCTCTTGAGGGCGTCGGCATTGCGGTGGCTGGGGGATTTCCTCGGGGTCGTCTCTCCTCTTTCCTCAGGGGGGGGTTGTAGATTTCCTGTGAAGGCCCCTCTCGGGCGCACTGCTTTGGGGGCCCCTTTGGGAGTCCGGGGTTATGGGTCCCCTGACCCCTGCCTCTGTGCTCGGGGAAGGTGGGTCTTCGGTTCTCCACAATCACTATCAAGCCATTTCCTTCTGGATAATCTTCACCTAAACTAGTGCACTCTCACAAACTCCCACAGGTGCTGGGTCCCAGGTATTAAATGTTCACTTATATACAGAAAGGCTATAATTTATTTACTTTCTTTTACTTTTTTTTTTTTTTAGGTATCACATTACACATGTCAGCTTACATAATAATATATATGATTTAGCAATGGCATCTAGGTGTTACATGATTGTATCTGTTGCTTTATGTCTGTTGGTTGTGCTGTTCTTTTTGTGTCTCTTTCCAGGTGATGGAGCAGACAGAGGATGTTTTATCATTCTCTTCCTTTTATCTCTTCTTTCTTTCACCTCTTCTTTCTCTTTTTTTTCTCTTCTTGTTTTTCTTTTACTCTCCTACTTTCCCATTGTAGTGTCCATATAATTTGAAATTCTCCCTGCAGGAATCACAATAAAGCTATTTACACGCACAAATCAAGCGGAGCATTATGGCGAAAGCTGTTTGCTCCACTTGTGAAAGTAAAATCTGTCGAGCTCTATTTGGCATTAAGATATCAATTTTTATTGCCACATTGCTAGACAGGACACTGGGACAAAAAAAAAAACTCCACTGAATTTTTACTTCCACAGGATAGGTCTATGATTGTATTCTGTTCTCTTTCTCGTCCGCTTCTCTCACTGGCTTCCATGTTTACAGGCTGCTGCTCTTTTACCGACATAAAATACCAAATGCTGCGCTCTGTGTTGGGCACCCTGGGAAATCTCACAGGATTGGCTCAGGAACCAGGAAGTAAACACGGGCTACACTCTGAACTGAAGTAGTTCCGGACCGAACCTCTAGGTTTGAAAGGAGAAAAACGTGACTATAGCAACGCTGATGGAGAGAACCGATTGTTTATAGGGAATGTTGCTCCCATCCCAGGCTAGAAATGAGAATGATTTAGGTGGAATTTGTATTAAATTTCTCACTAATTGCTCCTTTAAGTAAAAAAAATTAAGCAGCCCGACCTTAAACGGGCGGCCGTAGATGGACTCTCCCCCTGTTCCTGTTCCTGTTGGATCGCCCCCCTGAATGATGAACTCCTGAACCACTCTGTGGAAAATGGTGCCATCGTAGTAACCTGGATAAAAGACAGACACGTTAAAAGCAATACAGCGACCCTTGGATTTTAATCCCCGTGAAGAAGCTACCCTTAACGCTCAGCTGCTCTCATCAACAAAACTAATTTGATACAAATAATGTTTGTGCTTACTGAAAATTAATCAGCGCGGCCAAGGTTAGCGGTCCGGATGCTATTCCTAAGATTGCGCTCTTCTGGACATCTCAGTCCATAGAGAGCAATCTTAGGAATAGCTAAGATTCTAAGAATAACCCTCAAACTCCCAGGCCTCTGGTAGAGGAGCCGAGCTTGAGAGATGGAGAGCCACCCACCCTGATCAGGAGTATGAGGGATGGGTGAGAGAGCAGTGTGTGTGTGTGTGTGTGTGTGTGTGTTTTAAAAGGAAAGTTTATGTCCTGTATCTGCGTGTTATGTGTATGTATGTGCATTCTGTGCCTGTGTCTGCACCATCAAAATGTCCTTTTGGTCACACATAATGATAAATCTTATTGATATAAAAGGGACCATGTTCAGTGTTTGACATCCATTCTGAAAACAAGATCCTCCAGCTGTAGATCTGTGTTCTCCTGAAAAGACTCCTGCATCCATCTTCCAGCTGGCAGCAGGGGGGGGGGGGGAGTTCTTACCTTCCATGCACAGCTGCACAAAGTTCCTGCATGCTTTAGGGGCCTCTTTGGACCACAGCTCGATATCAATGTCCCCGGCCGTGGTCTTCAACAGGACCTTAAACGCAACACACACAGGGGGGGCATATGAATCAGAAACGCTGCATTCCCATTTCCTCCAGCATCACCTTCTATTGACTGATCACAGCCATTAGTTAAGTATAGACTGTGTTAGTTTAAGAAGGAAAGCGCTCACCTTCCCACTTGTTGGAGGCTCCTGGATGTAAATGTTGCTCATGCTTTAGCTGAGCTAATACTTTTCAGTATAACGCCGAAAGAATCGTATACAAAATTCTAACAAGAATGTCAACAATCCATAAACTGATTCTTGCTTTTCGTAAATGTGAGAAATGTTATTTCGTTTCCACAGCCATGTTGGCTAGCGCATATTTTATTTCCGAGTACCCGGGAAGTTTTCAAGAACCATATCTCTTGTGTTTTTTATCTCGTGATTTCTAGCTACAACTAAACCAGCAACTAACTTTTAGAATAATTATTCATATGCCTGAATGTGTATTCAACAACAAAAAATAACGCTACACGCACAAATAATTAACGTAAACTCATCCACTGACACCCCTTTACGGACGAGTATTGGTTTGAGCCGAGTGCTCTTCGATAACTGGTCCGGCAGAAACAGCAAAGTGCGTTCTTTGGTTCTTGTTAGCCACAAATTAAGGTAGAACAATGTTCGTAATATATTGTAGTTAAAATATATACTTAATTGAATGTCATGAACAAGAAACAGACCGATAATAATTTATTATTTGAGGTTATAAATTAAAAAAGTCAAAGCACGAGACGACCGGAAGTAAAGAAACCGACGCGGGACTAGACGGACGGAAGCTGCGCAGCAATGGCGGCCACCGAAAACAGTGTGGAGCTGAAGCGAAAAGCGGACGATGTCCAGGAGGCGGACAGAGGCGCGGATGGAGACGGAGAAGACGCAGACTGGGTCGGACCGATGCCCAGCGAAGCCACGAAGGCGAAGAAAAGAAAAGGTGCTGTTTTCAGGACTGAATGGGCAACGTTGCGGTGGTCGTCTCCGACCACCGCTAATGCTCGCTGCATCCGTTTGTTTATCGCTTCCCCCCCCCCTCCTTTGCTTGTTGTTTCTCCATCAGTGCTGGAGTTTGAGCGCGTCTACCTGGACAACCTCCCGTCAGCTGCCATGTATGAGCGCAGCTACATGCACAGAGACGTCATCACGCACCTGGTCTGTTCCAAGTGAGTGACAGGCAGCAAGACAAAAGTTGGGTTTGGGTGTTTAAAGCCGCTGCTGTAGGTCTCATTCTCTCTTAAAGTTCTGAACTATCATCTTATTCCCAGCTTTCCATCAGACGTGTAAGTTTCCCCTGCTTTTAATGTTGTTTTGATCACTTCTGGTTTAGAAATTATACAATTGAACACAAATGTTGTTTCAAAGAACAGCCAGGGATCTTAGTGTTTTAGTTTGCGTCTTCAGCTGATCAAAGGGAGTCCAGGTGTAAGAATTGTCTTTCTGTTGGTTTCATCAGTGTTGGTTTTGGACCTGAAACCCTGTCATGCATTTTGCCCGGTCTCTGTTTACGGACTGTACAGATCTTTGGTACTTTTGGTTGGAGCAGGGCTGTCCAAACTAGGGATGCACCTAAAAAAGAAAAAAAAGAAAAAAGTGCATTTTTCTACCTGCTCTACAAAATGTGATCATTCATATTAAGCAAGTTGGTCCGATTTTCTGCAGGAAAGTGATGTGTAAATCATTGTAGATGCAGAAGTTAAACATGGGTTTTGCTCGTTTGTCGTATTATCTCTGTCTAGTCTTAGGACTTGTTTGATCTGAAGCGTTTAAAGGGGCCTAGCCTTGTACTGTGACTTTCTAGCGGCTGTAGCTCACTCTGTTTGGATTACAAAGGTTTTCCGATTAAATTGTCGCGCTCTGTCGGCTTATCATATATTATTTCTGCGTTTTACGCTTTGTTAGTAAACAGGGCCCTTTTGTGTT
Organism: Fundulus heteroclitus; assembly: GCF_011125445.2. Lineage (NCBI taxonomy): Eukaryota > Metazoa > Chordata > Actinopteri > Cyprinodontiformes > Fundulidae > Fundulus > Fundulus heteroclitus. The sequence goes on along the minus strand of NC_046368.1, from coordinate 28,295,692 downwards.
TATTCACCATAAGAAGAGCACATGGCCCGACGTACGATATTGCCTTCAGTGAGTAAACGGGGAGAAGCGATTGAGCCGAGCGAGTTAGCAAGGCCCTGCGGAGGTGCGAAAAGAAAGAGGTTAAGTAAGCCTAACCCTGTAGACCCGGTTGATCCTTAATCACTCCGCCGCGAGGCATTGCAGGGCGGTCTGCCGGCTCTTGCAGTAGCTTCGTTCATTGTCACCATCTTGCTTTCTGAGGCTGTAAAAGGCTGTAAAAGGGCAAAGTAAACACCATTAGGATGAGCGCTTGGTGTGTTATTGTTTTATTTGAAGACGAATATATGGTTTTTCGAGTTTTCTTTTTATGGTCAAAATACGTGACATGGCCCCTTTAAGGGTCCGTAAATCAGAAATCGGTAAACCAGAGGGAAGGGTCGCTGACGACATGTAAACCACGGCCATGGGCTATGTAAAAATAAACATCATGGTCTTTTTTTGTATTTGGCGGAAGATTTAAAAAGTCAACATCCAAGCATGACTCTTTAAGTAAGCGCGATCTGACTGCGCACCTTTTCCAGGACCGACTTCATCATCACCACCAGCCAGGATGGCCATGTGAAATTTTGGAAGAAGAAGGAGGACGAAGGAATTGAGTTTGTGAAACACTTTCGGAGTCATCTCGGTATGAACTCAGTTCACGGCTAAATGCCCCCCACCCCACGGCTTTCATTTGATGGTTCTGAACATTGGTCTTGGTTTTTATGCAGGCGTGATCGAGAGCATTTCGGTTAGCGCTGAAGGAGCTCTCTTCTGCTCCGTGGGTGACGATCAGGCCATGAAGGTCTTCGATGTGGTCAACTTTGACATGATCAACATGCTGAAGCTGGGGTGAGTCCGGATCCCGACATCTGAACCACAGATACTGATTAGATTTTATTTTACACCCATTAATGCTACAGAGTTGGAATGAAACTTTTCTTTTATTTTATTCCTGTTACAACCACAAACTGGAATGTGTTTTATATGATAGACCGATACAAAGCAGCGCATAGATCTGAGGTGGATGGAAAATCCCAGAAGTGTGGGGGTCGTTTGTATTGTGCCCTCCTGATCCAGTAATTCAGAGAAGCATCTTTAGTTGCAGTTAGGCTGGACAATAATTCAATAAAAAATATATATCGATCGATAGACAAAAAAAAAAAGGGTCAATAAAAACTTCAATTGATCAGTTTTCCTTCCTTTTGCATTCTAGCCTATCGTGTAGGTTAATGCATTCTCCCAACCAATCACAGACGCAGACCCAGGAACGCTCCTTCACCAAGCTACAAAGAATTCAGAGAGCATGTTTTTTTGTTTTTTTTAACTTGCAGTTTTGGTAAAAAATTGGTTGAACAAAGGGTTGAGTTTGAATCCAGTGATTGTGTTGTTTATCTAAAATTAAGACATTAAGCAATAGCATAAAATAGCCAGGGCTGCACTTAAAACATGTTTTAGATTTGTTGATATTTATCGATATCGATCAATATGATTTCTGTTTTATCGACATGCTTTTTTGCTTTATCGTCCAGCCCTGGTTCCAGTTGCAGCTGTAAGTCTTTTGGGGTAGATCTCAGCCAGCTTTGCATACCTAGAGACTGAAATATTTGGAAAGCGGCTCATGTTCAGTAGAATCGTATGGAACGCCTTTGTGAATATGAAATATCAAGTCGTGCCACAGACTCTGTATAAACATGCATGTTTGGACTTTTGCTGGGCCGTTCCAAAACAAGAATGTCCACTCACCTACACCTTCCCTGTGTGGTTATGGTCCTTGTCGTCTGTAAGCTGCAGAATTTGTATACTTTCTGCTAGATAACATTTTCGGTTTTTTTTCGGCTAGGCCTGCTTTCCGCCTTGGTCTCAAGTGTTTTGCAGCCACGGACGGGTTTTATTCCAACATTGCACTGTATTGTACTTTAATCCACCTGTCTTCTCATCAGTAGGGACCATCTACTACGTGCCTATTGAAGAAATCTTCTACACAGCATGATGGGGCCACTACCATGTTTCTTGCTGCGAGTGGTCTTTTCACAGTTAATTCTCCACATGTTTTTAGATGTAGGCCAAAAAGACCCATTTTGGTCTCATCTGGCCCCAGCACATGTTTTTCGTGTCCCCTGCATTGCTTGCTGGAAACTACGAACTGGATTTCTTATGACTTTTTTCAACTATAGATTCCTTTTTACCCCTCTTTCTTAAAGGACAGAATTTTTTAGTGCATTGCTAATCGAGCAGGTTCCCTCCTAGCTGAGGTTCTCTGCAGCTCCCCCAGAGTAACCATGTGACCATTGGCTGCTTCTCCGATTACTTAATAATAAATTCCCTATCTATCTATCTATCTATCTATCTATCTATCTATCTATCTATCTATCTATCTATCTATCTATCTATCTATCTATCTATCTATCTATCTATCTATCTATCTATCTATGTTGTTTCTCTGTATATCTCGAGCGTGTAACGAAAATAATTTCCCTCTGGGATTATTAAAGTATTTCTGATTCTGACTAATGCATGCTACATATTTCAGATTTTATTTGCCCAAAAAACAACAAATAAAGTTGTAGTCCCTAACTTAAAGTCCCATTGTGGCCAAACATGTAGAACGTTCAGTGGGTATTAATACTCTTTTAAAGCACTGAAACAGTAGTTTCCCTCTGGGATTATTAAAGTATTTCTGATTGTGATTCCGGTGTTTCTCTGTGTCGGCAGGTTTCACCCGGGCCAGTGCGAGTGGATCTACAATCCCGGCGATGCCATTTGCACCGTGGCGTGCTCAGAAAAACCCACGGGGAAGATCTTCGTGTACGACGGACGGGGGAGCAACGAGCCCCTTCACGTCTTCGACAAGTTACACTCCTCCCCCCTCACCCAAATCCGCTTGAACCCTAAGTTCCGCGTCATCGTGTCAGCCGACAAGGCGGGGATGCTGGAATACTGGACGGGCCTGCGGAGTGAATTTAAGTTCCCCAAGCACGTGGCCTGGGAGTACAAAACGGACACGGACCTGTACGAATTCGCCAAGCACAAAACCTACCCCGTCAGCCTGGCCTTCTCCCCCGACGGGAAGAAAATGGCTACCATAGCGTCCGACAGGAAAGTGAGGATCTTCCGCTTCCTGACGGGGAAGCTGATGAGAGTGTTCGACGAGTCGCTGACGGTGAGCTTTCGCGCGCTTCCTTCCACCCTTCGCCGCCGCGGCGCCCTCTCGCTCACCGCGCTTTGCGTCCTGTGCGTCAGATGTTCACGGAGCTGCAGCAGATGAGGCAGCAGCTGCCGGACATGGAGTTCGGGAGGCGGATGGCCCAGGAGCGAGAGCTGGAGAAGGTGGACGCCGTGCGGCTGACAAATATCATCTTCGACGAGACGGGCCACTTCGTGCTGTATGGGACCATGCTGGGCATCAAAGTCATTAACGTGGAAACCAACAGGTGAGGGTTCATTAATCTGGCAAACAGCATGACAAAGCTTAGCTCCTCTTCACGGGTCCGTGCATCACATGCTGACGGTGTGTACTTCATCCTGATGTGAGGTGGGCACAACATCCACGCTTCATCCTGTTCTTGATGAAGGAAATCCTCTAGAAGTGGAGACTTGTTGTACGCAGGGATCTGCTCTGGGCCGGGCGACAAAACCAACGAGGTTTTATTCTAGATTAGATTCTACAGATTTCATGGATTTTTCTGTATTAAAAGAGGTTTAGAAAACTTTCAAATTTGATCTAAATATTTACCAGGTCTGTTTAAATGCTCGGGAAAATTCTTTTATTGCCAGATTTTATTTTCTAAGAGGAAATTGTAGCTCCCCATCGATGCGTCCATCTGTCCGTCCGTTCAATGATCTGCCCGTCCTACCATCCCTCCATCTAACCGGCCAAATATCCATCTCTCCACCAATCCATCTGTCAGCCTCTGTCTGCATCTGTGTGTCCATTTATCTTCTTCATCCATCCATCCATCCATCCATCTGTTCATCTACTTGGACACCCCCTTTTATCTATAAACTTATCCGGCTGCCCAACCATCTCTCCGTCCGTCTATCCAGCCATCGGTTTATCTTCCTGTTCCCCTGTCTGTCTGACCATTTGTCTGTTTATCTTTCTGTCTTTCCCTCCATCAGCCACTTATCTGTCGGTCTGGCAGACCGTTGATCCTTTCATCCGTCCATTTGAGGAAATGAAGAAATGGCTTTCCTTGTTACCGTTTCTATAACATGGGTTAAAGCGATATCGCAAATGTGGTTTGTGACGGCAGTAGAGATTCCTGAAACTTTTCGGAGTGTTTTTTTTTTTTTAACAGTTTAACAATAAGTTATTTTAGGGTTATTGTAATATTTTCTACTGAAACTGACTTCCTAAAACAGGGGTGTCCAACTCCAGTCCTCAAGAGCCGGACTTATCTCCCTATCCAAATTTTTTTTTAATTTTTATTGGCTCTAGATTTTTTACTCTGTTTTTAATGAACAGGAGATAAATCTATAACCTGACTCCGCCAGATAGATTTGCTCCGCATATCCATCTGGAAACCTTCCGTTGAAGTAATTTTGGGAAGGGGCGAAAATACTGGTTAGCTGATTGGCCTATATTGGTGATAGACGGGCCAAATGAACCAATCAGATTCGTCGTCACTCTGTTATGAGCGACGACGAAAACACAACCACAAGCCAAGCTACTCTTGCTGCTGCAGGTAAAGGCTCGTTAGCTCAGCAAAGAAATACTCTGTAATTCCGATAAAACTTGCTGGATAGCCACGCTAACGCTAGTTTCATCGGCTGAAGCCGCCATGTTCTTTAGATTGAACTGTCGCGCTTCCCGTTGCGTCACACCTCAACCCGCCTCAAAGCCAACGCTGATTGGACGTTCGTTTGGTGAACGGCTCCAAATTTTCTTTAACGGAGAGTATCCAGACTGATCTGCGAGTGAAACCTTGAAAGCTCGCGAGATCAGGATGGTCTCACGAGGCTAATAAATCTAAGCTTTAGTTAAATGAAAGAAGCCTTTAGGGGAAATTGCCAAAAACACATTAAAACTAAAATGCTCCTGTTTCCGCTGAAGCAGCTGTAGTGTTTTCTTCATGCGTCGATGAGAGCATGATTGCGACCGGTCAGATCTTGGTTCCCTAAAATCAGGTCTACACCCCCCCCCGGATGTGTGGTCTGGTCTCTGGCAGGTGCGTGCGCATCCTTGGGAAGCAGGAGAACATCCGCGTGGTCCAGCTGTGCCTGTTCCAGGGGGTTGCGAAGGCCATGGAGGTGGCCCCCACCATAGAGATGAAGGCCTCCGACAACCCCGCTTTACAGAACGTGGAGCCTGACCCGACCATCTTCTGCAGCGCCTTCAAGAAGAACCGCTTCTACATGGTGAGCTGACGCTCCCTTCAAGGTACCGCTCCGTTCCTGGTCGCTTTAGCTCATTCAGATGTTTGGTTAGTTCACAAAAAGAGAACCAGAAGACACAAAGAGCGCCGACTCGGACCGAGACATCTTTAACGAGAAGCCTTCCAAGGAGGAGGTGATGGCTGCCACTCAGGCCGAGGGTCCGAAGCGAGTGTCGGACAGCGCCATCATCCACACCACCATGGGAGACGTCCATCTGAAGCTCTTCCCTGTGGAGTAGGTTTAAAATCTGCGCACACTCGTCCTGTTCTGCTCACCTTCCTACGTTTCCCAATCTAGAAAGCGTCTCTGCCTCTTGTGTCTTTAGGTGTCCCAAAACCGTGGAGAACTTCTGCGTTCACAGCAGGAACGGTTACTACAACAATCACATTTTCCACAGGGTTATTAAGGTATCCCTTTTTTTTAATTTTATTCAGTCACCTCAGCAAAGCGACCAACAGAGTCTGAGCGCCTCTTTTTGCACAGAGCTTCATGATCCAGACCGGAGACCCCACCGGCACCGGCATGGGGGGAGAGAGCATCTGGGGAGGCGAGTTCGAGGATGAGTTCCACTCCACGCTGAGGCACGACCGCCCATACACGCTCAGCATGGCCAACGGAGGCGCCGGCACCAACGGCTCGCAGTTTTTCATCACGGTGGTACCCACGGTGAGTCGCGTTCCTCGCCGAGCCGCAGACGACGTGCCGGCGCTTAGTATTACTACATAAGCTGTTTCTTTCTCTGCTCAGCAGTCTGAAATCACTCACAATTTAAACAAAACAGCTCAAAAAGGTTTTTCCTCCAACCTGACTCTACTGCCATTATTTATGTTTTTGCATTCAAAGGCGTTTGGAGTATTTTTAGCTGTGAACAAGTTGGGGAAAAGCAGACATTGGTTTCTGTTCCACACTACTTAAATGTTGCGTCCATAAATCACAGTTAAGCACCTCTGACATGTGTAGAAATGTGTACTTCCGTTTTTTAATGTAAAAATCTCCATGGTAGTGATATGAGCGGAATGCCACAAATGAGACAAACGGCTGATTAACGTGAATCTTCTCAGTATATTAATGTTTGCACTTAAAGCTTTTTGGCTTGATATGACACGCAAAGTACGCTGACATGCATAGATTGCGTGACTCATGACACAGATGTGTTTGGGACCCCTGTAACTGCACCATAGAGCCAAAAGTATTCGCTCACCCATCCAAATAATAGAAATCGGGTGTTTTGATCACATCCATGGCCACAGGTGGATGAAATCAAGCACCAGGCATGCAGACTGCAAAACATGTATGAAAGAACGACTCGCTGTTTTATGAAATGTTTATTTCAGGATCGGGAGAGATCGGCAAACACAAATAAAGGACTAGAACACTGTTTCTGTTAGAATATAAGGCACACCAACTTCCCAGTCCTAACCATGGTAAGAGATGGAACAACACGCCTGTTTGAAAGCTTGCCAGGCTTTAAGTGTTTGCTACTTTGCTTGTGCGAAGTGCTTGCTGTTTTGTGTTGCTGTGTTCTGTGGGGAATAATAAATGTGTGCCTTATATTCTAACAGAAACAGTGTTTGAGTCCTTATTTGTGTTTGCCGATCTCTCCCGATCCTGAAATAAACATTTTATAAAACACTCGCTCTCAGGAGCTGGGACAATTCCAGCAGACGTTAAGGTGCAGAGTGCACAGAGGACGCCAACGTTCTGCAGTCAGTCGCTACAGACCTGCAAACGTCACATGGCCTCCAGATTAGCTCAGTCAGTGTGTAGAGAGCTTCATGGAGTGGGTTTGGCTCCTTAGTTCCAGTTTAAAGAACTCTGAATGCTTCAGCATACCAAGACGGTTCTGGACAATTTCATGCTCCCAGCACAGCACCCCACAGTTTGGAGCTGGCCCCCTTCCTCTTCCAGCATGACTGAGTGCCAGTACACAAAGCAAGGTCCATAAAGACACGGATGGCAGAGTCTGGTGTGGGTGAGCTTGACTGGCCTGCACAGAGTCCTGACCTCAACCCGTAGACCAGCGTTGGGATGAATTAGAGCGGGAACAGAGAGCAAGGCCTCCTCGTCCAGCATCAATGTCTGACCTCACAAATGGTCAGAAATGACCAGAAGCACACTGCAGGACCTTGTGGAGAGCCTTCCCCATAGAGTTGAAGCCGTAATAAATGCAAATGGTGGACCACCAAATGAGATGTAAAGGGAGATGAGCGAATACTTTTGGCAATTTAGTGTAGTGTGTGCGCCCCCTGGAGCACGGTTCAAGAATTGCACAAAGTCGGTGCACCAGCCGAGGCATTTAATCCAGATATTTTTAATAAGGTGGGAATGTAAGTCCAAAAACTGGCCTTTTCCCTTTCTTCCTCAATGGAAAGAAATTATTCCTGTTCATTAACAACAACAAAAAAAAAAAACCAAAAAAAAAAAACTGGCATTCGAACTTCTCAAATTCAAAAACAAATTAGACTTAGATCATTATAAAGCCTGAAAAGAAAAGCACTTGGGACCGCAGGATGCTTGAACTTCACCAGCGCCTCCGTTTGTCACGTAGGCCTAAAACTAGCTGTGGAGCAGGAGGCGCTGCTGACCCACTTTAACCGGTCCGTCTTGTTTCCCCTGCAGCCGTGGCTCGACAACAAGCACACCGTGTTTGGACGGGTCACCAAAGGGATGGAGGTGGTCCAGAGGATCTCCAACGCCAAAGTTAACCCCAAGACGGACAAACCGTACGAGGACATCAGCATCATCAACATCACCATAAAGTGACTCCGCATCATTTTCACCCACTTATTAAAGACATCTTTGGATCGTACCCGTCTCTATGAATCGACTTCTGCTTTGTTACGAGGCTGTTTAAAAAGCGCCGGCATAATGCAAACAGGTGGAAACTTAAGCCGTACAAAGGATGTCAAATAGTTTTAATTATTTTTTTTTTTTTTACAGCATCACATTATTTATAATTTACAAAAGCCGCCATCAAGTCCACTTGTAACAAAGGTTTCACTGCGTACTGTGCTTCGACGTTTCAGTTCTCACAAACTACACGGAAAGGCTTCTCAGACGTGCATCACTGTGATTCTTTTTCTTCTTTTTAATACGTAGATACAAATATTAAACATTACATAGCAATGAATAAAGATCCAACTCAAACGATGGTTCCCCAATAAGAAGCGTTAATGTCTGAAATTCACATTGCGTTACTACCGAAGGCGGATTAAAAAAAAGGTGCTTCTAGGTAAATCAGAGAGAGTAGAGAGAAGATATTTTCCACATTGTTTTTTTTTTTCGTGGAAAGCAATTTTAACAAGTTAATAGACAACGTAACAGCCGGCGGTTGACTTGCTTCCAGCAGACGCACCCGATAAGCGTGTTGGACAAATCCTGCATGCAAAATGGAAGCTATGGGTGAAAAAAAAAAAAAACTCCTTTCATCATTCGGTCGCATAAACATCCACCGTTCCCACCTATAAATAAAGTCAGTAAACAGTTGTTCTGTAACAGGAATCCGTTCGACACAAAGCAAAGCAGTGCGACCCTTCAATTCCGGCTGGAGCATCAAACAGGTTCACGCGCTGAAGGAAAACGAGCTCAGATGACTTAAAAACAAACAGCCAGTTGCACAACAGCAGGTATTGCTTGGACGTGGCGATGAACGCCGATTAGAAGCCACTCGACTCACTGAAGCTATAGCCGGTCACCGTCTGGGATAAGTTCGTATGCAAGGTGTGCTGGGTTACAATACAAGGTCACTGAAGTCATTTACCTGAACTATCTAATGGTTAGTGTAGTAAAAAAAAAAAAAAACATACGTTACTGAAGCCATTATCACGACAAGGACTGCTCTGGATGGACATGAATGACACGAATACAGTCTAGGCTGTCGCAGCACAAGGAGCATTTCAGAGTAAATAGATTCAAGCCAGCTAGCTATGGATGCCACGGAAAGGAGGCGTGTCCAAAAGCTCGGGGCAAAGATAAACTAACGTTGCATTATGTAGATGACCACGGGGGTTAATTCTGACATATAGAAGGTGCGACGGCATAAAGAGAGACGTCCGTGATCTTAATAAAGCCGGGGAAGGTGTTTACATCTGGCTTGCTTTGTTCACACTGGTGCACAGAAGAAGAAGAAGAAGAGATGAAGGGCGGGGTCAGGCTGGAAGGGGTTTTCGAGTGCTGATGAGTCGGGGGGTCGAGGGGGTGCTCCGGTGGGACAGGCGACGGCGTTCAGGCCACATCCAGGACGCCGGCGGCCACCAGCTGCCTGGAGAGCCAGTCCAGCCCCTCGTGAAGGCCCATCCCGCTGCGGGCGTCGCAGCCCTGAATGTGCCAGCTCCTCCCGCAGCACAGCTTGTGCAGGCTCAGCAGCTCCGTCATCTCCTCCACGGACAAGGCGCCGGGGACATCCTGCGGAGGGAGGAGGGGAGGGGGGAGGCAAAGTAAAGTTGCTGCCGCCGATAGGAGAGGGCGACACGATGCTGAACGTAACTTTACCGGTACCTGCTTGTTTGCAAAGATGAGCAACAAGGCGTCCCGCAGCTCCTTCTCCGTCAGCAGCTTGGCCAGCTCGCTGTGCGCCTCCATCAGTCGGTCCCTGTGGCAGCTGTCGATCACGTACACCACCGCTGTGCCGAGAGACCACAACGGGAGAGGGACGTCAGCCATAAAATCTAAACGGCCCTTACGGGCACGCTCCAAACGCTCGGCCCCAAAACCTACTATAGACTTTTACAGAAATGTAACGTGAAGTGGAAGAAGTGGAAGAAACAGGGTACGTGGGTTTTCCCAGGACATCCAGCCAGAGCAACGCTGCAAAGATAGACAAGGCGTCTCTGCATGGCACCTTAAAGAATCGACCGGGATTATAATGCGGAAGAATACGTATTAAACATAATTTTCTACATAAATATGGTGGCACAGTGGTTAGCACTCTTGCGTAACACCAAGAAGCTCGGGTTCGAGTCCTGGGCTCGGCACACTGCAAAAACCAAACTAAAAATAAGTAACATTTCCTGAAAATGAGTGTATATGTCCTTGATTTGAGCAGGTAAATAAAATGATCTGCCAATAGAATAAGATTTTGGCACTTAAAATAGGAACAATTCATCTCCATCATCTTATTTCAAGAGCAGGATGTCTAATTATCTTAATTTAGGGGTGAAAATACTCATTCCATTGGCAAATGATCTTATTTACCTGCTCAGATCAAGGACAAAAACACTATGTTTAAGGACATATTTTTAGATCCGTTTTTGCAGTGCAGGGGCCTTTCTGTGCGCAGCCGGCATCTTCTCCCCGTGTCTGCGTAGGTTTCCTCCACCACTAAAGACGCGCTGGTCAGGTCGGCCATTAGTGGCGCAGCGGCTCAGGCTAACCCTCCACCTGATCTACCAAATTTTGTTGTAGGTGTAATGACAAATAAATCATCGTATCTTAAATATATTTCTGAAGCTGGAAATGACACAAAACTCTCCACCTGATGTCGGTAACAACATCCATCCATCACAACCTTTTTGTTGCAAAGCATACCGATGGCGTTGGTTCCAGAAGAATTTCTAAACTACTGTAGCACCGTAGGGGCAATAATGGTGGAATAACATTCACTCCTGGGCGAACCGCTGCTCACTGTATCAGACAACACTGAAAGGGCCAAGAATTATAAGAATAATTGTCCAACAACCCTCAACCGACCTCCTCAGTCTGCAGTCAGGTTCTCCAGAGTCCTGCTGATCACCTTATTATTTGACTCAGGTGTGTTGGAGCAGAGGCGCACATAAAAGTTGCAGGACCCTCGAGGACTGGAGATGAAGACCCCCAGGCTAGGAGATTATGGTCTGGTCAGATAAGACCAAAACCAAACTCTTTGGCCGCCACAATACACACCATGGTTGGAGATCAAAAGGCTCAGCATGTCACCCCAAAACACCAACGAGGACGTTTTCAGGCAGGAACATGGTGCTGAGGGGCTGCTTCTCAGCTTAGGGCAACCGACAGATGAGCTTTCTTGAGAACTATCGGCTGCCACCCACCAGGATGGATAAATAGAGCAAAGGTGGAAAACTCAGGAAGACAACGAGCCCAAACACAGACGAGGAAATGTTCCATTGGCCACAGGAAATAAGTTGAGAGTTTCAATTCTTACAGAAAATAATGTAAATGAAATAATCTACAGTTTAGAGTTGATGGACGGGTCCAACAGAACCTGCAGGATTTGAAGACAGTTTGTCTGGAAAAGTGGGTCAAAATCCCACAGGAGCATTGGCTACAACTACTTTCTCCATACAGGAAGCGTTTTGAATCTCATTAGCAACTAAGAATTTTATACGCATTTTACTAAAAAAAAAAAAAAGGTTCAAAACTTTTACCCTGTGTTATTCTATTTTGTTACACATAACGTCACTTAAGGACATCTATGGTTTGATACCTTTATGCGGACTTGGGTTATTGTCATCCACATCTGGGGAAAATCTAGTTCCAGCGACATCTTTAGAAATGCATTTACCCTGAAAATTGGTGATGTGTCCAGTACTGAACTTTACCCACCGTACCGCAAAAATATTATCACATTTGTGTGCACAGAAAGGCTGTTTGACATTCTGTTTGAGTGTCACGATTCTTTTGGGATTTCAATATTTTCAGCCTGTGGAATAGAGGCTCAGTGCATTTTCTACAGAAACCGTTCCAGATTGGTATCCAACATGGCCGAGGTCAGAGTGCTGGCAGCAAACAGGTGAAAAACAAAAGTAAGGAAACTACAGTTCATTGCAACTCATATTATCTTTGCAATATTAACCAATAATATCTTCCCTGCATAATTTTCTAATATATTGTGGAGCTTTAGGTTAGATCAATACATGTGTGTCAGAATGACCTAGTCAAAGCGCAGACCTGACTAAACTAAAGCTATTTTGGCAAAGAAGAAATACCAGATTTCAGCCTCTAAACGTGCAACGCTGGAAGAAACATACAAAGGGAGTGCAACAGTTTGTTTTCATCCTTTTTCAATATAGATCACAAATCAACTTTCTAAACACTCAAAGAAAACAAAAACACCCAACATACCTTGTGTGTTCAGGTAATAGTGCTTCCACAGAGGTCTCAGTTTATGCTTCCCACCCACGTCCCAGATAGTGAATTTCAGGTTTTTATATTCCACTGTCTCCACGTTAAAACCTGCGAGACAAAGAGAGGGGGGAAATGTTCCCGATCAACGTTTGCATTTAGGAGGCGGTGCCGAGGCCGGACGCGGCGCGCTTTACGGAGCCGTTACCGATGGTCGGGATGGGCTGCATGAACTCGTCCTGCTTCAGCTTGAAGAGGATGGTGGTTTTTCCCGCTCCGTCCAGGCCCAGAGTCACCACTCGGATCTCCATCTTCGGACCGATGTGGACTCTGTTGTCCTTGGTGAAGGTGACGGGGATGCCGGCATCCAGCTGAACGTGATCTGCCAGCTCAGTGAACTGGTGCTGCTGCTTCTGAAGAGTCTCCAACAAACAGTTGATCTCCTGCTTTGCCAGCACGACTCTGCAGTCGTCCTACACCACAGAGGCAGAGACACAGACAGAGAGACAACCCGAGATTCAACCATTTGGAGAAATAACAAACAACAACAACAAAGGAGTCTCTTCAATTGCGTGGGATCGTTGGTTTAAAAGGTTGCGGACCTGCTGGAGCGTTTTCTCGCAGTGCAAGCAGGCAGTGGAGACCTGGGACAGCAGGATGGTCATGTCCTCCTGCTGCTGCCTCAGCCAGATCAGCCTCTCCCTGACGTGAGCGTCCACCACGCTCAGGGCCATCTCCTCCTGCCGACACAGCGTCTCGTGGAGGTCGGCGAAGTAAGCGCGGACACAGGAGCGCGCGCTCTCCGCTGTGCCGGGGACCTGTTGGACGCAGAAAAAGACGTTAAAAGGTCCCATGAGAAGCCCCGTAATTCGGTTCAAAGATGGAAGCCTGGTGACGTAGCTCACGTGTTCTGTGTGCGCCATGCCAACTCCGTCCTCCACTATCTGCTCCCCTCCCTCGATCTGCTGCACGATGCCCACGAGCTTCCTGGAGTACTCGGACACCTCGTCGGTGAACGTACGGATGCAGTGGGCCATGTCCAGGATGGACGCGCGGATCTGATTGGCCTCGCTTTCGAGGAGAGCGTGCTGCGCAGGAAGTGGCGACAATGTGCGACTGCCTCAGACTACATAGGTTTACTGAAACCGCCGCGGTTCCCATGCAAAGCGTTCACACCCCATTGAGCCTTTTCCCCGTCTGGCTGCAAGAAGAGCATCTGGGAACATCAACTTTGAGGTCTTGCCACTGATTCTCAGCTGAATTTAAGTCTGGATTTTCATTTTGATTTAAATTCTTTCACTGTAGTTCACAGAACTACAATCAAACAGGCTCGTAGGACTTTAATAAGGAGGCTGGATATCAATGCATTACTTTTACAATATATTGGTCTATCGCTTTAAATTTGTGGTCGTAACCCGACCAAACGGGAAAACGTTCACGGGGTATGACTCTTTTTGTTTTTTTGTAAGTCTCTGTAGACCTTTCCACCTACCTTATGTCCTTGGTGCTTGCCGTACTCCTTACACACGCAGCACATGAGAGGCCCGGACTGGCAGGCCTCCTCCAGACAGACGAACTCGATGGCGTGAACCTGGTGCTGCGGGCAGAGCATCTTCTCGTGGGGCTTGTCAGCCAGAGGCACTCGGCGGTGTTTGGCCAGCGTGCGGGTGGAGTGGGTGAGCTGGGAGCACTCGCCGCACAGGTGCGTGGCGCACACCGTGCAGTACATGGACGCCGTGTGGCTCTCGTCCTCGTCGCACCGGATTATACACTGGCAGGACAAAAAGGGGAAGGGTTTTGTAGAAAAGCTGCGGCGGATAGAGAGGAGGACGGGGTTTTTTGAGCCCTCTGCGTGTGACCGCCTTACTTCTCCCATGCCTTTCAGGGCATCCTCGGCCATTCCAGACTGGTTGCTCGCGCCGTTCTGGAGTCGCTCCAAGAGTTCGAGCAGAGCAAAGTTCTTCTTCAGACCCCAAACCCCAGAGTCCCCTACACAGACGCGAAGAAAGAGTTAAATAATTTGACGGCACGTCGGCAGAAACTAGTACAAAATAAACTGCTTCGACAGATCATAACAAATTCTAGGAGTTAACTTTTCTTTTCAGAAACCAATTTGCATTTCTGCCCCCCTCACCAGGTTTGCTGATCAATATATTGTTTGTGATGGTTCCAGAGAACATTTACAGTGCCTTGCTAAAGTATTCACCCCCTTGGAATTTAGACCTGCAATTCAAATGTTTTTGTGGATTTTTTTTCCTCTCTCATTTGAGTATTTTATTGATTTTAATGGGATTTTTTTTTTTGGGCCCGACCTCCAAAAAGTTTTCCTCCCATCATTTTCTTCAAGGACATAGATCCTAACCTTTGCCTGCAAGCTGAATTCTCGCGGTATTTAAGGTTTCACAAACACACGGGAGAAGTTTGGCTGAGCCCACAGCCGAACCAACGCAATTAATTGGATACCGTGATTGGCTAAATCTAACCTTTTGATAGGCAGGCTTTAGGTGTCGTTTCGCCCAATCGGCTCGGAGAGTTCTGCTGAATGTCCCTCCTTTCCCAGAACGGATTCAATGGGAGCAGAACCGGACTGATGATGTGCAGGATGGAGAGTTCCACACATTATCAGTCTGGCTGAACAGGTTAACTCCATCCATCCATCTTCCCACCGGTTCTGATCAACTTCCCAGTCCGTGCTGTGGAATGGTCTCCACAAAGCATGATGCTGCCACATGCCACGTACCTATGGGGAAATGTTGCGTTTGTGGCTGATGCCAAAGTGTTAGATTCCCATCACACCCAACGCTCTGGAGAGTGATCGAAACGTCACATGTCGGTCTCGTCTGATCAGAGCGCCTTCCTTCCACGCGCGAGCCGTACATGGCCTGTGACAAACTCATAACAGGCTTGCTTATGGCTTTGTTTCTTAGTCATCCTCCAGATTTTGTAGCGTGGATGGCTCACAGCATTCCCGTGAGACCCTTTCCACCTGAGATGTGAATCTGTAGCCTCGTGAGACCATCCTGATCTCGCGAGCTTTCAAGGTTTCACTCGCAGATCAGTCTGGCTACTCTCCGTTAAAGAAAATTTGGAGCCGTTCACCAAACGAACGTCCAATCAGCGTTGGCTTTGAGGCGGGTTGAGGTGTGACGCAACGGGAAGCGCGACAGTTCAGTCTAAAGAACATGGCGGCTTCAGCCGATGAAACTAGCGTTAGCGTGGCTATCGAGCAAGTTTTATCGGAATTACAGAGTATTTCTTTGCTAAGCTAACGAGCCTTTACCTGCAGCAGCAAGAGTAGCTTGGCTTGTGGTTGTGTTTTCGTCGTCGCTCTGTTACGAGCGACGACGAATCTGATTGGTTCATTTGGCCCGTCTATCACCAACATAGGCCAATCAGCTAACCAGTATTTTCGCCCCTTCCCAAAGTTACTTCAACGGAAGGTTTCCAGATGGATATGCGGAGCAAATCTATCTGGCGGAGTCAGGTAAGTGAATTTGTGAAGCTCCTCCAGATTAGTCAAGGCTGTGTTTTTCCATGAATCCTCCTTGCCCGACGTGTCCGTTCAGCTGGACGCTCGGGTGTTGGGAGGTTTTGCAAGTGAGCCATTCTCGTGCCGTTGATAAGAGAATTTCAAGGCTTGAGATGTTGTTTTACAACCAAACCTTGGTTTAAACCTCTCCACAACTTTCTCCCTGACCTGTCCGCTGTGTTTCTTGATCTCCGTGAAGCCGTTTGTTCACTGATGTTCTCTAAGATCATATTACACCAAGGTGGACTCATTGAGTGATTTCTGAAGCACGGGTTTGACATTGACAGACAGGCGCATGCAAACTCCAGCAGATTGTTTTTTTTGTTTTCATTGTAAAACAAACTTCAAAGTCATGCGATATTTTGAGTTGATCAGTCACACCAAACGCCATTAAGATATACCGAAGATTTGTGGACATAACATGACAAAATGTGTAAAAGTTCAAGAGGTATGACTACATTTTGCAAGGCACTGTAGTATTTACCTTTAATACATGAGAGATTCTAGACAGGGGCCAACAGGGGCCAGTGCCCCATTGAACTGGACCTGGCCCCTGTACTGAAGACACGAGACTATAACCAATTTCTTATGATGCTATGCACTGGCACAGAAAGTTCATCTTTTACCTTTACAGTTTTACTTTTAGGTGTTTCACGTTTAGCTTCAGCTGTACTGAAATGGGATCACAGTTTTCATCTGCTAGACCAGGGGTCTGCAACTGGCTCTGTGGCTCACTTGTTACACAATTAAATATTTTTTATTTATTTATTTTTTGCTCTGTGTCCCCATAAAAACAAAAACAAAACCAAAAAAACATAAGCCCCTTCCTGGTAATTTTGCCAGTAGTGCTTTAATCCTGCTAGTTTACTTGACTGGAAAGTCTGCATCACTACTCATGTAGACAGTGGGACGAGGGATCTAGGGCAATTCCAAGGGCCCCTAAAAATGTGATTTTATACACACATGAGCCTTTGGGGTGATTTACATTTTGTGTCATGGGGCCCCTGCAGGTAGAAGAGGCCTTCGGGGTTCACTCACCCAGCTCTGTGACCTGTCTGTCGAAGGGGCAGCGGACCGCTCTGCCATGCAGGGGCAACCGGGTGAGACAATCGTGGCACACTGTGTGACCGCAGAGCAGAAGGCGAGGGACCTTGTCTCCCTGCAGGGAGAAGACATCCTCGCACACACCACACTCCAACACCTGAGGAGACAAAACGAGATGCCCGTTTCTGCGAGGTGTCTTCTAATGAGGATGCTTTCCAAGAACATGGGGAACCACGCAGCGCCAAAGCGATCAGAGCCGTAATGTCACCTTTGATTGTTTTCTACTTTAAGCAAATGCAAAGCAACACGCAGCTTTCACCGGTGTCATCTCCTCAAGCTGCGAACTTGTGATTGCTGAGCTTTGCTTTCAAACAGCTGCAGTGACCCTTGAAGCAAACGCCGACTAGCGAGCATAGGCTCTGTTAGCCTGCTGCAGCGATTGACAGCATTAAGAACGGCCCTACTAAGATGTTACATAGATCTTGTGAGAATTATGAAAAAGTAGCCTTATTAGGGTGCAAAAAAAATATGCATACGCAGTTCCCGTAAGAGGTAGGTTCTCCTTTAGCATCCGTTGCCAACAACGCCAACGCAGCAACCTTAGCTCCTCATATGAAGCCATGAAGGCGTTTTTTTTTTATTAAAAGAAAGCAGCACAGCGACCAGAGGCTGGCTGCTTATGTTCAGCGACTTTATTCTGACCTTCACGGAGCTTCCATGCGCTCCCCTGCCGTGCCGGAGACAGGGCTCCATCGTCGCTACAGCGCCCTGCTTGTTTATCCCTGCTGCAGCGGCGGCCATTCTCAGACGACAGCGGAGAGGACAATCCCCCAAGCACTTCCGCTTTCGTTCGCTAGCCTCGGCTAGCGCCTGCAAAGTTGATAACTGGGCTTTAAATTCTCCACGTTTGGTCTCGTTAAAGCCCAGAACCTCAGTGTGTTTTATTGGGACTTTTTTATGTGATAAATCGAGACAAATTAGGGCTTAATTGTGCAGGGTAAAAAATAAATTAAACAGTGTTATCCTTGCAGAGATAAACTATATACATTTAGGGATCTTTATATTTAATGTGCATTTAGGTGAGGTTATAGCGTATATATATTACCGTTTAAAGCAAGTAATTATCACGATAAAAAGACAACACTGTTCTGCTAGCTCAGTGGTTCAAACTGGGCGCTCTTACAGGTTTAAAGGGCTTTCTGACTACATCTCCCATCATCCCTCGGTGAACCTTTTCACAGCGCTGACGCGTTTTTGGCGCGTCTGGTTTCTGTATGTTTGTTGTAGCAAAACGGCCAACTACTCCCTCGGTGACAGCAATAATTCATTTGAGTGAAGCATTTTGGTTTGGTATGTTTATTGATTTAGAGTGTTGTAGTCCCGGATGTGTTAATACCTATAAAAAAGAAAAGGCGAATGTGCCGCCGTTGTTTTCACTCTGCGCGGGTAAACGCTTTCTGATTGAGTTGCTCTCGCTCTCAGGTTTACATCAGCGATGTCTCAGCAGGCGCAGCAGTCGGGGCCCGTGGCCCCCGACTCCCCGGTGCTCGTCGTCACAAGTAACGTGCAGAAATATGCCATAAAGAAGAAGAAGGTCCTCAGTGCTGAAGAAAGTGAGCTCTTTGAGTTGACTCAGGCCGCAGGGATCACCGTGGACCAGGAGGTCTTCAAGTGAGTGTCTTAAAGCCGGTCTCCCTGTGCTGTCAGTCCGCGAAGGAGCCAGCTGACTTCTTCTCGCCCTCCCAGGATTATGGTGGACCTGCTGAAGATGAACGTGGCCCCTCAAGCCGTTTTCCAGACGCTGAAGGCCATGTGTGCAGGCCAGAGAGTAGCTGAGAGCTGTGGAGAGTCCTCCTCCGCCCCCCACACAACCAGCGGGACCACGGCGCCTACAGAGGTCAAAGGTTAGTGGGTTCGGTTCAGTTAGGATGGACAAACACCAAACAGCTGCCTCAATGCTTAAAATACACGCCTGAACAAATGAAATGCCCCAAACCTGTTCAGGTAAACAGTATTTTGCAGGTGTGTTGACACTTCTTGAATTTTTTTTTAACATCTAGTTACAAAAACCAACTTCAGTGTACGTGACTGTTTAGGTGACTCAGCTAGGGTTCCTACCCTCTCTTAAAGTCGTTTTTTCCAGGTCCAGATAAGTATGGAAAAACATTTACGGTAGTTTTCCCCTCCCTTTAGTTTCTTTGTTTTTCTAAAGAGCAGAAATCTAAAGATGCACAGTAAATGCACACATATTTAGTTGGCTTGCTTTATTTTCAGATTTATCTCATCACAAACTTGATTTTATTTTTATTTTTTTACATTTTACCAGTCAGTGTTTTGGATTTTGATTCCCTTACCGTGTGCATAGTCTGCAACCTTGGTTCTAAAAACTGAGTTAGGTTCAGTGTCACATAAACCATCAAAATATCTGTTTATTCAGTTGTTTTTCACAAGTGCAGCAAACGTGGCAATGATCGCAAAACCATCTTAAGAATCTGCATAAGATACTGGATTAAAAGACCCAAGAGTGTTAGATTTATAAAGTAGAAACATTTTTTTATTTGAGTCTTTAAGCCAAAACGGCTGTAGAATGGCTCTATGCCTCTCTAAAAACTTATAAATATATTTTGACCCAAAATACTATTCGAGGTTAATTATTTTGTAGTTGTGTGTCCAAGATGTTCTAATAACTCTAGATAAAAAAAACTGGGGGGCAAAAAAAATCCAGGGATTTTTCAGATGATACTCTGAAACCTTGTTTGTGGCAAACAGACAAGGAACAACTTCATGTCTTTTTCATATTCGTGCCTCGACTTGGTAATGTTGGGCAAATATTCCGGGTCAAAAGCCATCCTCGTTATTTTCCCTCAGACGAGCTTTTCTTTGCTCCGTACTTCCAGTTTCAAACTAACCTGACAACAGCCAGCTGCATGTATCGCTCCGCCTAGCTCCACTCACATACATCTGGGACACGGCTCATTGAAAGTGATTTCCCCAACCAAATTTATGGTCTGGCCAATCAGGACGCAGGGCGGGTGTTTCATGGATGTGACGTAGTGGAGAAGCCACCGTGAACAACAACAATGGCGGCTCGCATCGAGGAAGCAAGCGTTAGCATTGATGCTGCTATTTCTTCCGTGTTGTCCAATCTACCTAATATTGTTTCATTAAAAGAACATCAGAGAACGGCTCTGAAGGCTTTTGTTGGTGGAAACCATGTTTTCGCCCTTCTCCCGACCGGATTTGGCAAGTTTTGTTTTCCGGGGCGCGGACGCGTCCCCGGAGCGGTTAGCGCTAACCATATAAGGAGGCCTTTATTCCTCGACGCGGTCGGCCCGGGATCGACTCCGACCCGCGGCGCTTTGCCGCCTGTCTTCCCCCCTCTTCCTGTCAGCTCACTGTCAATAAAAGGTGTGCCACTACAGTGTTTCCCGCAGGAATTTGCTTATGCGAGGCGGACCGACTCGGGGAGCGGTGGGGGGGGGGGGGGGGGGGGGGTGGACGACATGTTTTCCGCGGTGTGGCTCGCGTAGCGGGGGGGGGGACGACACGTTTTCCGCGGCCGCCTCGCCAAGATAGCGCTGCGGGAAACCCTGCACTAGAGCCGCAAACACATCAAAAACAAACAAAAAAAAAGGGTTTCTTTTTCCTGCGTCGCTCTCATCAGCGTCACGGGTTAGCTTCGGTGTGAGTGGTTGAAATAGCACGTCGATAAAGATGACAGACAAGTGGCTTATCCAATCATATGCAAGGAGTTTTGATAAGGCCCAGCCTTCAATAAAGGCAATTGCTATGGAGAGGTCCCAGATGGATGTGAGTGAAGCTAGGCGAAGCGATACATGCAGCTGGCTGTTGTCAGGTTAGTTTCAAACCGGAAAAATGCAAATATCTTCCTTTAAGTTCAGTTTGAACTGTGTAGGGTCGTGTTGTTTAGCTAATCCCCACACACCAACTCCTCCCGTCTTCACTCCACCCCAGTAAGGGCTTTACACCCATAAGGGAGTGAAATAAAGACCACCGAGTACCACAGCGGCGCCTCACTCTGCATGTCACCGTTTCTTCAGATTTCTTTGCTATCCCACACAAACTGTTTCTTTTCTTCCTGTGCCTCCTGTTTCCCTGAAGATGAAGAGTCTTTGGTCTCTGGGAAAAGCCCTAAGCTTGCTGCAGCTCACCACTCGGCGTCAGCCCCCAGATCCGCAAGGGTCAGCACTAAGATTGTGGTCTACGGCCCCCAAGACGCCAGCTCTCCTCACTCCCAAGGTCCCCTCTGCAGCACCGTCTCCTGTGCCTCCATCTGCCCCCTCCACCTACCCTGCTCACTTTTTCTTAGAAATCCAAGAGTTGTTATTTATAATGCAAGCCCAGACTTCCTCATTTCACAAAGCATGATGAATGGAAACTGTTTTTTTTTGTGTTTGCATGTGTGTTTGCACGTGCATGCATGCTTGTGCAGTGGAAAGCTAGAACATGCCCTCTGTTGCTTGCACATTCACTGTGCTGTTAATTTATTTTGTTTTGTTTTCAAAGTGGCTGAAATATATGGGGGAAAGTCCAAAATTAGACTTTTTTTTTTTTTTTTTTACCAAATTTGCTAAAGAATAAGTACCATAAAGTAGCTTAGAAAAGGTCCACCTCTGTTATGCTTTCAATTAATGGTAGCTTATAAATGGGGAAAACGGTCATTTTCATTTATGCTCTTTTAAACCTGGAGAATACACCAGTTATCTTGATCTTCTCCAATTGTTAAATTGTTAATTTTAATTAATCGATTAAATCGATTTATTTCGATTGCAGCTTGATTTCCTCTGAAACCTGAACTTGACCACAGCGGAATAATACTCTTCTTCATCTTTCACTTATATTTTCTGTTGTAAACAAGTAAATGGCATTAGCATTCATGCTGTTTCAGGTTAAATGTTTAAAATCACTCAAGAAAATACCAGATTCAAAGAAGTGATGTGCTTTCAAGGACCGTGTAATAAAGAAGAAAGACGTTTTAAGATGTTAGCGTTTAATTTATGCAGATTTGAATGTATGTCTCAGATTATCAGCAGTCAGCTACTTGCACAGCATTAGGAGATCTTAAACGGTTAATCTACAACAAATTAATCGGTCTTGTAATCTACTGTATGTTGTAATTGTCAAAAATTAATCTGAATGATTTCACATAAGAGGATTTTGTAGGTTTGATTTATTTAGCATCAATTGAAAATAATTGCTCCTCAACTAACAATTCTTAGAAAAGCTTCCCAGAACTGGTAAATAATGTTATCAAGGATTATAGTTATACTTAATTAGACTAAAGGTGTATTTCCTAATGATTTCATTAAGTAAAGACAAACATAAAAACAAATGTCAAAAAAAAAAAGAAAAGTTTGATGACTAAGGACGGAGATTTTCACAAAATTATCTAAACTTGATCGGTCTAACGTTTTATCAAGGGTTTGTCAGCCTAAAAAAAAAACTTTTTCCTGGATTCTAAAAACCAAAGTTAACCTGATAAGAAAAGGAGGGATAAATGATGGGCGAGTCAAGGTTTCAGAACCACCTTTGGTCCGTCACCTTCCGACACCAGCGGTGCCACTAAAGAACCGGAGAGCCCACGTTGTGGTCCTGAGTTGGGCTCCTGGCTCACTCACGGTGCCCACCCTCCCGTCTCTGTGCTTGGCTGACAGAGAGATTTCAGCACCAACGGCACATCTTCCAGCCGAAAGGTCACTCTGCGCCAGGAAGGCTGTCTGTTCTAGCTCAGTTCATTACTGTACCTACAACTCCGTTAAATTACCCCCACTCTGTTCTTGAAACGTTTGTTTTAGTTATTGTTGTCCACCATGACGTGTGCTGCTGGCTTTTCACCCTTTTGAAAGACGTCTTGATCTCAGTGGGTCTTGTACCTGGTTAAATGAAAGTTTGATAACCAATGGAATCTCTTGGCAGTTCCTCCGTTTAAAGAAAGTCACTGGGGGATGCTGTAGATGACCCGTGACTGAGGTTAAGCTAAAATCTCTAGAGAGGAATATCACACAACAGTTGAACAAATGTGATGCAGATAAACACATTCCTGGCAACAGAATCTCAAACGGCTGATTAGCTGTTGGTCCAACCCAGTTGGGTTTATGAAAAAATAGTTGCATCAAAAAACATTGTCACGCCAATATCTGCCTAAATGTGGGCGTTAAACTCTCTAGAGACTCTAACCAATCACATTGTGTTATTGCTAAAAGCAATTTTGTGGCACTTTCTTGTAATATGTGATGTGCTGGTAGCAATGACATGAAGAGGATGTGAAAAATGTCCATGTCAGTTTCATTTGGCAGCATGTGCTGCATCTGTCCCTGTCGTTGCCTTTCCTAACTGCATTAATGTTGTGCTGCTTGGAACCCGAAAACAGACCAAAAAAAATCCCAGTAATCCAAAGTTTTTAGTTTTTTTTCCCCCACATTTTTATTTTGTTTATTGACTGATTATTTGTTTGTTTTTTAGCAGCGCGCACTAAAGCTGGGGCGAGCCAGAGTGAGAAAAGTCGAGAGCCCTCCAGCCAGAAGGCGCAGCGGCAGCCAAGCGCCACTAGAGGGCAGAAGACTAAGAGCTCAGGCAGCAGTAGCTCCTCTTCACAGATCAACTCCTCCTGAGTCTCATGGATGTGGGACCTTTTGTAAATATTGTAGGTTTCGTTTCATACAAATTATGTGTTTAATGATGTCAAGCAGACGGTTTTACTTCATAAATAGCTAGACATTGTTTGTTCTTGCATTTTATGTGCCTTTGGCTTTAAAACGGCACAAGAAAATGTTTCAGAAGTTCTTGTTTTATAACTCGTGTCACTGGAGTGTCAGTATGCCTAACTCATCTTAAAATGAACCTCGAGGAGGAAAAAAAACAACGTATATGTGACAGATGCTGAGATAGGAAGTTTGTGTTCGATTTTAATTTTTTTTTTTTTTTAATTATAGCCTAATCAGTTTGGAAGTGGTCAGGGAAGTTTAACACAAATTTACAGAAAAAATCTTGCAAATAATGGACTGCCCTGCAAAGAAACTTCCAAACATGTTTACATGCTATTGTAGAGCTTTCCTCTGCTTGCAGAGGTCTTTAGTGCAAGTATGCTTTCAGCACAAGGGGCATCTATCTGATAACATTTTCTTGTGATGCAAAAAAGAAAAAAGCCCAACTCCTTATCCCTGCTCATGGTCTAGTTATTGTGGTCAAATGGAGAATTTTACCTGAAGTGCGTTTTCACTGCATAGAAGTGATGTACAAAAAGTAGTAGTCAAATATTTAAATTTGAATATTTTCTATTGAATAACCCAAGTGCATTGATGTGCGCATGTTTTTATACCATAAATAAAATATAATAAATAAAAGTGGTGATGAACCTAACATGTTTGCTTTATGTTTAATTTTTTTTCACTAAATCTCCCCTTTGCTTGTTCTTTTTAAAGATCTCCACACACAGTAGCTCATTAATTCCACTGTAGTAATGTAAATGTTACGTTTCTTTTTAATATTTACCTGGAGGTGGTAAACGCTGCTAAAAAAAAAACAATTTGCTGAGACCAGCCTTTGAAGAGCCACAGCTCTGTTTTGTTGGCAGTGGCTCACAAAAGTATTTATACTTGCACTTTTTCACATTAATCGTACCAGCTTACAATCTTTTGAGCTCAGAGTGGTTGGAGAACATCTGTGAACATTTTATTCTTGCCCCAGATTCTCCATTGGTTTCTGGTCTGGAATTTCTCCTGTTCCTGCTGTGTTTCATGATGGGCGTGGTGTTTCTGAGGTGGGGATGGTCACAGGTTAATTATACATAGCATTTTGAATTTAATAGCGCTCATCTAGGAACCCTTTTTATTTGCTGTGTTTCATAGATGGCTTGTGGACGACCACAACTGGAACTTCTCAGGTTTTGCCTTTGACAGCGCCTTTCTTATTAACACTCCTACAAAAAGGCTGATCTGAGCAATGTTCTACTAAGGGTTTTCCCATCAGCAGATTCTCCCTCTGAGCTCTAGATACCTGCATCTCCTCCAGAGCTACCAATCTGTATGTCAGCTGCTTCTCCAATTACGCATAAAGGAACAAAATGTTTTTAACAATATCCCCCCATGCGCACATTGTTGACATTTTAAAATGATCTTTACCTTTCAGAGAACTCAGGAACAATTGTCATTTGTGAATCCCTGTTTTCCTGCAGTATAAAGTGACACCAAAGACCATATTTCTGAGCCACTTTCAAATTGGGATAGAATGGAGAACATGCCGTTTAAGGACAGTGCATGGTATGTCTTAATCTTTACAGGTCAAGAAATGGCTACAACAAAGCAACTTATCTAAACATATCGAGATTATAGCAATAAGTAAAAATGTTTGAAACCACTGGATCTGTGACCTTGCCACAGTGCACATTACAGAGAATGGTAGGGTCGGTCAAATGAGTTATAAGTTTTAATAATTTTTTTTTTTTTTTTTTTTTGCAATAAGCATACCAGATAGGTCTCAGTGTGACATGATGATGATGATGATGATGATGTGAAAACACCATGTGTCCACCACTGTTAAGTATAGTGGAGGATCTAGGATATGGGCGTCTTCAAAGGCCCTCGGAACCTTGCTAGATTGCACAACATTGAGAACTCTAGGAAATACCAGAACATTTTAGTATAAATCTGCCGGCCTTCGGAGGTAAACTTTTAAATGGCTCAAAACAAATAATTAGGTCTTTTAGTAAATACAGCCTCAAAGGGGGCACAGCATCTTTTTTGTGCCCTGTTTGTGATGGTCCCAAGTCCGGAAAAATACAGAGGGTTGTGTCAGGAAGGGTATCCGGCGTAAAACCTTTGTCAAATTACCCTAACCCATGATGTCCACACCAGAGCGCTAACTTTTCATTCATCGCATTTCTCGTTCACACTGAGTTTAGAAACTGCAGACCGGTTAGCATCAACTATTCATCGACCATTTACTGTCCAGTGTGTCAATACACATCCACACAGACCTCTCCACACAACAGTAGCAGCCACGGCTGCACAAAAAACATTTAATAGCTGTGCTGTTTCTTCTTACTTTTCTTTCTTGTTATAATTGGGTTTTAATGTTGTCAACTTACATTGATGAAAAAGAGTCTACGGTATCTGTGTATGTTTTTTCTTCTGTAAACGGTTCACTGCTGTGTGACCCTAACCATTTAAATAGTAGTGTAACTGAGCTTTCTGGGTTCATTACAGGCACCGCATGAGGTGGAATCCAGAATCTTTATTGTCATTGTGTGTTACCATAATGAAAGTTTGGAGAGACACTGGCTCAGAAAGCAGGAAAAAGACTGGATTTGGAGCTGAGCTTTTGGGTTTTCTCGTGGCCTAGTGGGACTTTTGAATTTTTCCAGCACTTCCATACAACACACTGGCTGGCTTACTGCCTACCCTATGGCAATCCATATGCAAGGGACATTCAAGCATGTTATGGAAAACATGTTTCTATAAAGCATGGATGAAACGTATTTTTATATCCGCTTTTCAATTCAAAAGTAGTGCACATTAAATATATTAATATGGATATTATTGATGTTTCAACAGTAAGAAACTCAAAAAGTGATTATTTATTGAATGTTTGCAAAAAAGTCTGATGACAGAGTCGGAATCTGCAGTGTGTTCCAGGCTTCCAGCAGTGTTGCCATGTCTGCTTATTGTAAGTGATTTTAGCCCCCTTTTCCGCCGGGCTCTACTCGGCTTTGCCCGCTTGCGAGCATTTTATCAACAGTTTTTTTTAGTTTGGATTTCTCCGGCTCAGGAGAAGAGTCAAACTGAGTGGACTTGAGCAGAATTTTGACGTAAACATACGGCTTTCCACTGAGCGACAACATTAATATCAAGGACCACCATGAACAGAGGGGGTCATGCCAAAATTTCATTTTACTATTTACAAACCAAGAACCATGAACCAAACCTGAAGAAAAAGGAAAGAAAAATGACACTTTTTATTCAAATTATTCAGCCCTGCCTACTTTTTCAACGGAGGTATTTCTGTTTTGTCTAAGCAATTCCGGTGAGCCGTCAATCCGATATTCAGTATCAGAAAATGGAGAAAATGACATGACCCTGCCTTCTGTGGAGCCATTTTGGCTTCTTTCACAGCTTGTGGGCAATTCCTAATTTTTTGTGAGGTATACAACCTGATTTTGATCAATGTTAAATTAAACAGATAAATTAGCATAATCCAACACTAGAAAATCCATTTTATATAAGATAGATGTAATTTAATTTTTATGCATATAATTATAAATAAAGGCTCACTCATATTGTTCATTTATTAAACAGAAAAGATTCACATCAATCCTTCTACGAGCTAGCAAGGACAACCAACACTAATATTTGTTTTTAGCTGACATTTTCCTATGTTCTATTTTGTTTAAATTTTCCTACATTTTATCCCAACTGTTTTGTTTTAATAATCTAAAGCACTTTGTATTGTCTTTTTACTCAAATACACTATACAAATGCATTCGATTTGCGTAGATGGTCACACATTATCCGGCAGAATGTAAATGTAACGTGCATTTCAAGTATTTTGATTGGATGATCCGAGCTTGGGGCCACAGGATTTGTGACCCACAGCTGTTTACTGAGAGCATGTTGGGCATGTGCATTGTGATTTCAGATGTCCATTATTTAAACAAACGTTGGTAGGCCGGACCCATCATCGAGGCGCCTCAAGAGGATTCAGCCTACTGAGCTTGTCAGTATTCTGGCAGACCTAGTTATATAGACACAAATGTTTATAACATAATTTCACTGGCAAGGGAATCTGACTTTTTTACAATATTGCTCTATATAGAACGATCATGTCCCACTGATTACATGGAGCTCCACAACCACATCTGGTGGGGCCAGGCTCCACTGGCCCCTAATGCAGAGACACCACAGCCCTGGTCAGGTCACCAGTCACAGGGCTAAAGCTACCAGATGTTGCTGCAGAATATGAGTTTTTGCATGTAACTTTTAGATTAGCTGTGTCCACCACTGCCAACTTGACACTAGGCCTTGTTGATGTTGAACTTCTTTAAGGTGGAGGTCACTTGGACCACCTGCAGGACAAGAGGCTGATGCTGTACAGCTGATGAAGACGATCAGACCTTCCGCTGCTTCAGAGTCAAAGTGTGCGAAAAAGCTGTTTAAGGGGTCGGGAAGAGCTGGGTCATTGATGCACTGCTGGTCACTGTGCTTATAATCTATGATGGTCCCGATGCCTCTCCACATGTTATGTGGTTTGTTGAAGTGTTCCTTGATGCACAGCAAATATCAGTTTAGATTTAACTGTATATATATTCTGTTGTGTGTGTGTGTGTGTGTGGGGGGGGGGGGGGGGGGGGGGCATGAGCTACACTTGACTACTGAAACCAACACCTGTGTTGAGTTTATGTAACAGGTGTATCTTTGTTTTGGAGGAAGAACTGCTTTATTTTTACTTCTATTTGCCATGGGCCTTTAATATTGTGAAAAGGTTGTTCTTTCCACTTTTGTAACACAATGCAGACCACTTTCAATACACATTTGAAGATTCCTTTAATAGGTTACAGTTGACCATTTACTTCTTACATAACTATAAGATCATAGTTATGATTTGTGGTAAACTGTGTTGCCCTGTTGCTCCTTGGCAATCCCAGTTTAAGTGGCAACCACCGTCTTATGGATTTCTGAAACAGTTACTGAAAAAAAAAATGCATAGAACTGAATGAAGTATGTCCTTCCCTCAGTCCCCCGACAGCAAATCGAAAAGAAGGGGTACACTGGGAGCAAAACTGATGAAGTGATGGAGAGGTTCAGTATCCAAATCAGAAAGACTTTGAAAAGACAATGGAAATGGCGAAATGGCTGTAGGGAATATGTTCTTTCAGAAAAGTCAGGAACACAGTGTTTGTGACTTGGCATACCATTCTATATTAATTTATATAGCACTTTAAAAACAACACTGGATGACAAGTAAAATACAAGAAAAATAAAATAAAATTCTCCTCACTTCAATGAAGAAAAAAAAAACATTAACACAGCACAATACTGAGGCTCTGATGCAGGAATCATTCTTTCAAAATATTTTTATGTGACATTTTTTTTTATAATCAAATTAATAAAACCTTTATGCCCATATGTGTAGTGTGTTTCTTGTTTTTTTAATCAAGGCTCAGAACTCCCCCCCACCCCCCACCCCTAACACGAAAAATGATTTGGCCATTAAGACAAGTTTTGACTACTTTATTTAGCTGTTCAAGTAAAATATCAAAAGATCCAGTTTTCGGATGTCTGGTGCACGGGAACTAAAAGAGTAGATGAAAGGAGAGGCTTGATGGATGTTATGAGTAAACGTTTTTTTAATTCTGTGGATGAGACTGGAACGAATGCAGCAGGAAGGGAATCACATAATCCCCTTTCAGAGCACGGTAAGAAGCAATGCAGCCATTAATGCCTATCAATGAAGCTTTTAAGCTTATCACCCATTAGCTAGTGTAAAAGACACAACACCTTCTCTTTCAGAGAGACGGTTGAGCTTTCATGGCCCCGACAGAGCAGAGGGGAACAGGGAGCTCAGCTGACAGAGAAAGGAGGACATAACAAATCTTTGGCCGAAAGAATCCGCCTCAGAGCAGAGACAGACTGTGTGAGGAGGAGGAGACAGAGAGCCTCCCTGTCAAGCAATTTATTACAAATGATGATCATTAGTAAAAACCAAGGTCTTTATAAAGGTTGCAGCTTCTGACCACAAAAAAAGTGAACACAAGTGAATAATATTCACTGGGGTGCGCATGCTGTGGCACCATTTAGCACAGCAATGCAGAAGTAGTAAACTTGCACTATCATGTAAACCCATGTTTTTTTTTTACCTAATTTTTTCCCAACTTTTTAGTGAGAGCAGAACAGACGACCAATGTGATGAGAGAGAGGAAAAAGGAAGTGACTGAGGGTCAGGTGACGAGAGAGAAAATATGTAGAGACCGGGCAGGAGGTACAGATGACCAGGTAAAAGACCTAGAAATACAAATTATCCATGTAAATATATTTAGTTTTAGTCTGTTCTTGTCCAGTTACTTATGGCTGTATTTGTTTAATCATGTGTTGTAATTTTTTTGCCAACCAAATTATATCGTACCATGCAAATACAAACAAGTGCAATTATGTCATACAAATGTAAAATATTTGGTACTGTATTAGGAAAAAAGATGACAAAAGGCAGCCTTTTATTAAGTGTCGGACTGACGTGGAACAAAACAGGTGCAGAGTAAATACAAAGAAAACAGCAAAGTTAAGTAAATCACAGTAAAGGCATTACAATGTATTTCTAATACAGGAATGCTAAATTAGCCAGAATCCATTTACAAAATGAAATGATTCAATGACAAAATGAATAGACCCACAAACGCTCTCATCTCAGTAGGTGTGCAAGGGGATTGGCCAGTTCAGAACCATGCTAGTATTATGTGGATGTGACTGAAGTCCCTGTCTGGAGATAACATGGCAGAGAAAACAACATGATCTCCGACCAAATTACATTTCGTGGAATTAAGTTTCAGTCCTGACCCTGTATCCTAGATAAGATCTCCTCCAGGTGATCATCAAATGAGTGGCTGTAACTCAATGTATCGTCTAAATACACCATAGCAGTCATCACCTGGAAATTGGACTTTTTCATGTTACAACTTGGAAAGCTGGAGACAGGCACCAGCACCCCTCCTGACCCCATGAGGGATAAACGAGTAAGAAAATGGATGGATGGATGGATGTTACAACTTGTGTGTTGATATTGGGTCTCAGTTAAAATCTTCCAGAAAATCAGGAGTGGGAAAATAACTTTTTTTTTGTGTGGGCTCTTTGTACAAACCAGTTAAACCCACAAGAGTGCGCTCTCCACAAAGCGAGATTTTGGTGCTCCTCCTGGATTTACGCCACTCGTGGAAGGACGCTAACGTAAGCCACGGCCGCCTCTCGTTAACCACCTGAAATTATTGTTGAATCGCGAATCGTTGCCACTAATTATTATTACTGAAATCGTTGCCACTTACGAGTTTTGTTAAAAGATGTCAACTACTCCATTGTTGGTTGGCGAAGATAGCGTCAAGCCTGCGTTTGGAGAAAAGGGCGATTCCAACAACCAGGGCCTCATCTGCAGTGCAGTCAGCGTATGTTGTTCCTTGTGTAACTTTTTACCTATTGTGTAAGAGACCAGGAAAAGATGGTAAACTACTAACGTTGCTAACGCGACTTCCCCATGCCAGATACACATTTTTAGCGTTTGTTTAAAATCTCTAATTTCATTGCTTTAATATGTTTGTAAACTGTTCGACTTGTTTGTGTGTGCCTGAGCAAACGGCCGCTATCACATAAAGTGCTAATATCATGCTGCTAATCCAGTAAGATCCACATGGGAACACATGAACACGCACACATCTTAAACGGAAAGGATGCATGATGTACAAATTCTGGTATTTTAACGCCTAACATAAAACATATACAAACAATAACCATCACTAAGTAACAGATTCAGGCTGAAGAAACACTTTTCTAAACAATGTTTTCAACATAAAACCAAGCAGATAATATATATACAGTAAGTTAGGACAGTGCAAAGTACTTCCAATAACAATATCTGCTGTTTACTGTGGTTACTTGACCTGTAAATGGCTTGATTAGCTCAGCATTAAAACAACAAAGTCTCACCTTAATATAAACTGTAGAGTAACCGTAGACGTAGAAGGCTATGCTTTGCACAGACTCACAGAGTCGGACTGGAACAGACCGTAGCAGAGAATGTGGAATTATGGTGTAACTGCATCCAAATGTCTCCTCCTGCAGAGTTTTTTTGCATAAAACCATAAAAAATGGAAAATAATAGTTTCCACTCCACCGTTATTGTTAGAACCAGCCTTTTGTGAATAATTGTGTTTAAAATAATGTTAGTCATTTACTGGTTATTAACTGTGTTTAAATTTATATTAGACATATACTTAGTCTGTGTGGCAGCACAATGTAAATGTCATGTTATTTTATATAATCCTCTCTTGTATTGATAAAATCGTCTTAGAGCTGAGAAACAGAGCAGGGTTGTTCAGTCTTCTCTCTCCACTGTCAGTAGGTTTACTGCAAGCCTGGGACCAACATTCACACACTTTTCTAGTACATCCCCCTGAGTCATGAGTGCAGAATCTGGCCTGCCCACAGTATTTGTATGGGACGTTGTGTGCCAGCCTATTGTACCAGGCTTGCTCGCCCAAGAAGATGAATATGTATTTTATTCTAATAACGAGGCTCTTTCTGCAGATAGAGCCCAGCAGTGAACAGCTTTATATGTGACCAAAAATAAATTAAATTAGACATTAGCTTCTGAGAACTAAAGTCTGTAGCTCTTGGCCTGTCAACAAAAGACCAGGGTAATAGAAAAAGACAGCAAGTATCAACGTAATCAACCGGGCTTAGGTCTAGTGGTGGTTCCTTGAATCTCTTAAAGTAGAATAGGAAAGCAGATCTTTTAGCTATCAAGCTCCTCTCCTGTGGAACCAACTCCACATTTTGGTCTGTAAGGCAGACACCCTGTCTACTTTTAAAACTAGGCTTAAAACTTTCATTTTTGACAAACCTTATAGTTAGAGTGGCTTAGTTTACCCTGACCTATCAGCTGCTACAGGCTTAGGCTGCTGGAGGACACCGGGATCTATTTTTCTCACTCTACTGATTTCTCCTACTGTTCTCCAAATTGAATTGTTTGTTTTTATTTAAACTTTTAACTTTATGTTCTTTATGTTTTATATTTTTCTCTTGATAGTAGGTACACCTGGTCTGGCGTTCTGTTAGCTGTGACATCATCCAGCGGGGCGGATAAACCACAATTACCATGTAACATAGAAAGGATTCCTGGAACAATGTGTGCTTCTGTGCCTTTTGTGTCTCTGCTCTGTCTTCTCTAACCCCCAGTCTGTCGAGGGGATAAGATGACTGTTCACACTGAGCCTGGTTCTGGTTCTGCTGGAGGTTTTCTTTCCTGTAAAAGGGGAGTTTTCCTCTCCACTGTCGCTTCATGCATGCTCAGTATGAGGTATTGCTGCAAAGCCATCAACAATGCAGACGACCGTCCACTGTGGATCTACGCTCTTTTAGGAGGAGTGAATGCTGTTTGGAGAGATGTGATGTAATCTGCTGGGTTTCCTTAGATAGGATTTTTTTTTTACCAATCTGTCTTTATGATTTGATTGAATTTGACTTTGTAAAGTGCCTTGATATGACATGTGTTGTGAATTGCAGCTATGTAGATAAAAATTTTATTGAAGTTGTTGATAATCACTGCAATTACATTTTTCTAGAGTCATTTATAACCATACGAGCAATTCATGACAGCAATTCATACCCAAATTTCCCCATTGTGGGACAATAAGGGAACTTCTTATCTTATTCATAAATTCATACCAGTTAATAATAGCAATTCATACCCAATCCTGCTTCTGCTAGCCTGGCCAGCCAGAATGACTTATGCCGTTAACACGGCATATCAGCCTGGAAAGCCGCTGGTAGAGCCCGATTTCAAAGGTGGGACTAACAGGGTCAGCGGAAACCGTGTGGAACCAATCAGAGAACTCCATTTTAGCTCGTAAAGCATCCAGCTCTTTCTTTCTCTGATTACACAAAGAAAGAGGTGGTGAGTGGACGAGGGGTTCAGGGGTGAGCAGGGAGGTCAGGTTGAAGGTGGGACTTAAAATATGCGTTCACACCTGCTGTTGGTCGCTTGACATCTCTCTCTCTCACAATTTGTGTGAACAACGCAATGAAATTACACCCAGCTTGCTTCACCGCATCAATTCAATTAAATTAAAAAAAAATTATAGCGCCAATTCATGAAACATGTCATCTCAAGGCACTTTACAAAGTCAAGTTCAATCATATTATACAGATTGGGTCAGATTATACAGATTGGTCAAAAATTTCCTATATAAGGAAACCAGTTGATTGCATCAAAGTCCCGACAAGCAGCATTCACTCCTGAAGAACCGTAGAGCCACAGGGAGAGTCGTCTGCATTGTCCATGGCTTTGCTGCAATCCCTCATACTGAGCAAGCATGAAGCGACAGTGGGAAGAAAAACTCCCCATTAACAGGAAGGAAAACCTACAGCAGAACCAGGCTCAGTATGAACGGTCATCTGCCTCGACCGACTGGGGTTACAGAAGACAGAACAGAGACACAACAAGAGAGACAAAAAAGCACAGAAGCACACATTGATCCAGTAATCTGTTCTACATTAGATGGTAGTAGCGGGTGAGCCGTCTTCTCTGGATGATGTCACAGTTAACAGAACGCCAGACCAGGTGTGCCTACTATGAAGAAAAAAGAGAGAGAACAGAAAGTTAAAGCAGAAATGACAACACATAATGCATAATTGAAGAACAGTAGAACTCTATAGAGTGAGAAAATTAGATACTGATGTCCTCCAGTAGCCTAAGCCTATAGCAGCAAAACTATAAAGGTAGCTCAGAGTAACATGAGCAACTCTAGTTATAAGCTTTGTCAAAAAGGAAAGTTTTAAGATTAGTCTTAAAACATCGTCCATACGCTTGCCGGTTTGTATTTTCTGTTCAAGTTGCCATGGCGGGCCTTGATTTTACTGAGCGACTCATGGTGCTGTATGTAATGTGGCTCCACCAGATCCTCCAGAGACATGCCTGGTTCGTCCAGTACACCACTTGCTCCAGGAGCTGCGTCTGGATGACGGTAGTTTCTGGCGGTACTTCCGTCTGTCCAGGACCAAGTATGAGAACCTGCTGTTCCGCATCGGGGTACAGATCACGCTGCGGGACATGGACTACAGACGCTCTATCCCCACTGCAGAGCGCCTGCCCATCTGTCTTCGGTCTGTAAATCAGTCAGTGCTCAAAAGAAATATATAGCCTAATTATGCTGTGCACATATGTATATGAATAACATTTAAATAAATAGATGAGGACTGCCAAAATACACAAGCCAAGAGATGTAATATGAGAACAGGTCCAAAATGTTGCATGGTAGCCATAAGTACTGAATAAATATGTAGCTCAGAATTAAGATAACCGCAATAAAAATATTGATTACTAACCCTAGAGAGGTTTCTCTCCACTACACTGCTCCACCCTATGTCACAACCAGATCCAGTCCCTGATTGGTTAATGCGAAGTTCAGATTGTTAAACTCAAGCGACATTTCACTTCACTCTAGTCGGGCATCCACTGCGCTGTCCGTAGTTTTACTTCGCTTTATTTGCCCAATTTGCACCGTTGGCATCGCTGACCGTTAAAATGTTCCTGGTTGCACCTTTACATGGGAATAACATGTAAATCAGTCGCTCCGTTCATGTTTGGTGTGAACACACCTTAAGAGATAGGGAAGGAAAGAGGGGAAAAAGAGGGGAAGGATGGGTAGGAATAACAGAGGGGTGGGAGAGGGGATGAAGGAGAAAGAGTATTGCCCTGATTATATTATATATTGCATATATGATTCACATCACTGCAACAGCCTTGTGTATGTTACAGTAATGAATGGTGAGCATTACGATAAATACGACGATCACAAGTAGCTAGCAATAGTTTGTATAGCCAGCATGATATGGCAGAAGTGTTTTTCACTAACTGTTTGGCTCCATAAAAGTTACTTTTCAACAAAATATGAAATAATTATCTAAAAACCTTTTTCAGATAAACCTTATAATGGTAATGACTGGTAGTAGTGTGACCAGCGGTGATATAACTACAATCTTTAAGAAATCTACCAGAAGAACTTGAAAGATCTCTTCCACACAATCTATCATGGGTAGAAAAAAAACTTTATTTATTACAACACCGGGATTTTATTTGGACAAAATATGCCTGTTACGTTAATAGACTCAACATGCTCCAGACACATGTAATTGGCCAGAAAAATCATAATTCAACAATGGTTGGCACAAAACACTGGGTATAATTCCAACCATTTTCTTGAATGTACATGTTTATTAAATTATGAAGATGTATTGTGATAATTTCAGGTATCTCATGGTGATTTTTTTTTTTTTAGATTGAAATGTTGTAATAAATTATGAGGTAACCTATCAAATGCAAAGACAACAGTACTCCTGATAAATAATAAATAATAAACACACACACACACACACACACACACACACACACACACACACACACACACACACACACACACACACACACAAATTTATTGCCCTGCCATGTCACACCAGACAGTCACACAGCCTGTGCTGAGATGCTATGATTGACGTCTCTCTCTCTCTCTCTCTCTCTCTCTCTCTCTCTCTCTCTCTCTCTTTCTGTCTCTCTCCTCTCGATCATCTCTCTTACCCTTGTGCTCTGTTGGTCAGATTCATAAAATGTTGTGCCTCCAAAACCGAACAGCACGCACTAAAAGACACACAGCACAATTTACTAACATGCTCAATGAGATCTGAAGCACAAAGCAGCACCCGCTGCACAGTTAGGTTTCCTTTAATGACTATTCAGTATGGGGCATTTCAGTTACCTGACTCCGCCAGATAGATTTGCTTCGCATATCCATCTGGAAACCTTCCGTTGAAGTAATTTTGGGAAGGGGCGAAAATACTGGTTAGCTGATTGGCCTATGTTGGTGATAGACGGGCCAAATAAACCAATCAGATCAACGAAGCATGTGACGTACTAACAGCGACGACGAAAACACAACCACAAGCCAAGCTACTCTTGCTGCTGCAGGTAAAGGCTCGTTAGCTCAGCAAAGAAATACTCTGTAATTCCGATAAAACTTGCTCGATAGCCACGCTAACGCTAGTTTCATCGGCTGAAGCCGCCATGTTCTTTAGACTGAACTGACGCGCTTCCCGTTGCGTCACACCTCAACCCGCCTCAAAGCCAACGCTGATTGGACGTTCGTTTGGTGAACGGCTCCAAATTTTCTTTAACGGAGAGTAGCCAGACTGATCTGCGAGTGAAACCTTGAAAGCTCGCGAGTTAAGGATGGTCTCACGAGGCTAGCATTTCAGTGCAAAGTTGTCAAATTCTGTCCCAAATACAGGTTCAACTTGGATAAGCACTACCCACAGACGGCAGGTTTAATCACTAAGAAGATGATACAGGCCAAGGGGAAGGACAAAGGACCTTCTTTATTCATGTGAAACTGACAGACTAAAAAATAATCAGGACCTATTCCCTACAAGATGACTTGGAGCCACAGATGTGGAAAAACCTCTGGATCATTCCAATAAACGGTGGTAGCCCGTCAAAGTCATCACCCATCGACACACCCGGGACACACAAAACCATAGTTTTTTTTTTTTTATAAATGAGAATTGTTTTTTTATATTCTTTTAATACAGAGTGCCTTAAGGCTCTATTCTTGGCCCCCTCCTCTTTTCCCTTTACCTCCTCCTATTGGGGTCAGTTCTCAGAAAACACAGTTTAGCCTTCCATTTTTATGCAGACATCCGTCAGATTTATTTGGCATTAAAAAAAGGAAAATAGTTACTCTGCAAATAAACTACTCACATGCAAAGCTGTAATCAAGTCAAGGATGTTAACAAATATCTTACACCAGACCAATAAAAAGACTGAGGTTATGGTGTTTGGGCCCATTAGTGTTAAATCAGTACCTGACACATGATGCTACAGACCTGGGTGTAATCCAGTAATTTCACACAACCTGTGCGTGTTTGTTCCAGACCACCTCCACGAGTCTGTGAAAAGCAAAAACCTACCACATCCACAGCTACTCTATCTCCGAAGTATCTTGGAGCCTGAGGAGAGCATGTGCGATCACTGTCATTACAAGCAGAATGCAAATCTATTTGGAGAGGATTACCACGTTTCAAATTAAATGTAGAAATTACATATATGTACTGAAATACCCTACATATATAAGTGGCTCCTGAAAAGGCTGAAATGTTAAATAGCACCAATTGCTGTCCTACTGGAATTTATTTTTGATTTTGCCAAATAAAGTAAATAAACTACCTTTACTTAGATAAAAATAAAATAAAGAGTGGATGTCAAACTTTCTTCCAGGTCAGGGTATGTGCTGACTTGGAATAATGTATAGGAAGGCAGAAATGGAATGGAAAAGAAGAAAAAACACAAAAATTACAACCCCTGGTAAAAAAAAAAGATGGAATCACTATTGATGGAGGATGTTCTGTCTGTCAGTAATTATACTACCTTAACTCACAGCGCTCTTTCTGTCAATCAGCTGGCTGCAGCAACTCCTTCAGGTCACACACCGGAAATCATTTGCATAATTTGACTTTTGCAAGTATTTGTTTTTAGAAATACAAATGACAGTTAAGACACAGAAAGAGGTTAAAAATAACCATCTGAAACACATTTTGCTTTACAAACCAAAAGGGTCAGCTTTCACATAAAAGCCATGCCAGACATGGCAGAATATTCCATAAATGGCACACATTACTCAAAATCTAAAGGCCTTTCTTGACTCTGTGGTGGCATCAACCATCTTTCATGATTTAGTTTGTTGGAGCAGGAACTGATCTACAGCTGAGAGGAAACAGATGTGTGGTGGGCCAGCTCTGTTCTAGGATGCCCGCTTGACCCGGTGCAGGTGGTGGGAGACAGAAGGACTCCAGCAGAAATAAATATCATGGTTGGACAATGTCTCCTACATAAAGCTGTTGCAGAGCTGGACAGCTCTTTCAATAACAGATTGCTGCATCCTTGTTGCAGAAAGGATCGGGGATCCTTTCTTGTTGCAGAAAGGATCCCTCAATATGTGTATATGTATTAATATATATATATACATAATAATATTCCTGTTATTATTCAGACTATTTTTTTATTTCCTGTAAATAGTTTGCTTTCTTTGAAGATGAGTATGCTATTTTTAATGAATGTACAGTATTATTTTCTTATGTTGTAAATTTGAAACTGCTGTAGTGTGCCATTCTTATTTTTGGATTCTTTTCAAGCTTTGTGTGTATTTGCATGCCTCAACTTGCCTTTCAGTTTGCTGCCGGTACGCCTGAATTTTCCATCCAAGGAAATAATAAATGATATTTCTATTTCTGTCAGTGTTGTATGTCATGCTTGTGAATTGAATAAATATTCTCCAAGTATTTCACACTTGTTCTTGCAGGTGGTCGTAATTTTGCCAAAAAATTCCTTTTTTTCTGTTTATTTATTTTCAAGAATTCCATTCAGGCTTTTACTTTAGATTTTTCTGAACAAAACGGCAAAGAAAGAGTTTTTTTTTTTTAGCTTGTTTATAACAGATCTTGCAGATCTCGGTTTAGCAAGTCTTTGTGCTCCTCTAAACGAATGGCTCCTTCGTCCTTCTTGTCTTGAAAGGCTGATAACTTGAGCATCTTGAGAGGAAACATGGAACGGGATCGTGTTTAACGTTCCCGACATAGAACATTCAATAGGACTGCTCTTACTCTCGGATGATCTTATTGATTTTTTTTTAAACAATTTTTTTTTCTTTTGTGGGTGTGAGAATAAAAGGAGAGAGTATGAAGAGTGGAATATGATGAGGTTTTTTTTTTTTTTTTTTGCTGCTTGAAATGGCCCTGAATGGTTTAACTTCTATCACAGGGGGGCAGTAGAGGCACATTTCCAGTTAACGCTGTCACCCAGTAGGCTTGAATTGTTTTTGGCCTTTTTACAAATCAGATCTGTGTCATGAGTGACAGTGAACTTGAAGCATTCGCCACAATGTGTGTGTGTGTGTGTGTGTGTGTGTGTGTGTGTGTGTGTGTGTGTTTTCCCTGCTGTTTGTAGTTTGGCCGCTGACAAACGCCGTGACACCTCAGAGGTGAAAGGTGCAAGGAGAGAAGGAGAGAGGAGACACAGAGGAAGGCTGCGGGGCTTTTATGTGGCCGTTTGTCCTGTTTATGTGTCCCTGCCTCTCCTCGACTCTGCGCGCTGCATTGATGGCAGCATGCCTGTAATTGATGGCACCATATTGCTGTGGTGTAGCAGGTTTAATGGGGCTTGACAGAGCAAGAGAAAGCAGCATGCGACCAGGGATGGAACTTAACCCTTTCACACTCGCGCCACCCTTTCATCTCCTCCCTCCACCCCCCCTTTTTGCACATCAGTGCATGCAAACACAAATGAGAATACAAATATGCCCTGGGTGATTAGCTTGTTTACGATTCCTACTGTTTATCGGCGGTCATGCTAATGGCGGTTTGGTTCATGATCAAGGAAGGCTCAGACAACCCCCCTCCGACTCCGCTTCTGAAAATAAACACACGCCAGCTGTTGGTGATCGCCGCTGTTTTTCGCTCAGAGGAGCCTAAATGTGTTTGACAAAGGTAAACGGCTGGGAATTTATTCCTTTAAAAACTTAGAGCCAGCCCCGCAGTCCTCTCCATCACCTGCAGGGGTCAGTGCATGCCCAAGGTACCACTGGCGTGGCCCTCGGCTTCCTTGGATTTCCAAAGGCATTCCATGTCCAGAAATGATTTTGGGGATGTGTTCATTTTGTTATGAGGGAATTTCTTAGCCTGCACATATTCCTCCATTAAACAGCAAGTGTTATCCTTCTCTCGGGCGTCCCCCCGCGTGCGCCCATGCACGCGAATCTGCTCGTGTACACACTATATGCACCATTAATCAATAGAGAGTATGAGATGATGCCATTGTGTGCGAGGCGAGGCAAGGCGAACGGCGCGCTGAAGAATGAGCCAGTCAAAGCTGTTGGCAAATCATTAATGGAAGGTGTTGGTCTAAACCAAGTTCTCACACCCTCTCTGAGCAAGCTGTTCCCAGGTGACAAAAACCTGGGAAGAGACGCTATTTTAAGAGCCAACATCACACCTCTGGTCCCCTCCTTTTATGAAGGGGAAAAAAAAAAACAAAACCCTGTCAGTTGTATTCCCCATTGAATCCCTTCCTCCTCAAGAGCGTTTGGGTGTGGAGGAATATCATCCCATTTTTTTCCCCGTCTGCTCTCTCCAACCTCTCAATAGCCTGTGAACTCTCTCTGAATTTCACTTTCCCCCTGCTCTTGTTGTCTCTCTGCATTCACTCCCCTCTCTAACCCTTTCACTCTCCATCATCCCAGCCCGCCTTTGCAACCCCCCCCCCCCCTCCCCCTCCAAACCCCACTCCGCCGCCGTCACCCTCCTCGCCAGGCCGGGCGCAGATTGGCTATTTCCTGCACGCGCCCAGTAGAGCCCTTATCAGCAGTAAAGTGCTGATTGTTGGTCTGTCTCTCAGGCTGACTGACAGTTGGGGCTGCGCTGCTGAAATGCCTGATTTGGTCAATGTTTGTCTGTGGGGCCTTATCTCCACGCCTTATATTAACTGCCTTGACAGTATGTGCAGGCAGTCTCTCTCCATCTTGTTGCACCACCCTCCCACCACCACCACCACCACCACCACCCATCCCTCTATCCTCTGTCTCTATCTCTTTTCACTCTCTATACACTCTCCTCGCTCTACAGTCTTTCATCCACCAGCTAAACATTTTTTTTCTCCCCCCCCCCCCCCCCCCAGCTGATCCTACTCTTCTATCTTTGTCCCTTTTGGAGCTGCATCAGCACTTGAAGACCATAAATGTCACTTTTTGTCTTGTTTTAGCTTTTTCTTTTTGTTTTCTTTCCTTCCAAAAGCAGCAACAGCGTTAAAACGAAAGGGTCAGTCCACCCAAGTTAAAAGAACAGCTTTTCTTTTTTTTTTTTACTTTTTTTTTTTTTACTTATCTGTAGTAGGGCCAAGCCATGCGGATATTCCTGCTTCGATCTGCTGAGCTCTCTGCGGTAAATAGAGGGGAACTGAGTGGCGTTTGTGCAGCAAAAGCTAGAACCTGGGTGCATTAAGAAGCAAAAGTACGGCTTTTCTATGCAGTATTTTCCCACGTCGGAACCACACGTTTCAATATTTTAGTAGGATTTTACATCATAGACCAACATAAAGTACATCATAATTGTGAAATCGGAGAAAATGTGGCTGTAATTATTTTTTGGAGTTATAAAAATCAGTTAAAGTTTGAATGTGTGTTTATATTGATCGGCTCTGGGTCAGTACTTGGTACAACTGTTTCATCCAGTCACAGAGAGAGATTGCTGCCAAGTAAATTACTGGAAATATTCAAAGAGGTTTCAATGGAATGTATGGAGAGAAATAAAACCTGAATTTGTCTTTATGATTGTAATGATGGGATTATTTCTTCCTTCATATTAATCAATTTGTGTTGAACTGGAGGTATGTCGATTAACCGGATCGAGCTGATTGGTTTTGTCCATTCGTCTATCTCAAGCTTATTCAGAATGGATGCAGAGTGTCTGTCCCTATCAATTTTCAACTTTTCCCACAGATTCTATATT
Source organism: Fundulus heteroclitus (assembly GCF_011125445.2). NCBI lineage: Eukaryota > Metazoa > Chordata > Actinopteri > Cyprinodontiformes > Fundulidae > Fundulus > Fundulus heteroclitus. The sequence goes on along the minus strand of NC_046368.1, from coordinate 28,253,341 downwards.
GCGTTGAGTTCTGCTCTTTGATCAGGCCGTTCTGACAGATGAATATGCTGATCTATACATCTCATTGTAGCATTGGCTGTTTGTTCAGGGTTGTTATCCTGCTGGAAGGTGAACCTCTGCTTGTGTCTCAAATCTTTTGCAGCTTCTAACAGGTTTTCTTCCTGGATCGTCCTCTCTTCAGCCCATCTACCCATCTTCCCTCCAACTTTGACCAGCTTCCCTCGTCCCTACAGAATTAAAGCATCCGCCCTGCACGATGCTCCGACCATCATGCTTCATCATGGGGACGGTGTATTCAGCGTGACTTACAGTGATTTTTTTTCTCCACTCATAGTACTTTGCATGCAGGCAAAATCTTCACTTTGGTCTCCTCTGATCAAACCCTCTTCTTCCACATGTTTGCTGTGTACCCTTAGCTTGTGACAAAGTGTAAAGTGGATTTTTTTAAATGTATTTCTTATAACAAGAGCTTTCATTTTGCACTCTCCCATGATGTTCACACATCCATTTGAATACTCTATTCTTATATTGGATCGTAGATGTGACTAAATATCTCCCTCCCTTTCTGTGTCCAAGTTCTTTTCAAGCAAATTAATTCTCAGAACATTTTATAAGCATTTGTGCTTTGGAAAAGCTCCCGGCGTCCCCAGCGTAAATGACACCGACAGCCTTGGAAATCTACGAGAAAAAAGGAAGAGATGTATAGAAGAATATTTTTTTTTTGAGAATAATTTCAACCGCTATTTAAAATAGCTTCCGGCCATCTCTGTGTGGTCCGTCTGAAAGGGCCCCGTATTGGAGCGCATTCTCCGATGTTTGCGAGGTGCCAAGTGAAGTCAGGCAGAACCATGCTCGGCGTAGCTGATGGTATGGCTGGCTTGAGGAGGAGAAAGGTAGACGGGAGAATGAGTCATGGTCGTTTCACAGTTCAGCTTCTTTTGAGATGCAACGTTGCAGGTTGGACCATGTGCCGAGTGAAACAAATTCCATCTGCATCCCAAGCTGAGTCTATGGGAAGAAAGAAAGCCAAACCTCAGTGTCCCGACCCTCCACTTACAATAATCACAAAAAATGTAATATCATTTGATTATTCAGCAGTAGTGATGCAAGGGTTGCAGAGTTCACCGTGGATGGTGGCGCATTTTTACTTCAACGACTGTCTGCGGTGCACGCAGGAAAGCAGCTCTGTGGTTTCACACGGAGGGGATTTATTACCTCACTTTCAACGCACTGTGGGACCTTTATTAGGCAGAGGTGCCAAGGAAAAAAACAGTTCAAGAGGTTGCTTATTTAAAAAATTAAATATATCGTTTAAAAAATAAATAAATAAACGTAAGCGCAAGTCGGTGTGATACAGTCGACCGTGGCAGAAGTGGAATGGCAGAAGTCCAGACCCGGAGCTAATCAATAAAATCTTTCGCGTTTGCTTTGGAGCGGAAAACATTTAAAAAGACATTCACTCAGCATCACCATCAGTTCCGTTCTCCTCTGACTTTTAAATACTCTTTTAATTGATCACTCTTCATGGGATTTACTTTAGTTAAGTAATGCAAAGCCCTTTGTACATTTAGGTCTGAAACAACAGACTACAGTCATTTGAATGTTAAACTAAACATAAATGATCCGTTCTCCACATTCTCTGAAATGGGGATCAATTGAGAGGTTACAGAGGGTTATTGCCTTACCTGCAGTAGATAACTCCATCGCTGTCTTTATCTTGAAAAAACGGGGATTATTTTTTTTTCCAGCTAGAAGCTGCTCAAAGAGGACCGTTAAAGTAACTTCAACTTGGAAAATGTATTTTCATTTCACGCGAACGCTATTTCATAAACATTAAAACTGCCTTTGCTTTGCATTGGGCTGTTGCTGACAAAAAAGTCTGTAGTTATTTAAAAAGGTAGGTCACGGTCAGCGAGGAGGACCTTGTCATGTAAAACACCCTGCAAAACAGAACTCCACTTCTGAACTATCCCTTTAGGTTAATGAGAAAATGTTACCTGAATCTGTTACATTCCCAATGTACATGCACTGGATGGCCACTTTATTAGGTACATTTGTTTAATCGCTTGTTAACAGATAACAAATCAGCCAGTCACATGCATTTAGGCATCTGGAAGACAAAATGAAAATTTGGGTTGGCATCTGAGTTGGGAACAAAGAGGTTTTAATACACCTTGAATTATGGTCCGAGTACATAAGAAACTGATCTATTAGTATTTTCATGCATTGCGCTCTCTCGAGTTTAAAGACAATAGGAAAAAAGAAAAAAAATTGGGTTGCAGGTGTTTGGATATAAGTGCACTGTTGATCTCAGAAGAGCATAGCCAGACTGATTACCGATGATAGAAAAGCAACGGTGACGCAAATAATCGCTTGTTACAACTAAGGAACAAATAAGATAATCTCTGAATGCACAAGAGATTGAACCTTGAAGCTGAAGGGCTACAGCAGCAGATCTCCAATCTGGACTACGTTGTCATCAGTGTCATTGTCATTGATATTGTCATTCCATATGTGTCAGGAGTTTGTGAGAAACCCAGGAGAATTTTCGTAAATTTAAACCTACTGGTAAATGTCAGATCCTAATAACACCCTAGGACAAAAACTGGTTCATCTCAAAGAAAGAACACCCAAATCACAGTTGAGCAGTGTTGAGTATGCTTTCTGATGCTGCGAGGACTGCTCAGACTCCTACATCAGAAAAACCAAACAACAGCTACACAAACGCATGGTACAGCACAGGAGGGCCAGCAGCTCGGGACAAGATTCAGCCGTCCACCTGCACCTCAAGAACAAAGGACACACTTTTCATGACAATGATGTCCAGATTTTAGACAGGGAGAACAGATGGTTTGAAAGAAGCCATCTTCATCAAAAGAGAAAAGCCATCACTAAACAGAGGGGGAGGATTGTGCTTCCAACTCCCCAGTGTTTACAGCTCGGTCCTCCAACACGTTCCACTGAGATTACATCAGCATCTCATCATGATCCAGGTGACCAAGTACTTCACTCATAACCTGACCCTAGCCATATGGATTTCGCTCCGCCTAGCTCCACTCACATCCATCTGGGACATCTCCATAGGAATTGCCTTTATTGAAGGCTGGGCCTTATCAAAAATCCTTGCATATGATTGGATAAGTCACTTGTCTGTCATCTTTATCGACGTGCTATTTCAACCACTCACACCGAAGCCAACCCGTGACGCTGATGAGACCGACGCAGGTAAAAACAAAACTTTTTTTTGCGGCTCTAGTGGCACGCGTTTTATTGACAGTGAGCTGACAGGAAGAGGGGGGAAGACAGGCGGCAAAGCGCCGCGGGTCGGAGTCGATCCCGGGCCGACCGTGTCGAGGACTAAAGGCCTCCTAACATGGTTCGCGCTAACCGCTGCGCGACGGGCGCGTCCGCCACGGGAGCTGTTCACTGATGTTCTTTTAATTAAACAATATTAGGTAGATTGGACAACACGGAAGAAATAGCAGCATCAATGTTAACGCTTGCTTCCTCGATGCCAGCCGTCATTGTCTGAATCAAAACAGTCTCACGTCACGGTCGCTTCTCCACTACGTCATATCTATGAAACTCCAGCCCTGCGTCCTGATTGGCTGGACAATAAAATTGGTTGGAGAAATCACTCTCTATGGGAGAGGTCCCAGATGGATGTGAGTGAAGCTAGACGGAGATAGGCGGAGCGATATCAATCTGGCTAGGGTCAGGTTACTTTACTCACATCAAGCAATAGTTTCTAACGACCCAGGATAGCAGGTGGGTCATTGATTTGGATGGGCCTCCGTAATCTGACTCTAACCAGATGGCTTTCGTTCCGCAGAGCTCCACACATACATCTGGAATCGCTCCATTGGAGATGTATTTCAGAAGGAGGGGCCTTATCAAAAATCCTTGCATATGATTGGATAAATCACTTGTCCGTCATCTTTACTGACGTGTTACTTCAACCACTCACATTGAAACCCACATTGAAACCGAAACCATCGTTTCCAATAACGTCGAGACAGCAGCAGGACTGGGTAAATATCTTTTTCTGCGTTAAACTGTTTTACTCCATGATGGTACACTGAAATCGAAGACATTTCAGGGGACTGGTCATTCAAAACGGGAACTCTGGGACGTCTGGTCACCACCTGCTTCCTCGCTGTGTGCCACCATTGTTGTCTAAATCCAAACAGTTGCTTCTCTGATGCATCACATATGAAAAGCCCGCCTGGCAATCCTGAATTGGCTCGTCCATTTTATGTGGTATTGAAATCCCTCCCAATGGCAACGATTCCAGATGGATGTGTTGACGCCGTGTGGAGGTTGACGGAACTACATCCATCTGACAAGAGTCAGGTTAGGGCAGGGGTCACCGACATGGTGCCAGCGGGCCTGTTCAAAAAATAGCACAACCCTCCAGTGAGCTGCATCTAAAATGTTATTTTATGTAGTTGCGCTTCCTTTTCAATCATAGTTAAACTTACATCCATCCATCCATCCATTTTCTAACAAGCCTATCCCTTGTGGGGTCACGAGGGGTGTTGGTGCCGATCTCCAGCTGTCAATGAGCAGGAGGCAGGGTACACCCTGGACAGGTCAACAGTCTATCACAGGGCAACGCAGAGACAAACAGGACAAACAACCATTCTTGCACAGATTCACACCTAAGGAGAACTTAGAGAGGCCAGTCATGTTTTTAGACTGTGGGAGGAAACTGGAGTATCCGGAGATAACCCACACATGCACAGGGAGAACATTCAAACTCCATACAGAAAGACCAGGGCAAGGGTGGGACTTGAATCAGTGGCGCCACCAGTGGGTGGCCAGGGGTGGCCATGCCCCCCCATGCCATATTCTGGACACCCCACTGGCCAGTGTAAATTGTAGGCAGGCACTCTTCTTGACCTTCTATCGCACTTTTATTTGTATCTGCCAGTATCTACTTTCCCCTAGTAACTGTTTTGTTTTCCAACAAATGAATAAATGTATACCTTATTCTAAATATAATTACACAATAAGAAGGAATTGTTGTTCAACTCAAAATGCTAACTGTACTGTTATTGGTCTATGCACATTAGATCATTAAAAATAAAAGAAAACATTAAAAACCAAAAGATATTAGTAGGCGTTTACTTAAGTATTTAAAATAGTTTTCTATTATTATTCCTAAGGCAGCTTTACTACGACAGTAGAATAAAATACTGAAATTATGGCTTTTAGTTTCAGTGCCACCCCAAGAGTTTAATTGGCTCCATTTGGCCACCCCTATGAAACATTTCTTATACTTACATATACTGTAGATTTAAAATGATAAATGCATAGAACATGTTTATAAAACATAAAGTTAAGGTGACCTCTGACTCTTGTTGTTCAAAGGTACAGGTAGCCCTTCGTATGACATAGTACCAGTGAAGTAGCTCTCAACTGCTCTCAAAGGTTGGTGACCCCTGGCCTCCGTGTCCTTTAAAAATAGCAGGGCACCAACTGTAGGTTGCTCAAGTATGAGACACCAGAACCGACAAAGACTCCTGGATAGGAGTTGAAACGTTTTCAGGAAAAACTGAGCGAAAGTCCGACTGCCTACAATTTGTTGTTGTGATGACCAGGATGACTGAGAACCTGCACAGGAAAATCTGCCTGACTCCTTTCAGAACCGGGAGTGAGGCTGCAATTCACAGTTTGGTTCTAATAAACTAAGATTGAAGCTGCAACATTAAGATGCCAGAGTCAGAATTTGATGCATGAAACAGAAAACCAGCAAGTGGAGGAGTTTTAAGTATCTTGGGGTCTTGTTAACCAACGAGGGGTAAGATGGAGTGGGACATAAATGGACGGATGGCTGCTGCAGTAATGCCTACGCAGCACCGGTCTGTTGTGCTGAAATGAAAGAGTCACATCATGGGCGTGCAGCCAACAAATCTGTGGCAACTGTGCGATACTATCATGTGGTACGGACCCTAATCTCTGACAAACGTTGAATCTATGACACAAAGAATTAGAGTGGCTCTGAGGGCAAAAGGCGGACCAACCTGTAACCCTCAAGTGGCACCTAATAAAGTAGCAGATGAGTGTATAATATGGGCCTAATACATTACATTATACATTTACAGCCCTCTAAAACCTCTTCATCAGAAACACATTATTTACTGAACACGATGAAATTAAACCCTGCTTTTGAACGGAAACCTAAACTGGAAGCCACATTTGGGGACCCGTCTCAATTCAAACCTGTTTCTTGCTCATATTTTACTGTTAATTAAGTATTTAAATCATACATCCGTGTACTTCTGCTATACTCTGCCACCAGTGTTTGCAAACACCTGCTTACCAAAGCTTCTATCTTCACCTGAGGTCTGGTGATATATTTTGTCTTATTGCCCTTTGAATTGGATCGGAGATTCTGCAACAACAACGCATTAATCTCACAGACAATATTTCACTCCTGTGCGCCCGAAAGCTGCACGATCTGATAGTTAAAACCTCTGAGTCACATGCTTACTCATCAGACTTACCACACGCCCAGCGAAGTTTATTTAATGGTAATGACCCGATATCTTTGTCATCAGAGCCCAGCTAATCTATCACAACGAGTTCTTCCTAATCAGCCCGTTCTTCTTTCCCCAAGTAAGCGGAAAGCCTAAACCTGAAACTGTATATTTGTAATCTGGGTTTAGAGATTTACTATTATCAGCAGGAGTAAACGGCCCCTGGGCCTTGTGCCACACACTGGGGGTGGGTGGGGGGGGGGACCAAATTAAACACTGTGACCTGTATGGACTCACTTTTTATGGGTTTTGTTAGCAATAACGGAGAGTTATGTTATCAGAAACCACTTTGTTGTTTTAAACACTATGTAGGGTTTGAGATATGTTGCTTGCTTTTTAAGGGGAAAAAAAGAACCTCTAACAAAACATATTGTAAAAAGTTAAGTTGTGGCACTATGGTAAAATAAATCATATCAACAAATTAGGTGCCTGTTTCTCAGAGGCAGTTTTTAATATGGGCGATATGGCTCTCTGCCCAGGGCCGCATAGTCTGGGGGAGAACAAGTTGTGAGCAAAAGAGCTTGTGAATTGTTCTCTATTGCTTGTTTACATCTCCAGTCAATGAGAGTGGGCATGGGTCCCACCTTATTAAACTCAGCTGAATAATTATGCACTGAGAGACACACGCAACGCACAACATATCAAGTGGCCAAACCTGGACTGAATTATTCTATGGTGATTCTGAGTGTTTTAAAACGGATTTTATTCGCAGTTTTCTCAGAGCTGCTGGTTTCATCAAGAAGGAGGGGGTCCCTCAGGGCAGCGTTCATGCAAGAGCTACCACTGCTGTTTCTTACTGTAGCTGCTGGTGTAGCGAAAATTTATTTTACTTGGTGAGCAACAAGATTGCAGAGATGACTCTAATTACCAGGGTAAATATATACCCTAATCCACACTTACAGAGAATCCTGTTTTTCGTTAAGTAGCACTAATCAACAGAGACTGAGGAGGTAAACAAGGATTCTTAAGCTTTATTTATTTATTCACTATGTTAGTAAGAGGCAATTCCTCCGTCTGCTAATGGCAGCTGTGGGAACGAAGCGAGTTCACACTCGCTGGGACCCCTGTTGGGTGGCAGGCTGTCAGGTTACACACAAGCCCACACGTAAACACAGACAACATGAACGAGGTTCTGTACAGCTGTGAGCTGGAAACCCCTTGCTCTGACACCGCTGCCGTCACTGCAGTTTGGTTTTACCCGAAACCAGTAAACATAATCAGATGTATGCAGGTTTTATTGGGACAATCCTGACCGTTAGGGTTTTATTTTAGGTGCAATAAGAAGCCTTTCTCTACTATTTCTGATAGTTCACCACCAGAAATGCTGTGTCTGTTTTCTATTATCCTATTTTTCTTGATTTATTACAAAAATGTATGTTTTGTTTAGCAATTCAATTTTGAACAATTCTGAAGAGTCCAGATATGACCAAAAAGCATTTGCTGATTTCAGCGAGCCTTAACCATGATCCTACATGCCTTAGTGATATAAGGTCAGGTCAGAATCCTATATACAGCCATCATCAGCAGGAATGTCATAACTGTTTGGAACATTTGTGGCTTTATTGTGGGAACTGTATAAACTAGACTTTTGCTAAACACTTATTCCCGAGCACATTTGCTATTGCTAGGCTGATAGCACATACACTCACCGGCCACTTTATTAGGTACCCCATGCTAGTAACGGGTTGGACCCCCTTTTGCCTTCAGAACTGCCTCTTCGTGGCATAGATTCAACAAGGTACTGGAAGCATTCCTCAGGGAGTTTGGTCCATATTGACATGATGGCATCACACAGTTGCCGCAGATTTGCCGGTTGCACATCCATGATGCGAATCTCCCGTTCCACCACATCCCAAAAATGCTCTATTGGATTGAGATCTGGTGACTGTGGAGGCCATTAAGTACAGCGAACTCATTGTCATGTTCAAGAAACCAGTCTGAGATGATTCCAGCTTTATGACATGGCGCATTATCCTGCTGAAAGTAGCCATCATGGGTTGGGTACATTGTGGTCATAAAGGGATGGACATGGTCAGCAACAATACTCAGGTAGGCTGTGGCATTGCAATAATGCTCAATTGGTACCAAGGGGCCCAAAGAGTGCCAAGAAAATATTCCCCACACCATGACACCACCAGCCTGAACCGTTGATACAAGGCAGGATGGATCCATGCTTTCATGTTGTAGACGCCAAATTCTGACCCTACCATCCGACTGTCGCAGCAGAAATCGAGACTCATCAGACCAGGCAACGTTTTTCCAATCTTCTATTGTCCAATTTCGATGAGCTTGTGCAAATTGTAGCCTCAGTTTCCTGTTCTTAGCTGAAAGGAGTGGCACCCGATGTGGTCTTCTGCTGCTGTAGCCCATCTGCCTCAAAGTTCGACGTACTGTGCGTTCAGAGATGCTCTTCTGCCCACCTTGGTTGTAACGGGTGGTTATTTGAGTCACTGTTGCCCTTCTATCAGCTCGAACCAGTCTGGCCATTCTCCTCTGACCTCTGGCATCAACAAGGCATTTCCGCCCACAGAGCTGCCGCTCACTGGATGTTTTTTTCTTTTTCGGACCATTCTCTGTAAACCCTAGAGATGGTTGTGCGTGAAAATCCCAGTAGATTAGCAGTTTCTGAAATACTCAGACCAGCCCTTCTGGCACCAACAATCATGCCACGTTCAAAGTCACTCAAATCACCTTTCTTCCCTATACTGATGCTCGGTTTGAACTGCAGGAGATTCTCTTGACCATGTCTACATGCCTAAATGCACTGATTTGCCGCCATGTGATTGGCTGCTTAGAAATTAAGTGTTAACGAGCAGTTGGACAGGTGTACCTAATAAAGTGGCCGGTGAGTGTATTTGCTATGGGGTTGTTAAGTCTGACGTCACGGTCCACATCAGCTGGGCGTGAACCTGTGGTTCATGCTTACGGTTAATTCTCAAACTTGTATTTATGCTTTACAATGTCAAACGTTAACATTGCATGCACTGTCGTTAGCATACGCGACAGGTTGGCTTGATGCTAATGCTGCGAGTCAGCAAAATCGCACCAATTTAATAATTTCCTGGAGAATAACTTATCAACTGCAGCCATCTCCTCTTCTCCTTCTCATCACACGGCAAACGATAAAATATCAGCTGGAGTTGTTTTTTTTTCCCCCATCTGCGATCTATAAAGACAGCACAGAACACAACACAGCGGCATGTTGAAACAACGGATTCTGCCGGCTTGGACCCGGAAGCTGCGGTAGAGACGTCACGACTTAACAGTCCCTTAGTCAGTTAACATCCTTATATTAGCATGTAAGCATGATCTTTAAATAAAAAATTTCTCCGAAATTTTGGAGACTCGCTTATGAAAAAAAACAAGCACAAGAAAAAAACCTCACATACGCTGTCAGTGAGGAGACCATTACAGACATGTCCTGAGTTGTTCCATGGATTATTTTTAAATGGTGACTTTGTGGACTCAACATCCCAACATTGGCCATCGTACTGCCTGCTGTCCTTTTAAACTTTATTGTTACCTGTGGAAGAGCTCTTATAGGGACAAGTAGCAATCATTCAGCTGTTGATCATCAGCTGTTAATTATTGACTGAAGTATAAACAAAGCAGAGGAGTTTAATCATTTTCCAATTAAGGGTCTTCTAAAGGTGTTTTTTGCTTGTGCACATGTGTGTTGGAGTGCTCAGAATTCCTTTTCATTAAGGCAGAGACACTGGTTGGTCTATCTTTATCTCAGTTAGATTTTAATGAATTTTTCTATTCTGTGCATTTCAACTGTGAATGTTTTCATTGCCTTTATTCATGCTGATTTAATTAATGCACCTTCCCTTTGCAGTTTATGATCTTTGGGACTGGTTGAGTTTTAATTGATTTTGAGCTTTTTCTGTGTGAGGAGAACTCGTTCGCTTGTTGAGATGCAAATCATTTGCAAATGGCAGTTGAGAGATCTCCAAACAGTACTCTGCAAAAGTATTAACACCCCATTGAGTTTTCTTTTCTCCGTCAAAAAAAAAACCTTCATTGTGTTTTGTTGTGATTTTATCATGTAACAAAATAACACATAATTATGAAGTGGAAGGAAAATATATATATACATTTCTTACATATAAAATCATTATAGCCAGATAAAAATCATTATTGTTTTAGCATTTTTTAAATAACTTTATTAAGAGGTTACCATTCATTTTGTTAGCATGTGGTTAAATTGGCTTTCAAACTGTATGTCTTGGGTTCAAGCTTTCTGGATTCCATCAAGCTTCACAAAATAGTTTGTTGGAATTTTGGCTCATTCCTCTCAACAGAACTAGAGTACTGACCCAGGTTGGTAGGGGCTGCCTTGCTTACACACTACTTTTGAGCTCTATCCACAAATTTCCTATGTGAGTGAGATCAGGATTTAGTGATGGCCTTCCAAAAAACTTTGACCCCCATGTCCTTGAGATACTTCCTCTCCACTGACACTAAATGCTCCTTTGATGGTATGCTCAGAGTCATTGCTCATTCGAAAGACTTGTTTGCGGCCAGCTTTTTAGTTCACAGCTGATGTTTTGAAATCGTATTTCCATCTGTATTGGGACGTGCACCATCCCTGGGCGCACCATAGCTGCCATCCCCGTACTTCAACGATGAGGCGGTGATTGCAGTCTTGCAAGCTTGTTCTCTTTTTCTTTGATTCACAACAACATTTTACGGTTCTCTTCCTGATATGCATATTTTTATTTTTCCATAAAGTCACACAAGCAAGCAGTGTGTTTGAGGAGTTGTCTTAAAATACATCCTCATGTGTGCCTCCATTTAACTCAGATGTTGTGAATCAAAAGCCTACATACCCATGACATGATCATCTGAGCTTTCCCAAATCATTTAAAGATATTTCGACCAAAGTCATTTTGGTGTCGATTAACCATCCATCCATCCATCCATCCATCCATCCATCCATCCATCATCTTTCGCTTATCTGGGGTAGCAGCTTCAGTAGGGAGGCCCAGACGTCCCTCTCCCCGGCCACTTGGGCCAGCTCCTCCGGGGGAATCCCAAGGTGTTCCCAGGCCAGCCAGGAGACATAGTCCCTCCAGCGTGTCCTGGGTCTTCCCCTGGGCCTCCTCCCGGTGGGACGTGCCTGGAACACCTCACCAGGGAGGCGTCCAGGAGGCATCCTGACCAGATGCCCGAGCCACCTCAACTGGCTCCTCTCTATGTGGAGGAGCAGCGGCTCTACTCTGAGTCCTCCCCGGATGACTGAGCTCCTCACCCTATCTCTAAGGGAGAGCCCAGACACACTACGGAGAAAACTCATTTCAGCCGCTTGTATCCGGGATCTCGTTCTTTCAGTCACAACCCAAAGCTCATGACCATAGATGTCGATTAACATCAGAACTTGATGAAGTAATACAAAATTCTCCAAATAATTGTATTTCTCATTATTCTGGCATTTTACAAATAAATATAATGTTGTCAATCGTAACTGACCAAAAAAAAATAAAATAAAAAAATGCTTTTGTCTTATTTACGATCAAACCGCGACAATTTGTTTTAAATATATTTATTTGTCGATCGAAAAAACTCAGAGAAACACAGACTTTGACTTTGGTTAACATTTTAAGTGTGTAATCTGGGTTCACTTGTGCATGTAACGACTTGTCCAGATGTGAGCACGGCTGGAGATAAAGAGGCCAGCGGTCCTGCAGGACAGCATCCCCCTCCAGAGGATTCCTTTATATGTCAGGGCTGCGGTGTCATGTCCTGTCACTGCCCCGACTCGTGCTCACAATACAGCACCGCCATGAGCATTTTGCATGTGTAAAGACGGTCCGCGGACGTTTCAGAGTGACATGCCCTCACCTTATTCCCTGCGCACGCATGTATGGACGTGCTTCTGCATCTGTGTGCACACCTACATGGTTAATACTTTACATGTGTTAGCTGTGCGCCCTCGCTGACTGCAGTGCCGCTCTCTCATTGTGTTGGATCCTCACACCCCGGCTTGCTGGCTGGATGCCAAGAACTGCCCCCATTGTACCCACGATGAAAAGAAAGAAAAGGCCTGCCGCTTACACACACACACACACACACACACACACATACACAAAGACACACACACACACTCAACCGTCCATCATACCCCACAACAAAAGCCATACAATTAGCCTATAACGTGATGAATATTTACATACATCACCGAAGCTGTTAAGGTTAATCCTATTTTCTATTCGCCTCCATTTCTGCCGCACTGATCCGAACGTGTCTTTGCCGCCGCACCTGACATCAGAAGCCGCTAATATGTTTCCGTTTGGATTGTTCATTAAAGAGGGCTGATGCGTTCTGGTTTCTAGATCCGCTGAAATGAATCATCATTGCCTTTAAGTATTACATGTGAGATTCTTTTTGATCTGTCTAAGGATGTGCAGGTAACTTTATGTGCCAAGCATCTTAAATTACCTCGTACGTCACACCGGAGACACTGTCGGTTTTGTAAAACAATGACAACAACAGAAAAGCTAATTAAACAAACAAAATCATATGCCAGTACAGAAACCTTGTTAATAGAAAATCTGTTGGAATGTGTGTTGGTCAGTGTGCTCTCCCATCACTTTGTAATTTCACAGCTTAAAACATTTTGTATCCAAAATATTTGGGTAAAAATGTTGGGTATGAATTTTTGTACCAACAGCGCATCAACTTCTAGGCACGTTGGGGGCATTTTGAAACTGATTCAACAATTGGTGATTTAAAGTAATTCCCAAAGTTTCATTTTGTATGTTTATAGTAAATATAAATCCATCATACATTCATGCATTTTTAATTTTGGTGTCATCAGGGGGTCATTATCTGTCATATTTACGATGAGTCAACAGGCTTAACAATAACTGGAAACCAAAACTAATGGAAATAGCAGAAATTCATGTCCAATTAAATAATAAGTGAGATTTTTAGTACTTTTATGATTATTTATCTCCAAAATTCATCAATGTACTTTCCAAAAGAAATAAACTGAAGCATTTTGGTTTACAACGTAGGTACAAAATGGACCTAAATGGAAGGAAGTCGGTACAGAATGATGGTTATAAGTACTAAAGAAGCATGATGATGTGATGTTATTTAAAACCCCAAACACGAACTGGTGTTTCCAGTTGCTTGGTGTTGGTCTGTGTCAGGATTTAAATCATTTATTCTATGTTAGGTGTTAATTATTGAAATAATTAACACAGCAGGTATTTGCATTAAAAATGTAAAACATTTCACCCTTACGCTCTGGGGTGGGTCTTGTTGCCCTGGAAGCCACTACAGTTGCCTGTTGAGGCCAACTGATTCTTGTGAGGGACAGATGATTTCAGTCCAGGTGGATCTAAATACATATCTTGTACTAAAGCAGTCAGTTTGTCACCAAACTGAAAATTCTTAATGTGGGTACAGGTGCTGTACTGGCTTTGACCACAGAGCTGTATTTATCTGGAAGCTTGCATGGGACGATGCTGGATGCCTAATTTAATCACCTGGACCACGGGGTAGACAACCTGTGGCTCTGGAGCTGCAAGTGGCTCTTTGGACCTTCCTCAATCACTACGAATAACTTTGCATAAAATGATAGAAACACTTTCTTTTTAAACATAAATATAAAAACAAAGTCAAATATTAGATATTTGTCAGACTTGTCTAATTAAAAATCTGCATTGGGTTTTCATGACAGAATGACACTGAGGCTACCTTTCATATATTTTAGATCCGTTTTCTTGTCATTAAAGTGGAAACTCTGTGCTTTTGTTTCCATTATTTTCCACAAATATCGACAGCCCATAAAAGAAAACATATTCACCTCCTTTGGGTTTTGTTTATTTTAAAATCCTAAAAATAGAAATAAAATGGTGGCCCTTTAAGAATGATAACACATTTCCTATAGTACTCATGTAAAGTTAGAACATTTCTCATAAGGTCATGTAACATTGGCAGCTCTAATTGAGTTTTATCTAGCTGGACCGAGGGCAAAAATGACTCTTCAGATTTTAAAGGTTGCAGATCTCCGGATTGTTTCTTCCAGAAAGACACTGTGCCATTCATTCTTCCCTGCTAAACATGCAGGAATCTTTTTGAATTCCTCTTTTGACCAACATTTTGAAGTAGGCATGGTCCAGTAACCCATCAATATGCCAATAATAATAATAATAATAATAATAAAAGATTAAATTTTGAATTCCTCCATCTATTCCTGTGCACTTCCTGCAGCTGGCTTAAAGAAGGCCACTTCACTTTTCCCTCATGTGAAAGAAAAATAAATTCAGCTGTTTGGAAAGATCTGAAAACTGAAGGAGCACCACCCCTGACTCTTGTTTAGCAGACACGGTTTTAAGACTGTAGTTGATGAACTCTGAGCAACATGCCTCTAAAGCAGCTGACTGCAGACACATCCAGAGCATATAGTCCAACTGATTAATCGCCTAATACCAACCTCTATACTTATGACACTCCATTAGAAGCGGAATAGCAAAAAAGTATTACTTTACAAAAGTGGTAACTAATATAGGCAAGACATGGCAAGTTTATTTATAGAGCACTTTTCAGCAACAATTCAAAGTGCTGGTAATTGTTAATATAGAATAACAATTGTGTTAACTTAATAATATTACATTTAGTGGGTTTTTGTTCAGTATTTTTGCTTAGGTCCATGTACCAAAATAACAATAACGAAAAGAATAATATGTTATATTATTTTTGCCACAATGGTAATAATTGTTAATTTTCTGCTTTAAAAAACAGATAGCGAAGTACTAATGAAAGCAAAGGCATTTTAGTTCAAAATGTTAGTGTAAATACCATGATACTACAGGATATTTACCAAAGATAAAATGCTGTCTTGTCTTTTCATGGGAATATTATACTTGCTAATGCCTACTTGGAAATGAGCGTTGATAAATGTTGTATGTTTACATTATTTCACATCCTTCACATTTTAAAATATTTAATCTGCTAATAAGGTCTTATTAGCCTTAGTTTCAGATATTTCGGTAAAAAGGTTAAGGCTACTGGTCTGAGTTTTAAGTCAAAACAACCAAACTCACTTTAAATAAAGTTCACCACCTCTAAAACATGTTGTGGTCCGTTTTTGTATTTGTTACCAGTTTTGTCGTGATTTTCTCCTGAATCAATATCATATCCACCCTTCCCAAAACACACGGACATGCCCACATACAGCACCTGATCAGTGTTCTCCTGATGTTTGTTTTTCTTGTTGTTTTTTTACTCTATATTTTAATAATGTGCCAAACTATTGACCGGACATCAGAATCAAACTAATTTCCTTCTTTCAGCTCTGATCAGCAGGACAAAGACAGAAGACAAAATTCCAATTCACTGAATGCAGTAAAACTAAGACAAGAGATACATTTCAGTTTAAAAGTGCTAACAGCACGCGCTAGGAGTTTAATAAAGAAAAAAAAAAGATACTGGTTAGATACAGTGACATATGCTTTTATGGATTAACCGGAATAATGCATTATTCTTTATTAGTTGGGATCAGAAATACTAACTCTCCCAAAGAACCTGCAGCACTTTTTTCTCATTGATATATCATAGTCCTTTGGGGGAAAATGGAATTGATCACAAGGTGAGAGTTAAAAAAAAAAAGTATTGTATTCCATACAGCTGAAGCTACTTGTTTGAGCAATAAATGCAGACGCTGCATGGATTACCTGAAAATTTGGCTTCATAGCTTCATTAGAGTCGAACTCTGACTCAGATATATTAAGTTAAACATCTTCCAACAAGAATGCTTCAGAATCTGTGTGGACGTCTGTTCAAAATAGTTCATCCATAAAACACACTAATGCCACTAGATCGATCTTTGTACCTCTTGTGATGTCATCAAATACCCTCAAAGGTAACTAGGTGCTGTTTCCTGCTTAAGCATTCTTCATTTCCTAGCTATGTTTTTATTATCAATGTATATTTCGCAGTGACATAAATGCTTCCCGGAATGGTATCTTTAAGCAAAATCAAACAGGCAACAGAGAGTGAAACCTTGTCTGCCTGTTCCATCTTGTGGCGGGGAATCTGACCAACAGCTTTGCAGTCTTCAAGATGTAGTCATTTTACGATGTTGATCATGCATGACAGTTTCCTGTGATGCAACACATGGACATGTTATGATTTCAAAAAAGCACGTGTAAGAAATTTTGCACCCTGCCTTGACTGGCCCCGAAATACCGCTAGCAATTTTTTTTTTATTTCACACCATATTTCGGATAAAAAACCTGAATAATCTGCTCATCTCCATCTCTACCTGCTCTCGCGCTTTCAGTCTCTGCCTTTAAATTTTCACTTTCCCTTTCCTGACTCCTCCGAATGACTTTTTATTCCTCGTGAAACCCACTCTCTCCACCCCAGGTCTCCTCCACCTGTCTCTCTCGGCCTGCTTGTACCCTCATACTAAGTTTCACTCCCACTGCCTCGGCCTGCACCCCTTCTTCACTCCCTCCTCCTCAATACAACCCCCCCCCCCCCCACGTCCCCTCCCCCCTTCTCTCTCTTCACCCTCTCTCCCTTTCGCTTTTCCCCTGGCAGGCTAGTGATTGACACTTACAAATTACCCGGCGGCAGTGGCATTGTGTGTGACCCCTCTCTCTCATCTCCAGCCCGCTGCCGTTTTGTCATCTAATTACTGTGAATCCCCGGCCTGCTCCCCACTGCTGCATTTTTAATATGACTGCCCCCCCCCTCCCCGACTTCTCACTCTCTCCCCCTCCTCCTCCTCCTCACACAATCCCACTCCTCCATTCACCTGCAGCCTTCTTCGCCTACCTCTCTGTCCAATGCTCGCTAACCCTGACCATCGTCTCTATATCCTCTTGCGTGCCCTCTGAGTGTTTCCTCTCCACCGCCTCCATTATCGCACCCTGGCCTCGCCTGCTCTCCTCCTCTTCCTCTCTGCGGAGTGGGACTCCGTCCCACACATGGATCAGTCCGCGTCAGTCTCTCTGTTTGCGTTCCAGTTTTCAGTACTATCATTAGAGTGTTTGGTAAACACGCAGATCAATAGGCGCTAATGAACACACGGCGGTTTGTAATCTGTTACAGGACAGCACGTTAGACGCTTTTGCTGTTCTGTCTCAATTTGTTTTGATCTCATACTAACCGCATCTATTATTTTCCAGTTTATGTGGTGTGCTCTGTATTTATTGGGGGGGGGGGGGGGGGGTGTAACAATACGAAGGGCTAACGAGATGAGACAATTCATTGTATTGGGCTCAGAAGAAGGAGACGAGATTTCAACAATATGTGTGAAAAAAAAAAAAACTCCATTTCACATCTTTCTGATTAACAAACAGTGTTTTAAGGAATGTCCAGTCAGTGTAGAATAATGCCGTTCAGGTTTGAGTAGTCTCTATGTCTTGGTTCTTTTATGCATCCCTAACCTAAAGCTAGTCCTAAGCTCTGAAAATACTACGTTTTCATAATGCACAGATACAATAAAGGGTTCAAAAATCTCAAATTTTGATTTAAAGAATCTCAGTTCAGTGCAGAAGAATCCAGTTCAGGTTGGATCAGTCTAAGTCAGCAATGTCAGACTCCGGCTCTCCACAGCCAGCGTCCTACAACATTCAGGCGTTTCCCTGGTCTAACATAACTTAATCAAATGGCTGAATTTCCTCCTCAGCATGCAGTCAAGTTCTACAGAGTCTCACTAATGAACTAACTATTTGATCCCTTGTGTTAGACCACGGATGTGTCCCAAAGTTACAGAACACTAGCCCTCGAGAACTGGAGTCTGACACCTGCGGTTTAAGTCTATCAGATTTCTAAATGATGACCAGAAGCTGTCAAGACGCTAATCTATCCCTCCTAGTCAGCTCTACTGTCTACTAAAAAAGCTTGTGTGACGTGAATTTCGTCATCTGAACTCCCCCACTCGGTTCCTCTATGGATGTTTGCACACAGCCCCGATTTCTGTGGCTGTGTTGGCAGAACCGATCTTGCGTAGAAGGATAAAAACAACAGCGTTGCTTGTTTTGAATTTATACTGAGAGATCTGCTGTTTTGTTTTAGTGTGAATCATCTATCTATCTCAAAGACAACAAGGACACAAAATCTACATTGATGTTCTAGCGAGAAATCATTTTCTGTTCCTTTTCAGTGTTTTTCTTCAACTGTGGCCGAAGCCAATATTAAACGTGTTTGCAAGTTCTTAGCCGGGCTAGGTCTAGATTTCAGCTCATTTTTAGAGGCAAAGACTTTTGGTCCAAACCTTCCAAATTATAACATTTAACAATCATTCAGGTTGTTGTGTGCCTCATGACCTTTGAGTATTTCCTGAGAGATACAAGAGAACCCAACAATAAACCCTCCATCAGTGTCCAGGTGGGGAAATTGCTGATCTGTTTTTTCTCCTTCCTCTTCTCCTTATTTGACCTGTGGTTGTTTTTATCAGCTATTTGTATGGCACCACCCTTTGAAAAACTGTTGTATCGTCATACTTGATCCACAAAGGAAATTGGAGCCAATGAACCGCGTCATCTGAATCTGCAGCGTTTCTGGTGAGTTTTTTAATCTGAATCGATGAACTGATTTTGGTCAAACAATCTGAACTTCCCATGTCACTCCAGCTGAGTGAGAAAGAATAAAGTTCCCAAAAAGCAAACTTTAGTGATAGTGGGTCTGCATACTTAGCTATGTTCTGGTGCGGCTTTTTTGTGGCACTAGTTGCCGTTATTTGACAGACACAGTATATTTGATTCACTTGCGCACTTTAGTGCTGCACATCAACGTGTTTGAGATGCTGTGCATCATCAGTCAGAGGTAATCGAAGGAAAACTGGCCCGTTCTCTGGCTGTTGGTGCATCGCCACCCATAGCTGGGTGAGGAAAAGCCCTCAACTTTATTTCTGAAAATAAATGTATTCAGTTTTAAACAGCGATGTAGCTGTGTCCAGATCCAGGGGCGGAATCCTTCAGAGGCCGATTATGTCACAGTGAGGTGACAAAGGCAGTCCAAAAACTGTGTTCTTTTTGTCCCTGGGTTTTGAAGGATGGGTCTGTTTTTTTCTCCGTGACCCACTTGGCTATGGATTAGCAGCTGTGAGATACCGCTGTGGTATGGTGCATATTTTCTCATATCGTTCTGGTGTTTCCATAAGTTTTTCACTGTCTAAATTGAATATTTGCTCCTTTTCTACCTGATTATGCCGTAATACCAGTGATATTTATTTTATTTTGACCTTCCTGATAACTCATTATCTGTTGCTTTGAAAAAAAACTTTAGAATAGCTTGTTTTTTCATTACTATAAACTGTGTGTAACTCTGTCTTAACCGTTGCCATGCCCAAATTTCTCCATTGTGTGACAACAAAGCAATTTCTTCTTATCTTATTCCATGATTCATTGCGGTTTGAACCAAATTCTCCGAAAGGAAGCGCAATGGCGGAAGAGAGCTGCAAAAACTGTGATTAAAGCCTGATATGTTTCACTTTCTGTGCCACAAAATTAACTTTCAGGATGTTTTTAGGTGAGAATGTAGTCGTGTGAAACTGAAATATCGGCTCGGTTTATCACGTTACTGTTGAATTTCAAAAGGGCTCTGACGTTTTCGGAGAAGTCCGTTCCCGCTGCCCTGCAAATAAAAACGTTGTAAAATAGATCTTTTAGAGTTTGCATCAGCAGCTGTCAGCTGACGAAGAGGCCGAGGCTCGCTCTATAGACCTGGAGAGCACAGCCAGCACCTCGTTCTCAAGCTCCCACTGGCTTTCACCTGAGTGGAAGTTAAACACAGACATAATTCAGTCGGATGATATCTAACGGTTCATGCTTGGTTTATTTCAGTGTTGCATTTGTCACTGAACAAATCAGGTTGGCTGAGATTAAATTTAAGCTTTATAATGAGATTATTTAACTTTAATGTCTTTACGGAAAGCTGGAGAGTATTTCAGGAAATAAATAACTTGATCATCTTTTACACATATCTGCGATGACTGCTGGAGTTTCTCAAGGTTTAAATAACCTCTCCCCCCAAAAAAGGCATACAATAATAATATATATAATAATAAAGTTTATCTTTTATATTGCGGAAACAAAATTGGACTATATGATCGAACACTTGATCATTCTTGCCAGATATTTTGTACACAATTATTGTTTCTGAACGTTGCCCCTTTTAGCTGTGACATCATCCAGGGAAGCAGATCACCCGCTTTTAAAATTTAATTTAGAACAGATTACTGGATCAATGTGTGCTTCTGTGCTTTTTTGTCTCTCTTGTTGTGTCTTTGCTCTTTCTTCTCTAACCCCCAGTTGGTCGAGACAGATGACACTGAGCCTGGTTCTGGTTCTGCTGGAGGTTTTCCTTCCTGTTAAAGAGGAGTTTTCCTCTCCACCATCGCTTCATGTTTGCTCAGTGTGAGGGATTGCTGCAAAGCCATGGACAATGCAGAGGACTCTCCCTGTAGCTCTACACTTCTTCAGGATGAATGAATGCTGCTTGTCAAGACTTGATGCAATCTACTTGGTTTCCTTTGATAAGAAATCTGTATAATCTGATCCAATCTGTGTAATGTGATTGAATTTGACTTTGGAAAGTGCCTTGAGATGACATGTTTCATGAATTGGCGCTATATAAATAGAATTGAATTGCGCTGAATTTATATTTTCTTTTAGAAAATATAATTCATAGTCAACCCTTTCTATACCCTGACCCTAACCTTCACCAGTACATACCTAACTCTAACTCTACCCTAAACCTAACTGACACCGTAGTCATAAACCTAATGTCTAGTATAAAAAAGTGAGTACCAGGTCCTCACGTTACATCAAAGTCCCCAGTTTACTAGTAAAATGAGAATAAAATTGGCTTACTCAGCTGCAAATACAAGTACACACACACACACACACACACACACACACACACACACACACACACACACACACACACACACACACGATTCTATCTCTTGCTGCCTATAGATGTAATTCATGCCTGTATATGAAGATTTCTATCCTTAGTGAAAGCACAAGGATAACCTGCACTGAAAGATGTAAAGAATGACACGGCACAGGTGTTAAGACACTTTACATCTCACACACCGCATCCTTGCATACCTGCTTCTTTGTGTGTGTGTGTGTGTGTGTGTGTGTGTGTGTGTGTGTGTGTGTGGATATGTGTGTGCGTGTGTGGCTCAGCTGCCCTCAGCCAGACCGAGCTCCCCTGCCGATCCCCGTCTTCCAGCTAGGAATCAGCAGACCATGGCAGGCTGCTGCCACAGCGCAGCTCCAGAGGAAGGAGGAGAGAATGAGAGAGCGAGAGAGGAATAGAAACACTGGGATGGTTAAAAAGATGGATTTCATTATGAGAACTTTCTCAAGATTTTTGTGTGTGTGTGTATGTGTGTGTGTGTTACTTTTCATAGTTTTGCAGATTGAAAAAGTTTTCTTTGCAAAGCAGGTGCTGACAGATGCTAAAGCTGAGGCAGACGTGCAGCCAGCCAGCCAGCCAGGCAGGCAGGCCGGGCACGGGCCAGGCCAGGCGGGAAATGACCTGCCCCCTCCACCTTCTGATGTAGCTCCAGGGCGTGGCAGGATTTAGCATGGCCTCATTACCTTGTCATGAGCTTGGAGAAATATGGGCCTCCTGAGAGAGGCTCAGGGACGTGGACTGATGAAAACAGAAAAGGGAAAGGGAGCTGACAGCAGGCGCATACAAAGGGGGCGGGAGGGAAGGAGGGAGGAGAGCGAGAGGTATAAGAGTAGGAAGGGAATTGAGAGAGAAAGGGAGGAGAGATGTTGACAGATCTGGAAAAATAGAGAGACAGTGGGGACGGCTGGAGTATGGCGGGGAGTGGCGAAACTAATGGTCCTGCCCGGAGAGATAGCAGTCGATCACTCATCTTTAAACAAAAGCAGCGGGCTCAGGAGAATATTTAAGAAGTGCTTATTTAATTAAAAGTCCCTTTGCTCATATTTATGAGCCATCGCTCCTTCAAATATTAACCTTCCAGGTCCTGGGAGGCCTCTAACAGCTCAGCCTTGCTCTGTGAACCTGATGGCTTGGACAGGACATCTGAGATGAACTCTCCCATAAAACTCTGAATTCTACACGGGACTCAATAATATTGAGCTAAAGATTGTTTGCAAAAATGAAAATGTTTTTCCGACACTTATGTAAGAGCATGCATAAAAATATCAAGTAATGATTTGAGTATAAGAAGGTGCATCTCAGCAAATTAGAATATCATTAAAAATTTGATTCATTTTTGTAATTCAGTTCAAAAAGTTAAACTTAAATGTTATTAAGATCCATTACACAGAGTGATACATTTTAAGCTTTTATTTCTGTTAATTTTGATGATCATGGCTTACAGCAAATAAAACGTAAAATTATTATATTTTTTCACTAAAAAGGACTATTAAGAAGCCAAGTGCTCTTGCTGCAGACACTGAATGGACAGTACATGCACTAATACTTTGTCTGGGCTCCTTTTGCATGAATTACTGGATCAGTGTGGTATGGCGTGGAGGCGATCCTTTTGCATATATGTGTAACAGCATCACAAATGTCCTTGTACTGAAATGTGCTATACAAATAAATTTGCCTTGCCTTGCCATAAGATATAGATTTGTCACTTTAATGCTGAATTATAACATTAAAATTAACCAAACTTTCTAGCAGACAGTTTAGTCCAGTTTTATGACTCTTGCCTGGCAGTGGTGAAACTATTATCATGAAGGTGGATCATCCAAAGTGGGGCTCAGCCATCGCACTCTGGCTGTTCTTACCATTGCGAATTTTCCCAAATGGGGCAATCTCACTTTTCTCCTAGACTCTAGAGGGCAGCGTTGTGCTCCT
The DNA here is from genome assembly GCF_011125445.2 of Fundulus heteroclitus. Taxonomy (NCBI): domain Eukaryota; kingdom Metazoa; phylum Chordata; class Actinopteri; order Cyprinodontiformes; family Fundulidae; genus Fundulus; species Fundulus heteroclitus. The sequence goes on along the minus strand of NC_046368.1, from coordinate 28,229,975 downwards.
ACACCAAGCATACTACACCCCACAATATGTAAAAGTGGAAAACACAGTTGTTTCCAACATTTTAAAGCATTTTACTTTCTTGACTGATTTCTGTACACTGGGATCTTTATGGGCTGAATCATAGAGATGTCTATAAATATGAACTGATAATGATAATAATTATTAGTAATTATTATTATGATGATGATACATACATATGTTGAATATCTGCTAACATAGTTCAGTTTGATGTTTTTTATTAACAGCCCCACAAGAAGAAACACGTTTCTTAACACTTAAACACTATTCATTGTTATATAACTACACTGGATGTTAGTTCAACATATTGAGATTTTTTTTCCTTTTTAAAGCAGCACCATGTAACTTTCAGCCACCAAGCTTAGCACTCCCGAAAGGGCCACTGGCAACACTGGACTGTAGCAACATTAAATATCTGCCTCTGTGTTTTGGGGGTGCATAGCATTAGTCCAACAACTCAATAGTCCGACAACCCTAACCCCACCCTAACCCGACAACCTAAGGAACAAGTCATGACCGTTCTGTCTAATGTGAGAAAAGTGTAGTTTTCTTCGCCATGCACTCACCATGAAGTCCAATCTAATGCCAGAGAGTACTAGGCATGGTAACTGCTGATACAGAGAAGATGAATTTGGGCATAGGCCGAGCGCATGAATCTTGTCAAGGTATAGGCTTACTAAGAATCAATACTAAAAACCAAGCTAATTTTTTCCATCTTGAAACTGGGTTGTCGGACTAATGGGTCATCCGACTATATCAGACTAGTTGAGACTGTTGGACTATTGGGCAGACCCTGTGTTTTGGAATTTGATGGCAGACCACTTTGGACCAGCTGACTGAGAAGTCATGGAGTTTCTTTAAATAAAATAATAATAATATATCTTAAATTAAGCTAACACTGTTTTAAAGTAAGTCATTTAACCACAAGTCCAACACTTGAAGGTCTTCTTCAGGGATTTATAATATTGGTAATATGCAGATTTTGATTAAACCTTATTTTCATTCAAGCAAAAAGCTTTTCCGATAGAAAACAAGTAGAGCATCTCAAAAAGGTAACAAAACAAAGTAATATATGTTAAAAATGATTTAAGTCTTTTTCTTTGTTTAAATTTGATTTTCACCTCAAAATGATTCATACAGTTCTCAGTAATCAGTGTAAAGACTTTATTTGAATTACAGCAGTGGAATGCTTCTCATAATTTCTGACCAGGTCATTGTATCTGGCCTCTGGTGTCTTGGGTGATGAGCTCCTCACTTATTTGGTTGAAAGGTCTCCTTGCCATCACCATTTACTTTGTGAGTCTGCCTGGACCACTCCAAAACTGTCAATTACATCCAGTCAGAAGAAACATGTTGGTCAAATTAAAACATGATTTTAAAGGGGATGTAATGTGCTTTTTAATTCCTTCCTCTTCACATTTAATTAATTCAGTTGTGCTCTATATTAAGTGGAACTGCAATACTTTGGTCTGAATTCTTTGCTATTGCTGCCCTGGTCCATTTTTCCCCTGGTTCTGAGGTCCATCTGAGAGCAACTTGTTTTGGTGCCATCTCTTTAAATATAAACAAGACACTTTACACCCGCCCCCTCCAGGTCACAGAGCGTCCCACACCATCCCATTCGGTTATATTTGTAGTATGCTTGGGGACGGTGTAATGAATTTTGTGAGTTAGTACACTCAACAACCGAACATTTTCATTCACCCACTTGTAGCTTCGGCATCCTTCAGCTTGGACTACAAAATCGTGGCGAAAAACAGAAAAATGGCGGATTCGCGAAATCGTTAAGCTGGAAGTCCATAACCTTGTTTAGCAGCTCTGCAGCAAATATTGTAACATAATGGCACTGATCGTGAATGACTTCAGAATGCTAAATGTAGAACAGCTCACTGTGCATGAGCCACGGCAATTTTAGATTCGGACAAACTTTTGCAATAAAGCTTGTATAGTTGCACAAATCAAACAGTGAACAGCTTTGTCCTAAATATTGCCTCAAGAGACATATTATGGTAACAACAGAACACTGCTGCGTTGGAATATGCCAGAGATTTGATGATCATGACCATATGAAGGGAGATTTTTTTTTCATTCATTTTCCTAAACCCCGAAGGAATGCCAAGAAATGTCAACATTGTCAGTGAGCTTGTAAGCGAGAGGACATTCCTCTGGGTGACCAAAGACACCTGTTTGTACTTTCTGCGTTTGGGAAGGAGCCAACGACTGAATTACCAGGCCCAATACCCGCGACTGCAACGTCTGTACAGGTTTATTTGGCTTTTTGTCATCATACAATCTATGATGACATCCCTCATCATCATAATTGTAAACACACCACACACTGCACACTTGGGCTGTAACAGTCTATGAAACAGGCTGGCGGTCTATCTGACAGTCAGCAGTGGTGTTTATGTGTGTGCAATCTTGTTTGTGTGTGTCTGAGGAGGGACGTCTGTGTGTGAAGGTGGGACGGGATGTGAGTGTTTGATTACAGCAGGATGATTTACTTTACAGCTTTAGAAAATAAGCAGTTTTTAAGTCTACCTTTTGGGGGACTAAGTTCAATAATAATTTGAAACGTAGGCCTGCTTTGTATTAGCTGTAATTCAACGCAGAAAAATATGACCTAAACAGAACATAAAGATATCAACACGGCACCTGGACAGACAAAATGTTCCTTTTCTGTTCCTTTAAAGGTGTAAAAAAAATATGTTTTTTCATGATACGCCCCATTTAAACATAAATATGCCAGGGGTGTGATTAATTTTGGCCTTATGTGTAGTTGGGTAGGAACAAAGCAGAAATTTTATTCACTGAAAAAGCCCACAATTCAGATTCTGAAATTAAGCATTTAAGAGCATTTTCTGTTGTTGTTGTTGCTTGTCTTTTAGACCATTAATGCATAATTAATTCTTTAAATTGTGCCTGAAATTCTAAATAGAGAGCTTGGAAATAATAACTTCAAGGTTTGTTGGTCATCTGTCAACCTATTGGACCAAATTATATTTAGTCTTTATCAATGTAGTAGAAGAAATAAATTATTTCTGCATTACAAAAAATACTCAGAACTTACTAGCGAACCATGATTTTCTGTCCCTCTTTGTTGAATATTTCCTATTTTATCTGCATGTCATGTTTCTCAGTGTAACCTATAAAAATGAAATTGCCATCGCCCAGCCAGTCAGTGGCTTTGAGGTTTGTAGATTTCTGTGTTTGTATTTTTTCTCCCCTTGCTGACTGTTTACATACATCCAAACATGCTCTCCATACCAGAAGAGCATTCTGCATATTTATATCCAGACATCTGTTTAGAGAGATTAATGGTGCCTGGGAGTCTCAGTTTATAATACAGGCCTCCTCTCACAAGTCCTTACACGTCCAAACAGAGATAACCGTTATCGCATCAAGAGAAAAAAAAGATATGGCGCATCTAGTTTCTTTGACAAAACTCAACAACAGCACTGCTGAGCTCTGAGACGTTGAAAAACTCCAAGGCAAATCTCATACTGAAGGTTTCTTGCTTCTACAAGTAGCTAAAGAAATGAATTTTTAATATATCTGAAATCACGGAATATTTCTACTAGCAGAAAACCTGTGCTAAAGCCAGTTTCTTTAGCACAATTTGCTTTAGCATTTTTTTCTGTAAAGGTCTTATTATGTATCATATATTCTTAAGTGCTTTTTAATTGAATTATTATAATTTTTATCCTAAGCTTATACCAGAAACAACTCTGTAATGCCAAAGTTGGACACCTGGGTGAGTTCTTTCTCTAATCGTACATTAATTGTGCTTCATTGTATTTTCTACACATGCTTCATGCTGTAAAAGGGTATGGAGGTAAGCATGAATTGCATCAACTATTGAATAATAGAAAGACTGTAAGCAACAACACAAAAGACATTTACTGCTATATAGTTGTGAATATATTTTTGCTTCCTTGGCCGCACTTTATTCAAGAATTGAAAAGAAAATCCAATAGAAGAATGAATAGAGCCAGATCCACTAACCGTGCACTGCCAATGATGGAAATTTTACCCTGTGTTTGCATGTACGCTCTGTTCCATAACATTGACAAAGCAGATAGCTCTAATGGTATGTCTGTTCAAATACGGACATAAAATGCAGTTGATCCGGGGAATTTGCTCTCTTTTCAAGTCAGAGCTCAGTTTTCCTCTTCTCACAGAATATAAACTCATTCGTCAAACATGGCAGGCAAAACAGAAAGAGAAAACTTTTTTTCTTCCTTTGGGCTCTTTGTGATCGTGGCTGAAGAACTAAACCAGTCGCAAAGCTGTAACAAGAGAAAGTTCTGGCGTAGGCCTTTTTAGCTCAATGGCTGAAATAGATGTTAAAATGCACATCTGCACAGTGCAAGTTGAAGTAAAATGCTTAAATATGTCAACTGACTCTTTCTAGAAAGAATCAATTGGAAAGGTAAAATTGTATCAGTAAAATCTTTGAACATTAGTTGCAGGGAAAAAAAGTCAAAGCTGAAAAAATAAGAAAACATAGTGAAAAACCCCGACAGCATAGAAGGTTTTGATAAAATAACAGACTTTTTTTCATCAACAATCAATAAATTGTCCCTGAAAAAAACTTCCGGTCTCATACAGGCTGCTTCTAATTATGAATATACCATTTCTTAACTTACGGTTACTACCCATTTTCTCATAAGACATCCTGGAACAATGAACCAATAATGTTATATTATTTGCTCTTGTAATAAGATGGGCCAAGCAAAGACCTCTCCAACGCGTGCAAATCAAACAAAGCATGATGTTATACAACTTTCAGCATCAGGGTAACTTTACTACAACAAGTCTATTGAGAATTTAGTCAGTACAACCTCAATCCATTTCACAGAGATGCTACTCTGTGATATTATACAAACCAGTGACTTTTTTTTTTTGGGGTTTCCTGGCTTCTGGTTGTATTCTGTTTCTTTCCAGCATTAAAAAATACCACCAGCATGCAGGAGACGGAAAATATATCCTAGTAGCTGCATGTTGCAAACATTGCTGGTCCTTGACAATTGGATTTCTCACCTGCCTTTAATTCACACAAATATACATAAAAAAAGGCCATTTCTTTCACAAAAACAAGAAATATGCTTAAGTAAAAAAGGTGCTAAATAGCTCCAGCACAGAGAGATGCTATATTGTCTATTTTAATTTGTTGCCTTGTTTGTTTGTTGATGGCTTTGCAGCTGAAAAAAAAATCCCCCAGTTCTCCAGTCTTTAGTAAGTAAGGCCTGTGATGACACAGACTTTAATCTGGTTCTTAGGCACAGGAAAATGTGCCATGTCCTTTTTTGCAACGAGGTGACATAACCGATGTTTGTGCCACCTGATTGAACCTCTATCAAATGTGACTGAATATTAAAGATCTTTAGACACCACAGCCTGATTAGACTGAGCTCACTCACTCGGATAAAAAGTTGCCAAGGAGGCAATTTTCGACAGTCTTCTCTTAATGTTGTAGCGATTTAAATATGTGTTCCCACTCCTGCCTTGTCCTTTCAGCGGCGGTCTGCTTCTGGACATGGAGCAGGCAAGCAGATTTTTTTTCTTTCCAACATCAGCACGCTCACCATTCACGCACATCCTCAGGCTGCGCGGCGACATCGGCACGTCACAATGTTCTCATTTCCTAATAAGATGTGATCAACAGGTTAATGCTCACTTAAGACCTTCAAAAACGCTCCACGTAACATAACTGTTTTATGAATCCATTGCTCACTTTGTGGAATCAACGCACTGTCTTCAAGCTGGGTTTTTCTTTAAACACAGCTATGTTTCCTACCAGTTTTTCAAACCAAACGTGGAAAGTTCACCACATTTTACCCAATTGAGTACGATGGAAACAGAGACAGATTTTTATTTCAGTGAAACTCCATACTGTTTCTACCCAGATTGGACCCATGCCCAGAAATCCCAAATAAAGCTTCAAATGCCATACAACAGGTAATTTCTGTTTACTTTGAGTCAGACTGCAAATTGTGGTATTTTTAAAGAGTTTAATATTTTTGGTGCCTTTAACAAATTTTCCTTGAAGATTTCTCTACAGTGTTTCAACAGGCAACAGTGATCAAGAGATGTAGTCTTGATCCAACATTGCCATCAACCCCTAGGCCTGTTTCATAGTTTTCCCTTTTACTCTTAAGATTTGGAGAAAATAATTTATAACCAATTGGAAGCCTTTCTGGAGGAAAACAAGTGCTTGACGCTTTTCAGTCTGGCTTTAAATGTCTTCATAGCACAATCTGCATTGTTGAGGGTTTTTAATGATATCCCCCTTGTAACAGATTTAGAAAACCATGCCTTCATGGTTCTCTTAGATTAAACCTTTGACATAGTAGACCATTACATTCTGATTTCCCACTTAGAGCATTGTGTTTGCATCAATGTTATGGCACTATAATAGTTTCTGAACATATGTTGCTGAGATAACTTTTTCTGTTGGCTCAAATAATTGCAGTTCCTCTGTTCCGTTGTCATATGGGGATCCCCCAGGCGTGATTCTCGGACTTCTCCTATGTTCACTGTATCTTTTCTCCCTTGGCTCCATTTTCAGAAAGCATAATATTTGTTTTCATTGTTATGCAGATGATACTCAGGTTTACATGCCCTGAAACAGGAGGCTGACTAGGGCATGCAGAGGTTTCATTAATGTCTTGTGGGATTAAATAGGATGGTCAGATCAGTGCAGTAATAAAATAAATTTTTTCTTCACCTGAAGCATCTTGCCAATATAAAAAGCATCTTGTCGAAAAATGACTTGAAAACAATAATCAATGCCTTTTTTGCACCTTACTGTAATTCTTTCTATCTCAGAGTGAGTAAGTCATCCTTATCTCCCCTTTAGCTGGTGCAAAAAGCTGCTGCACGGCTTGTAACTGGAACATGGAACATCCTCTCTTCACTGGCTGCCTGAACATTTTAGAGTTCATTTTAAAACTCCTTTATTTGTTTTTAAGTCTTTAAATGATATTTCCTCTGCACCTACATTCCCTGTCTCAGTCCCTCGGATTAGAGGACCAGTTATTACTGGAGGAAACAAGGACACGGCTGAAGCTCAGGGGGATCGGGCTTTTGCCGTTGCTGCGCTCAAATTATACAATGCTCTGCTGCTGCAAATTAGAAAAACCTCCTCACCTCCTTCACTTTCTTGTTTTCTACATTGTGTTTTCCTATTGCTACTTTTACTTGAATTATCTATATATACTTTTAATTCTTTTGTCAGTTATGAATTTAGTTTAATTTATGTTTTTTAAACTATTCTTTTTGTTCAGCACTGCGGTCAGTGCCTGCTGTTTTTTAAGGGCTTTATAAATAAAGTTGACCTGGCTTGGCTTACCTCTATTTAGCTCCATTTCCTGATCAACTCTCACCGGCACCCCTTTCCCCACGGAAGGGAACTTTCCCCACATTATGATGCTGACACCACCATGTTGATCATCTCATTAATGCTGTCCTTGCATGGGCTGTAACCTTAGATTTGGCCATCCCACCACCCACCTAAACCTATCCAGACTTTAAACATCTCAACAACTAAATCCCTAAGCTGGTGTTCTCCTCAATCTTAATGGTGCTGTTTGTTCACCTCCCAAAAATGTCTAATTTCCCACAACCTTTATAGACTTTCAGGTATTAATTGCACTAGGTTTAGCTGGAGGTGGCCTCCCCAATAAGTATCAGCTTAGGGTTCAATAGCACCTTTGAGTCTGACGGCAGGAGGAAGTCCACTCCTGTTATCTTCATCACTAATAGTTTCAACATCATACTGACTTTTACATCAATGTTATTCAAAGTTTTATTTTAATTAGCAAATCTTTTTAATTATATCAGACTAAATTAATGTATTAAATTATTACATTTAATAAACA